>NC_091770.1:9623181-9926212 GCF_029378745.1 Bos indicus | reverse complement strand
TAGATTTTACACCTAGTATTTTTTTTGACCAAGTGTATATTTTCTATTTTTATTCAAGTGAATTTATTAATCTTTTACTTTTGGAATTTTGGGTTTCGTGTTATGGTTAGAAAGGCCTTTCTTACTCTTACATTTCCCCCCAAGCTCTGCATGCTGTCAACTTATTGTCAATTAAGCCTTTCTCCTTCACAGTAATCATGATGGTAAGTTTTCTGAGTAGAGTGTACTAGAGGGACACTGCAGGAGGAAGGTACGTTTCTGCTAAAACCAATGGGGATAAAACAACCTCGCAGTGTTCCACCCAAATGCCCAGAACCTATAGGCCCTTGGTGTTACGGACTGAATGTTTGTGTCCCCTTAAAATTCATGTATTGAAGCCCTAACTCCCAATGTGATGAGAGGCAAAGCTTCTGGGACATAATTAGGTTTTGATGAAGTCATGAGTGTCTTGTAATAAGAGGAATAGACACCAGAGCTCTCTCTTCATGTACAATACATGCATTAAGGAAAGTCCATGCGAGCACATAGCAAGAAAGCTGCTGTCTGAAAGATGGAAGAGGGCTCTCACCAGAGCCTGATCAGGTTAGCACCCTGACCTTGGCCTTCCAGCTTTCTAAACCTCAAGAAAATAAATGTCTGTTGTTTAAACCAGTCAGTCACAACTTGAGCTAAGACATTAGGAACTTCTTAGCCCTAGCCTGATCACCTTCAGCTGTTCACTTAGCCAGGACACCGCATGCTTCAGGCCTCTTGCCTGCACTGATGCCTGACTCCCTTTGCTCACCTGTCATTCCTCTCAGAGGTTTGTCTCTGGAGGTCCTTCCAATGCTGCCATTCTTTTCAACATGGATACTGCTTACTCCAGGCCTCCTGCCCACACTGGCACTCCACTCTGCATGCTTGTGCATTGGCCACTGTGCCTATACCTGAAAGGTTCCTGTTGTCCCAGTAGCCATGGACCAGCACTAGCTTGAGCAAACCAGTATCTTCTTTGTATCCAGTGAGCTACAACCACACATTCTCCAACTGGCTCTAAACCCCAGCCTTGGGAAAGGGGTCCCCTTTTCAAGTTTGTCCTTCTTTGAGATCTCTCCCTCAGCCTGCAAGCATGCATGCATAGTTTAATAGGTTAAACTATGTTAAAATATTCTGTGTAAATTTTCCTTTTTAAAATTACTGTGGTTTCTATCTCCTGATTGAACCCAAAATGATACAATCTGTTCTAGTACTTATACATTTTCAATTTTTACATTTAAATCTTTGATCCATCTGGAATTTATATAGGTATAAGTTGTAAGTAAAAATAGTTGGAAAAGACCCTGATGCTGGGAAAGATTGAAAGCAGGAGGAGAAGGGGACGACAGAGGATGAGATGGTTGGATGGCATCACTGACTCATCACGGACATGAGTTTGAGTAAGCTCTGGGAGTTGGTGATGGACAGGGGAAGCCTGGAGTGCTGTGGTCCATGGGGTCGCAAAGAGTCGGACACAACTGAGCGACTGAACTGAACTGTGAGTATGAATCTAATTTAATTTTTCTCCACAACTACCTAGTTTGTTGAATACTGTTTCCAACTAATGTTAAATAGCATCTTTATTATACACTAAATCCCACCATATATTTGGGTCTATTTCTAGACTTTAAATTATATTCTATTGCTTTGTTTTTTCAATTTCCAGTGTCACACTGTTTGAATACCTGTTTAATATTTGAGAGAAAGAATCTCTAGCTATTCTTGTTTTTTATTTCTAATTTTAACTTTATTATCAAATATCTATTCTGCTAGAAATTTTAACTGGAAATTGCACTGGATTTATAGATTCATTTAGAGATAACTGACATCTTTCTGGACTGAATGCTCCCAAGAACTAATGACTTTTCATTTGTTCAAGTCTTCTTTTGTGTTTCTCAAAAGCATTTCAATTCATATAAATTTTTTCATGTTTATTATTATTTTCATTCATAAGCATTTATTTGATCACCTTGGTTATTATGATGAGAACTTTTCTGCCATTTTAACTTGTAGTTGGTTGTTCTGGAATAACAACCAGAATACAAAGGGTACTTTTGTTGTTGTTCAGTTGCTCAGTCATGTCTCTCTGTGATAGCATGGGCTGCAGCAGGCCAGGCTTCCTTGTCCTTCACTATCTCCCAGAGTTTGCTCAAACTCATGTCCATTAAGTCGGTGATGCTATCTAACCATCTCATCCTCTGCCACCAACTTCTCCTTCTGCCCTCAATCTTTCACAGCATCAGGGTCTTTTCCAATGAGTCAGTTCTTTGCATCAGGTGGCCAAAGTGTTGGAGCTTCAGTTTCAGCATCAGTCCTTCTAATTAGTATTCACAGTTGATTTTCTTTAGGATTGATTGGCTTGATCACCTTGCTGTTGAGGGAGTCAATTCCTAGGCAGGTTGATAAGAAGTCCAGGGTCCCCAAGGAGGAGAAAGGGGTCTGGGGCTCTCAAGGAAGAGACAGGGGTCTAGAATTCTCAAGGAGGAGGAAAAGACACTTTTTTTTCCCTGTACATTCCTTAGTCTTAGTCACATAAAACGTTTTTTTTCTTTAAGCTTAGAACTGATGATTACACAACAACTAACTCAGTTTAAACTCTGTACTAAGGATTATATAACAACAATGTATCCTGCTTGAGGATAGTTCCTCCTTGAAAACCTCTGACTAATCCTGTTATAACCAAGATGCAGATAATCACGATAGTGTGATCACTCATCTAGAGCCAGACATCCTGGAATGTGAAGTCAAGTGGGCCTTAGGGAAGCATCACTATGAACAAAGCTAGTGGAGGTGATGGAATTCCAGTTGAGCTATTTCAAATCCTAAAAGACGATGCTGTGAAAGTGCTGCACTCAATATGCCAGCAAATTCATTGCTTCCTTCTACTTCTTTGCACTGTTCATTCAAGAATACTGAATTTTGGTTTGCCATTCCCTCCTCCAGTGGATCATAACTCTCCATTATGACCTGTCCATCTTGGGTGGCCCTACACAGCATGGCTTATAGTTTCATTGAGTCACACAAGCCCCTTATCCAAGACAAGGCTGTGATCCATGAAGGGGAAAGGGTACTATTATCTGTATTAATATTTATACCTGACCATTGTAATGAATTCTTTTGTTGTTTGAAATAATTTTCTAGTTAATTCTTTTGGGTTTTGTAGATATATTATCATTAATCTGCAAATAATAATCATTTATCTTTCTCTTCTTTTTTAAATTGATTTTTAATTGAAGGAAAACTGTTTTACAATGTTGTATTCCTGCTGTACAACAATGCAAATCAGCCATAATTATACACGTATCAACTCCCTCTTGAACCTCCCTCCCCTCTCTTTCCCTTCTTTCTTTTTTTTTTTTTAGCTACTCTGTGTGGAATTTGGGGTCTTAGTTCCTCAACCAGGGATCAAACTTGCACCTCCTGCAGTGGAAGCATGGAGTCTTAACCACTGGACTGCCAGCTAAGCCCTTCATTTCCTTATTTCTTTATTCTAACTTCGTTTTATGTGTGTGATTATATCAGTGAAAATCTTTCGAATACTGTTAGATAACAGTGATGATAGTAAATTTATTTGATTTACACAGGAATATATTCAATGTTTTTCATTAAATAAGATCCTGTTTTTGAGTTGTCATCGACAAACACTATGGGAATGGCCATTCCTAGTTTTTTAAGTTTTTTTTTTAATGATTGGATATTGCATTTTATTAAATACCTTTTTTTAGTACTTATGGAAAAAAACACTACCATATTTTTCTTAGATATATTAACATAGTAAACTATATTAATAGATTTCAATATTGCACCATCTCTGCATTCCTGTAAATGCTTTTTTAAATACAAGTTGGATTCTACTGCTAATACTTTAGTTGGGATTTTGGGTGAGACAGATTTGTAGTTTTTCTTTCTTTGCAATATTTGTTGCATTTTAAGATCAATATTATGTTATTTTCATAAAAAGAATCGGGAAGGATATTTTTTCTTTCTGCAGTATAAAATAGTTAAAAAAATGTAAAGATCTGTCCTTTAAAAGTTTGGTATTATTCCCCTATAAAACTATTTGGTTCCTGCCAGTCAGAATGGCTGCGATCCAAAAGTCTACAAGCAATAAATGCTGGAGAGGGTGTGGAGAAAAGGGAACCCTCTTACACTGTTGGTGGGAATGCAAACTAGTACAGCCACTATGGAGAACAGTGTGGAGATTCCTTAAAAAACTGGAAATAGAACTGCCTTATGATCCAGCAATCCCACTGCTTGGCATACACACTGAGGAAACCAGAATTGAAAGAGACATGTGTACCCCAATATTCATCGCAGCACTGTTTATAATAGCCAGGACATGGAAGCAACCTAGATGTCTATCAGCAGATGAATGGATAAGAAAGCTGTGGTACATATACACAATGGAGTATTACTCAGCCATTAAAAAGAATACATTTGAATCAGTTCTAATGAGGTGGATGAAACTGGAGCCTATTATACAGAGTGAAGTAAGCCAGAAAGAAAAACACCAATACAGTATACTGACACATATATATGGAATTTAGAAAGATGGTAACAATAACCCTGTATACGAGACAGCAAAAGAGACACTGATGTATAGAACAGTCTTTTGGACTCTGGGAGAGGGAGAGGGTGGGATGATTTTGGAGAATGGCATTGAAATATGTATAATATCATAAATGAAACGAGTCACCAGTCCAGGTTCGATGCATGATACTGGATGCTTGGGGCTGGTGCACTGGGATGACCCAGAGGGATGGTATGGGGAGGGAGAAGGGAGGAGAGTTCAGGATGGGGAACACATGTATATCTGTGGTGGATTCATTTCGATATATGGCAAAACCAATACAGTATTGTAAAGTTAAAAAATAAAATTAAATTAAAAAACAAAAACAAAAACTATTTGGTTCCAGTACTTTATTTTGGGGGAGGGTAGTTCTTTGATAACTTTCCCATTTCTTTTATGGAAAATGGTGAGTTTCTATCTCTTCTGAATTCATTTTTGGTAATTATATTTTCATGGAGAATTATGTATTTCACACAAGTATATCTATGGTTACATTCTTTTTACCTTATTTTGTGTATACATGCCTTTCCCACTGCTCTTTTCCTAAAACTAAGTTAACTAACAATGGTTGATCTGTATTTCCTATTTTCCCCCCAAAGAACATATTTAGATTTATTCATTTGTTCTACCATTTTCTATTTTCATATTCATTACTCTTTGCTTCTATCTTTTTTCTTTCTTTCAGCTTTCCTTAAGTTTTTTCTTTTCTTCTTGAGTTGCTTGCGTCATTTCAGTTTTTCTTGTTTACAAATAAAATTAAAAATAATAAAACATACAGTTTAAAGATGATTTTTTTCTCTTAGCATTGCCTTTTTTGTATCACATATGTTCTGGTATGTAGTGTTTCATTATTATTATTTTCTAGATACACTGTAATTTTTGCCTGAATTTCCTCTTTGACTCAAAAGCTATTAAGCAGCATAAAAATGTCCAGGTGGTAGAAACTTTTTGTTCTCTGTGTCTGTTACTTATTTCCAGTTTTACTGCACTGTGTTCAGAGAATGTTGATTGATCTATTTGTAGTTTTTAGAATTCATCTAAGTTTTTGGGTTTATTTGTGGCTTAACATCCTGTCAACTTTTGTGAATATTCCATGAGCACTTCAGGAAGGTGTGGATTTTTTTAATACACATATTTCTTTTAAAAATGTTGATACTATATTATTTGGTAATTGGTATTCAAAACTGTTATATTTTTAATAGACTCCCTCTCCAGCAAGCCCTCTGTATTGAATATATTTCTCATGAGTCTCTTGATAATTCTCTACTCTTCCCTGCTTTGTGTTGATATTATAGTGCCATACTTAGTCTTGTTTAGTGCTTTTTGCTGCAAATTCAATGATGTCTGATATTCAAATCATGTTTTTTTTGTAGGGGTACATTTGCTTAGTATACCTTTGCCCTTCCTTTTATTTTCAACTTTTCTGAATCACTTTGTTATAGTCTCTTGAATACAGAATTTTGTTTTGCAATCAAATCTGTGTTTTTTAAATGTTTTAATAGATAAGTTTAGGACACATTTATTAATGTGACAGATATAGTTATTTTTAGTAATATTATTTTAAGGTATACACTGTTTTCATAAATTTTGAAAAATCACTATACTGTGTAAATTTGTCTGCTCTATTATGTTTTTCTTGTCATAATTAGAAAGGTTTGTATTTGTTCTAGTGGTTGTCTTTATAATTCCATGTTTATATAATTCCAGTAAGTTATTTATTTAGTAATATCCATTAATGAGCAATGAAAATGTCCACTATACAATCATAAAATTTGTACCTTTCCTTTTCTTACTCTCCCCACCCTCCTCAATTATAGTTTATTACATTATCTTTGGGCTTCCAAGATGGCTCAGTTCTGAAGAATCTGTCTCAAATGTACGAGATGCAGGTTTGATCCCTGGGTCAGAAAGATCCTCTGGAGAAGGAAATGGCAACCCACTCCAGTATTCTTGCCTGGGAAATTCCATGGACAGAGGAGCCTACCAGACTACAATCCTTGGGGTTGTGAAGAGTTGGCCACAACCTAGCAACTAAACAGCAGCAACATATTATCTGTATTGGAGTTTATCTTTATATTCCTTTATATAATATATTCCCATTATTTGCCACTTTTAAATGATTCTATTGAAGATCAGCTAGTAAGGATAAGAAAATAAATGTAATAGCCAAATTACAGCGGTACTGATCTTCAAATACCATAGTAGATCTTATATGATTTAAATAACTTCTTTGCTCTCGAAAAAAAAGGTAAAAGAATTGATAAAATCTTCACAGTAATGGAATTCTTTTGAAACTCTTTGAGAGATTAATCATTTTAGAATTTATTTATATTAAGAGCACAATGGATATAAAAGGAATTCTAATATTTAAATTATGAATTTTGTCAACATTCCTCATGAAAAGTTCAGAATTATTTTATTATACTTATAAATCAAATATGAGGAGATAAATTGAAGTGTTCAACGTAGGCAAGACTCCCTACCTGGTCTCTTTCTCCATTTATATTTTGAGCTAACTCTGCAGACAGAAAATGTCAGATACTTAGATAGGTCAGAGAAAATGGATTTAAACAAAGACTGGACTCCTCTATACATAAGGTGAGCTTCCCAGGTGGCCCAGTGGTAAAGAATCTGCCTGCCAGTGCAGGAATTGGAGGAGACATGGGTTCGATTCCTGGTTGGAAATGATTCCTGGAGGAGTAAATGGCAACCCATTCTAGTATTCTTGCCTAGGAAATCCCATGGACAGAAAAGCCTGGCGGGCTACAGTTCATGGGGTTGCAAAAGAGTCAGACACAAGTGAGCATGAGCATGCACACAGAGATACACAAGGTAATGGCATTACTTCAGTGATTTTCTTGAGCTTTTGACCATGGTTGAAATTATCGATCTTCTGGAAGGAAATTTTAACTTCTAATCTTTTCTGAATGACTAGTCAGTGGTTTTTAGGCTAGAACCGTCTGTCTTTCCTAATAGAGTGATTAAGGGATCAAAGGATTCACCTAGAGACAAATGTACTGAGTACCAGAGGCATAGAACCTAGTCACTAGAAGAAGGAAATAAAAATCCTTTTACCTTTGTTTGGGACATAAGCTCATCTCCCAGAAGCTTCCTATGCTGGATATTTTCTATTTGCCCTTCCAGACCACTCTCAGCTTTTCTCTACCCCTGTTGCCTGACAAAAGATAGATATTACAGCCAAGTGTGGTCATGGGACAGACATGCACAAGGAAAATGGCACAGTAGAACATACTTGTCATATGGGTCATATCACTGTAAACATCACTATCACTTTCATTCTGTCCTCAGTGTGCTTATACGAAACTCAGTTTTATGGAGTGAGAATTTTACATTTTGTTTAGTCATTCACCAGTTAATAGACATTGCAACTCTGTTGTTTAGTGGGTACAGATTTAAGACTGCTGTCTTCTTGGACTTTCCTGGCGGTCCAATGGTTAAGAATCTGCCTGCCAACGCTGGGGACGTAGATTTGATCCGTGGCCTGGGAAGATTCTGCCTGCCGTAGGGTAACTAAGCCTGTACTGAGCCCACATTCTACAGCCTGTGAGCCACAACTACTGAAGCCTGTGAGCCTCGAGTCTGTGCTCCACACAAGAGAAGCCACCACCACGAGAAGCCTGTGCGCTGTAACCAGAGAGTAGTCCCCGCTTGCTGCAACTAGAGAAAGTCCATGAGTAGCAATGAAGCCAAAAATAAATAAGTATTAAAAAAAAAAAAAGACTGCTGTCTTCTTGTTGGATTGACTCTTTTTTTTTCTTTTGGAAATTAAAAAAAAATTATAGTTGATATACAGTGTTGTGTTAGATTCAGGTGTATAGCAAAGTGAATCAGATATATAGGTTATTGCAAGATATTGAACATAGTTCCCTAGCTATACAGTAGTGGGATTGCTGAATCATATGGTCACTATTTTTAGTTTTTTAAAGAACCTCCATACTGTTCTCTATAGTGGCTGCACCAATTTCCATTCCCACAAAAGTGTAGGAGGGTTCCTTTTTCTCCACAACCTCTCAGGCATTTATTACTTGTAGATTTTTTGATGATGGCCATTCTGACTGGTGTGAGGTGATACCTCACCGCAGTCATTCGTATTTGCATTTCTCTAATAATTAGCATTATTGAGCATCTTTTCCTGTGCTTGTTTGTCATCTATATGCCTTCTTGTCTGTTTAGGTCTTCTGCCCATTTTTCATTTTATTTTTTTATATAGAACTGTTTGATATTGAGCAGTTTGTATATTTTGGACATTAAGCCCTTGTCAGTCACATAATTTCCAGTTTCTCCCATTTTGTAGATTGTCTTTTCATTTTGTTTATGGTTTCCTAGTTTGATTAGGTCTCCCTTGTTTGTTTTTGCCCTCATTTCTTTTGCTTTGGGAGACTGACCTAAGAAAACATGGCTGCAGTTTACTGCAGAGAATGTTTTGCCTATGTTCTCTTCTAGGAGTTTTATGTTGCCATGCTTCATATTTGAAGTCTTTAAGCTATTTTGAGTTTATTTTTATATATGGTGTGACAGAGTGTTCTAACTTCATTGGTTTACACTTGGCTGTCCAGCTTTTCAGAAACCACTTGCTGAAGACACAGTCTTTGCTCCATTGTGTATTCTTGCTTCCTTTGTTAAAGATCAATTGCCTGCAGGTGCATGGGCTTATTTCTGAGCTCTCTATTCTGTTCCATTAATCCATATGTCTGTTTTTGTGCCAGTTCCATGCTTTTTTTTTTTGTCTACACCACGTGGCATGTAGGATCTTCCCATGCCCCCTGCAGTGGGAGCGTGGAGTCTTAACCACTGGACCACCAGGAAGCCCCAATGCTGTTTTGATTCCTGTAGTTTTGTAATATTGTCTGACGTCTCAGGTGGTGGTGGGGTGATTATGCCTCCAGTTTTGTTCTTTTTCCTCAGGATTGCTTTGACAATCCTAGGCCTTTGGATTCCCTATAAATTTTAGGATTATTTATTCTAGTTCTGTGACTCTTTTATCACTGTGTGTGTGTGCTCAATTGCTCAGTCATGTCTGACTTGTTCAGCCCCATGGACTGTAGCCCACCAGGCTCCTCTATCCATGTAATCTTCCAGGCCACTGGAAAGAGGGAGTGCCACTTTCTACTCCAGGGGATCTTCCCAACCTAGCAATCAAATCTGCATCTCTAGCATCTCCTGCATTGGCAGGTGGATTCTTTACCACTAGTGCCACCTAGGAAGCCATATTTTATTAGGTGTACTGTTCTGATTGTTATCATGGGATATCTTTTCCCATCCTTTTACTTTCAACCTACTTTTATTGTGTTTGAAGTTGGTTTCTTGTAGATAGAATATAGTTGGATCATCCCTCCATTTCCACCAATCTCTTTATTTATTGCCACATTGAGTGGCTTGGGGGATCCTACTTCCCTGAGCAGGGATCAAACTTGACCTCTTAGCAGTGGAAGCACAGAGTCTTAACCACTGGACTGCTAGGGAATTCTCTCTTTCAATTGGTTAATTAAAAGTGTTTACATTTAATATAATTATTGGTATGTCAGCCTATCAGGTGTTTTTGGGGTTTTTTTGCTTTCTGTTTGTTCCCTCAGGTTTTCATTTCTCTGTTTTCTTTTACCTTTGGGTTACTTGACTATTTTCTTAAAATTCCATTTTGATTTATCTATAGTGTTTCTGAGTGTGTCTCTTTACACAGATTTTTTAAAGTGGTTGTTTTAAGTGTTACTTTATACATACATACATCTTTATCACAGTATCAGTTCAGTTCATTTCAGTCACTTAGTCATGTCCGACTCTTTGCGACCCCATGAATCGCAGCACACCAGGCTTCCCTGTCCATCACCAACTCCCGGAGTTCACCCAGACTCACGTCCATCGAGTCAGTGATGCCATCCAGCCATCTCATCCTCTGTCGTCCCCTTCTCCTCCTGCCCCCAACCCCTCCCAGCATCAGAGTCTTTTCCAATGAGTCAACTCTTCGCATGAGGTGGCCAAAGTACTAGAGTTTCAGCTTTAGCATCATTCCTTCCAAAGACATCCCAGGGCTGATCTCCTTCAGAATGGACTGATTGGATCTCCTTGCAGTCCAAGGGACTCTCACTGTTGTCAATATTTTATCATTTTGAATGAAATTTAAGAACCTTAATTTTCTTAAGTCCTTTTGTCCTCCCATTTATAATGTAATTATCCTAAGTAGTTCCTCTATATACACTAACAACCATATCAGACAATGTTATAATTTTTCTTTCAATTGTCAAATATAATTTAGAAGATTTTGTAGAAAATCTATTATATTTATCTATATTTTAATTCTTTCTATTTTTTCTCCCTTCTGGATATTCCAAGAGCCTTTATAATTTCCTTTTTGTTTCAAGAACTCCCTTTAGTCATTCTGATAAAGTAGGTCTGTTGGTGACAAACTCTCTTAGCTTTCCTTCAACTGAGAATATCTTGATTTCTGCATCATTCCTTAAGGATATTTTTACTGGATAGAGCTCTACATTGGCAGTTCTTTTCTTTCAACATTTGAAAAATGTGACACTTCCTCTGGCCTTCATGGTTTCTAATGAAAAAAAATCTATTACTTGAATTGTTTCTCCCTTATAGGTAAGGTGTCAGTGTCCTGCTCTCAAGAATTTTTCTTTGTCTTTAAGATTTTAATTATGATGTGTCTTAGAATGGATTTCTGTAGCCTCTTGAATCTTTAGATTTATAACTTTTGCCAAATTTGGGAAATTTTCAGTGATTATTTCTTTAAATATTTTTCTAGTCCCACCCTCCTTTCTCTTTCCTCTTGGACTGTGATGATATATTAGCTTTTTGTTATAGTCTCACAGATCCCTGAGGCTTTGTAAATTTTTTTTAAGTCTCTTTTCTCTCTGTTACTCAGATTGGGTAATTTCTATTCTATTTTCAAGATCCTTTGACTTCTTCATTTTGCTGCTGAGCCTGTCTATAGTAGATTTTCTGTTTTTAAAATTTGAGTATTGCATTTTTCAGTTCTAAAATTTCTATCTGGTTTTTCTTTATATTTCTATTTCTTTGGTGAGACTTTATATTTTTCCATTTAAACATGTTCATAACTGCTTGTTGGAAGATTTTTATGATGGCTGCTTTGAAATCCTTTTCAGATAATTCTAACATCTTTGTTATCTCAATGTTTGTTGTCTCATTTAAGTTTGGATTTTCCTGTTTCTTGATAATTATGGGAATTTTAAAAAAAAATTGTATTCTGGACATTTTGGGTATTATGCTGTAAGAACGAATCCTGTTAAATCTTCTGTTTTAGCAGGACTTTTTTTGTCACTGCACCAGTGAAGGAAGTGGTTTCCACATAATTATTGCCAGGTTGGGGTATAATTGGGGTGTATTTGGTCTCTAATTATATCCCAGAAGGGAGAGTGTCCTGTTATCTCTGGGTGGGGGTGGAAGTTCAGGTTCCTCATATGCCCCCCAATGACACTCTGGGAATAGAGAAGCTTCATTACCATTACGCATTTCACTAGGAAGAAGTGAAAGTGGCTTTCCCACAAGAAGAAGTGGCTTCCCACTAGGCTTTCACTGACACCAGGCTGCCTTAGAGGCAAAAAGATGCCTCATTATCACTCCCCACATGGCCTCCACTCTGCAGCCTCCAATACCACCTCAATAGGGAGGGGGTGAAATAGTTACCCTGTTAAAGTTGAATGGGTTGAGGGGAGTCCAGGCTACCATATGGCTTCATGGACACTATGTGGGAGGAGGTCTTATTCACACTAGGTAGGAATCAAAGTCCTGGCTTTCCACTGGGTCTTTTCTGACTATCCCAACAGCAAGGCTGTCTCAGGAAGGAAGGGGATTTACTAGAACCTCTGAAGTCTTTTGGGTGGGTGGGGGAGGCAAGAATACTGGAATGGGTTGCCATTCCCTTCTCCAGGAGATCTTCCCGCTGGATCATGGAAAAAGGAAGAGAGTTCCAGAAAAACATCTATTTCTGCTTTATTGACTATGCCAAAGCCTTTGACTGTGTGGATCACAATAAACTGTGGAAAATTCTGAAAGAGATGGGAATAACAGACCACCTGACCTGCCTCTTGAGAAACCTATATGCAGGTCAGGAAGTAACAGTTAGAACAACAGACTGGTTCCAAATAGGAAAAGGAGTACGGCAAGGCTGTATATTGTCACCCTGTTTATTTAACTTCTATGCAGAGTACATCATGAGAAACGCTGGGCTGGAAGAAGCACAAGCTGGAATCAAGATTGCCAGGAGAAATATCAATAACCTCAGATATGCAGATGATACCACCCTTATGGCAGAAAGTGAAGAGGAACTAAAAAGCCTCTTGATGAAAGTGAAAGTGGAGAGTGAAAAAGTTGGCTTACAGCTCAGCATTCAGAAAACTAAGATCATGGCATCTCGTCCCATCATTTCATGGGAAATAGATGGGGAAACAGTGGAAACAGTGTCAGACTTTATCTTTTGGGGCTCCAAAATCACTGCAGATGGTGACTGCAGCCATGAAATTAAAAGACGCTTACTCCTTGGAAGGAAAGTTATGACCAACCTAAATAGCATATTCAAAAGCAGAGACATTACTTTGCCAACCAAGGTCCATCTAGTCAAGGCTATGGTTTTTCCAGTGGTCATGTATGGATGTGAAAGTTGGACTGTGAAGAAAGCTGAGCACCGAAGAATTGATGCTTTTGAACTGTGGTGTTGGAGAAGACTCTTGAGAGTCCCTTGGATTGCAAGGAGATCCAACCAGTCCATTCTAAAGGAGATCAGTCCTGGGTGTTCTTTGGAAGGACTGATGCTAAAGCAGATACTCCAATACTTTGGCCACCTTATGTGAAGAGTTGACTCATTGGAAAAGACTCTGATGCTGGGAGGGATTGGGGGCAGGAGGAGAAGGGGACGACAGAGGATGAGATGGCTGGGTGGCATCACTGACTTGATGGGCATGAGTTTGGGTGAACTCCAGGAGTTGGTGATGGACAGGGAGGCCTGGCGTGCTGCAGTTCATGGGGTCGCAAAGAGTTGGACACAACTGAGCAACTGAACTGAACTGAACTGAAGTCTTTCCCATCCCTGAGACTCTGAACTTTGTAAAGGGGAGGAAGTAAAAAATTGGGTTTGTTTGAGGAGGAAAAGAGTTACCTATGTGTGAGGGAGCTTGGTAAAAGCATTGCCCTTAGCCCATCCTTTGCCTTCTGAAACTAGGGGAGTTTCACTTGAGTCCTGTGTAAAAAATATTTTCATGTTTTTGCACAGATGGGGCTTTCTGAGCAAAAAACTAGAACCTGGGTCAAAAGACAAGTTTTAGAAATTAAAGGGTGGTAGAGTAGCCAGAGACTTCTGAAGAAATTTAGAGATTTATTTCCTTGTGCTTACATTTCAAAGGGGGATGAAAGAGGTCAGCTGCTTACATTCCAAAGGACTGTAAATGCCAAGATTTCTCTCTCTCAGGACTGGAGGTGGGGGGCAAGACATGGCTTATCTACAGTCTCATATTAATAATTTTGCGGTTCTTTTCCTTCAGTACAAATCCCCTGTGTGTAGGATGATATGAGGCTCTCATTGTGTTGCCTGTGAGTTATGGGTATGGGGAGTGGGCATAGTTATTGCTTTAAGTAATAATAACTGATCTCTGTTCCAGAACTCTCACCTCTGCTTTCAGGATAAAATGAACAAGTATAGATATACTCACCACAAAAGGGAGGATGCACTCGTGCTGATTTTGTACAATGTATAAGCTGAAGAGAGGGATGCGGCTGGGGCCCATCAAGCTGCAGGCTAGAGAGAAAAAGTTCTGCAGAGCCTCACAGAGGTTGGAACAGACGTTAGCCCAGGATGGTAGAGCAATATGCACAATGAGAAGCCTTGGAGGTTGCTGGTACATCTGTGTGGGATTAGAGGGCCTTTTACTAGCCATTTGCCCATGATGCATGGCAGCTAGACCAGAGGTGGTACTGTAGCCGCCACTGAGATATTCTCTACACCTGTAAGGAAGAAAAGAGAAATCACTGGTTTTCATAAAACTGAAGGTTGAAACAATGAACACAGATCTAGGGAACTAAGTTCAGAAAGAAGTCAAACCAGGTGATGACTCAAGTTTCTCTGCTGCTGCTGCTAAGTCGCTTCAGTCGTGTCCAACTCTGTGCGACCCCAGAGGATTCTCCACTGAAACACTGGAGTGGGTTGCCATTTCCTTCTCCAATGCGTGAAAGTGAAAAGTGAAAGTGAAGTTGCTCAGTTGTGTCTGACTCCTAGCGACCCCATGGACTGCAGCCCACCAGGCTCCTCCATCCATGGGATTTGCCAGGCAAGAGTACTGAAGTGGGGTGCCATTGCCTTCTCCTCAAGTTTCTCTAGGCTATCCTAATCTTAACAGCTGCCAAGGTATCTAGATGTTTGCCTGTAATGTAAGGCTGAGGATGATTAGCAATGTTGAATGGGAACTAATCAAAAAAGTCAAACTACAGTCTCAAAGTAAGCTATCTGTCTTCATGAACTTTGTTTCTTTATTGGCATTGCACTGTAGTATAATTGTCTCCCTGACTGCCTCTCCCACTGTATTGTGAGCTTCCCAAGGATAGAGAAATTACCCACTCTATATATCAGAGCTTAGCAAAGTGTTTATTTTGTACATAGTAATTCTTAAAAATGAAAATATAACTACATTTTCACCCTCCAAGACTCACTCAAAACCCTTTATGACTTGATCTTCAGTCTTATTGGAGGCTATTCTTTACCTCAAGTTTTTCACTGAAATAAAACCAAGTATACCATCAACTTCAGTGCATTTGCTCATGCTGTTTTCTATACCTGCAACAGCCCTGCCTTTTTTCTTTACTGGCTACTTACACTTATCCCCAGGGCTCAGATTTGGAAAAGAGAACAAATGAAAACTTGGAACAAACATCAGCAATGAGGAGGGAACATCATTACAAATACTCAAGCATGGAAAAGGTTACAAAAGGATATAATGAACAACTTTATACCAGTAAGTTTAATAAAATGGACAAATTTCTAGAAAACCATATTTAACAAACACTAAATCAAAAAGAAATTTAAAAAACATAAATAGTCTATAACCAGTGAGAAAATGAGATTAGTAGTCAAATATGTTCCCGTGAAGCAAACTACAGGACCACATAATTCCACTGATGAGTTCCATATTACTCTCAAAGATCAAGAATTTCAAACAGATTCTTGCAGAGCACAGGAGAACACCACTGATTTTAGTAGGTTAGCATAACCTTTGATGCCCAAATCAGATAATTTTTTATAAGAAAAAAATTATAGGACAATCTCATCCATGAACTTAGATGTAAGAATCCTAAGCAAAATATAAGCAAATTGAAAAAATCAATATATAAAAGGAATAACACATCATAACCAAGCTGGGTTTACCTCAAGAACATAAGGTTGACATAACATTAGAAAAAGTCACTGTAATTCATCATATTAAAAGATTAAATATTATATGGTCATCTCAATAGATGCAAGAAAACAACATTCATACATGATAAAGAATCAACCTCAGTAAACTAGGAGTAGACAATAGGAATAATCTGATAAAATATTTATAAAACAAGCAAATACAGTTCTTAATGTTGATGCTGAAAGTTTTCCAAGACAAGGAGGCTGCTATCATCACTTCAACACAGTAGTGAAGGTAGCAATAAGGCAAGACAAATAAACTTGGCACATTAAAAAAAAAAGGCACTGCAATGGAAGAAATAAAACTGTCACTGTTTGCCAAGATGATATGATTAATTGTTCATACAGAAAATCTAAAAGAATATACAGATTTTATAATTTCATAATTTTCCCCAAAGGTCTCATCTTTTACTAAATTTTATTCTTAGAGATGGGGTTCCCAGGTGGCTTAGTGGTAGAGAATCCACCTGCCAAGAAAATCAACCCTGAATATTGACTGGAAGGACTGATGCTGAAACTGAAGCTCCAATACTTTGGCCACCTGATGTGAGGAGCTGACTCATTGAAAAAGACCCTGATGCTGAGGAAGATTGTGGGCAGGAGGAGACGGGGTTGATAGAAGATGAGATGGTTGGATGGCATCACCTACTTAATGGATTTGAGTTTGAGCAGGGCCTGGTGTGCTGCAGTCCATGCGGTCACAAAGAAGTGGACTAACTTAGCGACTGAACAACAAAGGAAGGAGTGTGGGTTTAATCCCTGGGTTGAAAAGCTCCCCTGGAGAAGGAAATGGCAACCCACTCCAATATTCTTGTCTGGGAAATCCCATGGACAGAGGAGCCTGGTGGGATACAGTCCACGGGGGTTGCGAAAGAGTCAGATGCACTCTTTCATGTGCTAGATCAAGTATGCTGGATTCCTGTTGTTCACTTGTGTCCAGCTCTTTGCAACCCCATGGACTGCAGTACGCCAGGCTTCCCTGTCCTCCACTATCTCTCAGAGTTTGCTCAAACCCATGTCCATTAAGTCCGTGATGCCATCCAACCATCTCATCCTGGGTCACCCCCTTCTCCTCCTGCCCTCAATCTTTCCCAGCATCAGGGTGTTTTCCAATGAGTCCGCTCTTCACATCAGGTTCTCAACAGTTATCTACTGCATACGCAGTATCAATCATGTATATATGTCAATCCCAATTTCCCAAATCATCACCCCACCCCACAGTCATTTTTAGACTATACAATTCCAATATTGTTCTTTAAATGAGGTAAAAGGCAGCTTTCTTCCTTGTATCATCAAACGCGATAATGCTTCTAATGCATCTGGGCGTGGTTCTAAGCAGCATCTGACTATTTGTGACCCTATATTCTCCACTTTTGACAAGAATGCCCACTTACTGATGTTCCTCTGTAAACAGGTTAAATCTGGGCCTTGAACCACCAAAAGCCATCACGTTACTCCCTTGCCAAAAAACCTTTCAATGGCCTCCACATACACTTGGAACAAAATCTGAAATCTCTACCCTGGCTCCGAAATTCTGCAGGCATCTTCCTCCCAACTCTCTATCTTCTTGCCATGCGACACCCCGCCGACCCCCTCCCCTGTTCCATCCTCCTTGCCCTTGCCGGCACCCTTCACCTCCCCAAGGCGGTTGGCCCCTTGCTCTGGATCCTGCCCTTTGATAGTCTCTTTTGAGTAGCCCCCTCCTTAACCCTACTCATCCGTTAGGTCTCAAACTTCAGGTCTTTATAGCTTAGGGCCCTTTAATAAGCCCCTATAAAAGCACCTGTAACTTCTATATTGGACACTTTATGTGTTATGAGTCAATGGTTCTCCCTCCCACTGGGCTGCATTAAAAATTTCATGATCCTAAGCACCTTTGCTTTCGTGAACCCCCATTTAAAAGATGGAGAAGGCAATGGCAACCCACTCCAGTACTCTTGCCTGGAAAATCCCAGGGACGGCGGAGCCTGGTGGGCTACCGTCTATGGGGTCGCACAGAGTCCGACACGACTGAAGCGACTTAGCAGCAGCGTTTAAAAGAAAAAAAATTTAAACATTTTCGTAGGCCCTCAAATTTCATTCCCCCACCCTTGTTAAGAAAAACCAAACCAAACCGAACCCCTTTTCTTTGACCCAGAGGTTTCACTGTTTCCTATTGATTTACAAGAAGTTAATATATTTTCCTGCCCCCCTCCCACTCAAAGTGTCTTGGGCTGTCAGCAGGGCACCTACGCGGCCTGGCGGCCTGGCCGCCTCGCCCCCAGGCGCGGGAGGGTCAGCAGAGGAGGAGACTCGGCTCCGTCCGCCCTGTCAGAACCGCGAGCGGCAGGCGGCTTCACACACGCGTCTGACCTGGGCCTCCGGGCGGCAGGCTTCCCTGGCAGCTGACCGGGTGCCTGTCGACACCCCGTGAGGGCAAGCCCGAGGTCAGCCCAAGCCTTTCCTGCGAAGTGCTGCCCGCAACCCGGCTCCCAGCTTTTGGTCCTCTACTCTGTTCCCACACCTGCAGAGAACCCCCACTTCGTGAAGGCAAAGACCGGGCTACCGGGCCCTTCCGGCCGTCGGCGTGCTCCACCGCTTCTGAGGGCGCCCCCCTCAGGCTGGGCGGCTCACTGCTGACGCCTCCTCAGGGTCCGCTTGAGGCTGCTCTTTGGGATGGCAGTCTTCAAGGCTGCACCAGGGTTAACAGCCTTTCTTTGACGCTTAGAGTTTCGGATTTGTGTTGAGAATATTATGCCAAACCCGACACTTCCTCAAGCTACTCCTACCCCATGAAACTCCAGCGGTATCCCAATCTTATTCCTGGGTTCACTCATTGACTCCGTCACTCTTTTTCTTCCAACTTTATTGCGATATGTGATTGACATCCAGTACTGTATACGTTTAAGGTGTACAGCATAATGATTTAACTTACATACATCACGAAAGGCTTACCACAATAAATTTACTGAATATCCATCATTTCACATAAATACACAATTAAAAATTAAAAAATTTTTTTTTCTTGTGATGAGACCTCTTAGGATTTACGCTGTTTAACAACTTCCATATATAACATGCTGCTGCTGCTGCTGCTAAGTCGCTTCAGTCGTGTCCGACTCTGTGCGACCCCAGAGACGACAGGCCACCAGGCTCTCCCGTCCCTGGGATTCTCCAGGCAAGAACACTGGAGTGGGTTGCCATTTCCTTCTCCAGCAGTGTTATTTACATTGTACATGATATCCCTAGTACTTACTTATAACTGGGATTTTGTACTTTTTGATTGCCTTCATCCACCCCAACCTGCCTTTGGCTCTGGTAACCACAAATCTGATCTCTTTACTATGAGGTGTTTTTTTTTTTTTTTTTTTTCTGTGTTTTTGAAGTATAATTGACCTTTAAAATTATGTTAGTTCCTGTTAGACAACATAGTGATTTGGTATTTCTATACAATTCAAACTGAACATCACAATGCATCGTTACTTTTGTCACTGTACAAAGATATTACATAGTTACTGACTATATTTCCACACTGTACATTTTTCATACCTGTAACTAATTTATTTTGCAACTAGAAGTTTGTACCTGTTACTCTCCCTCACCTATTTCATTCCATACTCCCCTCTCCCCGCCAACCCCCCACCCTCTGGTAACCCCCTGTTTGTTCTATCTATACTCTGTTTCTTTATGGTTGACTGTTCATTTGTTTTGTTTTTTATGTTCCACATATAAGTGAAGTCATAAAATATTGTAATTGTCTGACTCATTTCACTTAGCCTAACACTTTCTGGAGAAGGCAATGGCACCCCACTCCAGTACTCTTGCCTGGCAAATCCCATGGATGGAGGAGCCTGGTAGGCTGCAGTCCATGGGGTCGAGAAGAGTCGGACATGACTGAGTGACTTCCATTTCACTTTTCACTTTCATGCATTGGAGAAGGAAATGGCAACCCACCTCAGTGTTCTTGCTTGGAGAATCCCAGGGACAGGGGAGCCTGGTGGGTCGCATGGAGTTGGGCATGATTGAAGTGACTTAGCAGCAATGCTTTCTAGGTGCAACCATGTTGTTGCAAGTGGCAAGATTTCATTAATTTAATGGTTGAGCAGTATTCTGTTGTATGTATGTGCATGATTGTGTGTGTGTGTGCTAAACCGCTTCAGTTGTGTCTGACTCTGTGCGACCCAATGGACTGTAGCCCCCCAGGCTTCTATGTCCATGGGATTCTCCAGGCAAGAGTACTAGAGTGGGTGGCCATGCCCTCCTCCAGGGGAAATCTTCCTGACCCAGGGATCAAACCCAGGTCTCTTACATCTACTGCATTGGCAGGCAGGTTCTTTACCACTAGTGCCACCTGGGCAGCCCCATATATGTGCACATATATTTGTACATACATGTATATCACATCTGCTTTATCCATTCATCTATTGATGGGCTCTTGGGCTGCTTCCATATCTTGGCTATTGTAAATAATGCTGTAGTGAACATAGAGATGCATGTATCTTTTCTAATTAGTGTTTTCATTTTCTTCAGACAAATAGGCAGGAGTGGAATTCCTGAATCCTATGGTAGTTCTAGTTATAATTTGTCGAGGAATCTCCATGCTGGTTTCCATAGTGCCTGTACCAATTTAAATTCCCACCATCAGTGTATGAGGGTTCCCTTTTCTCCACACCCTTGCCAACACGTTATTTGTTGTCCTTTTGATAACAGCCATAGTGACAGATGTGAGGTGACATCTCATTGTGATTTCAATTTGCATTTCCCTGATATTAATAATCTTGACCATCTTTTCATGTCCCTGTTGCCCATCTGTATGTCTTCTGAATGAATAAAGTAGACTTATGAACATGCTCTTGGAACTGAACTTGTTCATATGTAGTGGACTTACTATAGTTCTTAGTGTATAGAAATGCAACTGATTTCTGTATATTAATTTTGTATCCTGAAACTTTACTGAAACATAAATGTGGGCTTATCATATATGGCCTTTATTATGTTGAGATTTGTTCCCTCTATATTCATTTTGATGAGTTTTAAAAAATATTTTTTAGTTTTTATTTTATTAATTTATTATTTTTGATGAGTTTTTAATCATGAATAGATGTTTACTTTCATTAAAACTTTTTCTGCATGAGATGATCATATGATTTTTGTTCTTCAATTTGTGAATTTGGTGTATCACATTGATTAAGTTGTGAGAATTGAATCCCACTTGATCATGGCATATGAGCCTTTTAATGTATTATTGAATTCATTTTCCTATTATTTTATTGAGGATTTTTGCATCTATGGTCATCAGTGATATTGGCCTATAATTTTCTCATTTTTTGGTGATATCTTTGTCTGGTTTCGGTATCAGGGTGATGCCTGCTTTGTAGAATGAGTTTGAAAGCATTTCTTCCTCTGAAATTTTTTTGAACTAGTTTGGAAAGCATAGGTGTTAACTCTTCTCTAAATGTTTGGTAGAAGGAAGCCATTCGGTCCTAGACTTTTGTTTTGTAGGAGTTGTTTTATTATTGATTCAGTTTCATTACATAATTGATCTGTTCATGTTTTTTATTTCTTCCTGTTTACTCTTAGAAGATTGCACATTTCTAGGAATTTGTCTATTTCTTCTAGGTTGCAGAGCCTTTGCAAATCTGTCACTGAGGATCCTGGAATGACAAGTCCAGCCCAATTCGGAGGTAGACCTCCCACCTAACCTTGGGTGTAGCTCTCCGTCTGTCTGGGTTGGGTTTTTTTCTCTTAGTCCAGCCTCTTCCAGGCAACCCCTTTGAGGGAGGAGAAAATTAGCCCAATCATTGGTCTCTTCTTGAAGGGGTGGAGCCAGGTTGCTTTGTGACCGGCAGCCGCAGGCCCAACCGAACCAAGGGGAACTGAGTGGGCCCAGGCTGGTGGCTGTTCAGCTGCCGAGCGAGGCTGCGGGGCGTGCCACACCCCGGTGGCCAGGAGGTGGCAAAAATGCCGGGCTCCGTCGCGCGGCTCCTCCCGCGCTTGCGGCCCTCCGGGACCTCGCCCTTATTTCTGCTGTTGCTGCTGGCGTTGCTGAGAGGCCCGGTGTGTGGCCGCGTCCCACATTCGGTCCCCAGGACCTCGCTTCCTATCTCCGGTAAGGCGCGGGCGCCCTCGCCCTTAGCCCTTGGCTCCCGGCCCAGATCCCGCCTGCAGGTACCCAGACCCACCTTCCGGTCTCACCCGGGCAGCCGCACCCCGCGCCCCCACAGGTCTGTCCACGGCTTCCTTCGGTGCCCGTGCCTCGTCCCAATGCAGGCGGGACCCCCACGTGGTGCCGCTCCACACCCGACCGGGTGTCTGGGCTCCTACGGCACGCCCAGGCGGCGCCCGCTCTCCTTTATTTGTGCAGCCGCCTCTCACAGTGTAGACGCAGACACCGAGGCCCAGGGCGGGGAATGGGGGTTGCCGGGGACCGTCCATTTCCAAGTTTCCTCTCCCTATTCCCCTCTTCCCTCGCATGCACTTGTGTCCGTCGTGCTAGCCTGACGACCATCCTATCAAACCCATCGATCTTTCATACTGCTCCAAACACCCGTCCTTCTGATTGCCAGCTTAGCATTTACATCTGCCCGCTTCTCAGGTTCATTCCCTTATCCTCAGTTCTAACCTCCTCCGAGCCTTTTGTCCGACTCATGGCCCTAATATCCCTAACCCACTTGCAGCCCTTTCATCTCTGACACCAACTCCTAGTCTCCCATTATCTGATCCAACATAACCCTCCTAACTTCCTCAGTGCTCCTCTATCCATGCCCTACATTGAGTGCTGGGAAGCGATTCGATGAGTTGATTTAAAATTCTGTTTAAATGGTTTTAAAAATCTTCAGAAGGAAAAAAAGGAGGAGGGAGATGCCCTTTCAAAAGATGTGAAAGAAGCCAAGGGATGCCATGAGGTTAAAAGTGGTCATTGGAGTGATTTAAAGACTTTAAAGGCTCTTTGCTGAGTTGGGCATGAGTGTAGCCGTGAACCTTGTGTTTTTCGAAGTGGGCCCTGAGCGTTAGCACCTTGCACAGACAGAACCAGTGAAACCAAGAGTACAACCTGTTGGGAAAAACTCACAACCGGGTAATAGAGTTTTCTAAATTACTGTGTCATTTCAGACCAGTGACATATAGGGATGCTATGAATCCAGAAGACAAAGTTGTGATCAGAGCCTGGGTTTCAGTTTCTGTTGGAGCAATAGCCACAGCATGGCATTGAAGTTGCCAGGTTGGGTTCATATCCAGGAATCCAGAGAGGTCTATATGACAAGCTGAGGCAGAGTTGGGGATATGAGGGTGGTTGGGGATCTGGGGCTTATAGTAAGCATGGGATAGTAGGCAGGAAACAGCACAGATATGAGTATGGGTATGGGAGGATGGGGTGGGTGGGGCTCCAGTCAGCACATATAAGACTGCATGGCCATCCTACCAGTCTTGAAGATAGCTGAGCAGATGAAGCAGGTAGAGCAGAGCTGTATTAATTCCTGTCCCCAGCGCCAGAGATTGAGCTAAGAAGGTAAATTCATCTTATTTGATCTTTAAATAGATCAGGGTTTTAAAATTAACTATTTACTTTATTTTTTGATTGCACTGGATCTTTGTTGCTGTGTGTGGGCTTGCGCCAGCTGCAGCGAGTAAGGGTTACCCTTTGTTGCGGTGCATGGTCTTCTCATTCTGGTGGCTTCTCTCGTTGTGGAGCACAGACTCTAGGGCCTGCGGGCTTCAGGAGTTGCGCATGGGGCTTAATTGCTCCATGGCATGTGGAATCTTCCTGGACCAGGGATCAAACTTGGGTCCCCTGCATTGGTAGGTGGATTCTTATCCACTGGACTACCAGGGAAGTCTTAGATCAGAGTTCTGAATGCTGATATATGTTTAGATTTGGCCCAAACAGAACACATGCTTAAGGGTGGAAGAAAGGAACAATTTGTGAAATATGTAGTATGTGTCAGATGCTTCCACATAGGTTATCTCATTTGATTCCCAACAACACTGGATGGTGTTTACAGATGAGCAAAGTGATGCTCAGAGTGGGCAGGTAACATACTCAAGATCAGACACCTGGTAAGTGAAAGAGCCACATTTACACTTGGGCTGAAACCGTGGGTAGAATCTATTTCCGAAGCACATTCTCTTCTTGTCCACGCTACTGTCTACTTCTTTGGGTAGAATCAGGTTGGGATCAAGGGTGGTGGGAGAGAGAGGAAATAGTCTACTAATGTGTTGGTAAAAAGAGTGAGACATTTCCCTTCTAAGTAAAAAGGAGTTACTGTTAAGTAACAATAGTTTGCACCTGATGCGAACAGCTGACTCATTGGAAAAGACTGATGCTGGGAAAGATTGAAGGCAAGAGAAGAAGGAGGAGGAGAGGGCGGCAGAGAATGAGATCATTGGATAGCATCACTGATTTAATGGACAGGAACTTAGGTGAACTCCGGGAGACAGTGAGGGACAGAGAGGCCTGGAGTGCTGCAGTCCATGCGGTGGCAGAGTCAACTTAGCGACTGAACAATTAAGTAATTTTTTTTTTTAAAAAAGGAGATTTAGAGAGGAAAGTACTCATACCTTCTAAGGGTATTTTCAATTATGTATCATGTTGCTATGAATAGAAATAAATATTGGGTTGGCCAAAAAGTTCATTTGGGTTTTTCATAACCAACTTATGGGAACCCAAATGAACTTTTTGGCCAGCCCAATATGAAATAGACTTAATATTTATGCTGTTTTAATAAACTGTTTTATAGAAAAAGCATACTTTATTGTGTGCCTCGTCAGTTATCTGTCCCTGGGGAAATTAGTTGGTTGGCCTGTTAAGGCTTTGTTTTTGCCCTTAAGGCTGCTAAATAAATGGTTCTTGGAAGAAAGCAAAAAATGGGCCCCTTTGGCTTTGCTCTTGTGGACCTAACTGTTACGAAATGATGGCTGATATCGCATTTCACTCTCATTCTCTGGTCCTGCTAGAGGCTGACTCCTATCTCACCCGGTTCACCATCCCTCAGACATACAATTACTCAGTTCTCCTTGTGGATCCTGCTTCTCACATGCTTTATGTCGGCGCCCGGGACACGATCTTCGCTACATCCCTGCCCTTTTCAGGGGAGAAACCTCGAAGGGTGAGAGATGAGAGTGGGGAGGACCTCTGATTCCAGAGCATGTGATTGGGTCCTTGGTTTTATGGCATATGAGGGAGGGTATTGTGGTAGGAGGGGGAATGCTGGGTGAAAAAAGAATAAGGGTAGATAATCAACTTCATTGTTTCAGCTGAGGGTAATTGGGGGGGTCATGGTGACTGAAGAGGCTAGGACGGAGGTTCATGATGATGCGGAGGAGGCCACAGTGGCCAGGGTTCAGGTGGCAGTGGGCAAGGAATCATTAACATCACATTACTCTAGGGCAATAGCTTTCAGACTTTTTTGATCATCCCTTAGTAAGAAATATCTGGTACATTTTGACCCAGTGCACAAAGTATATACTGAAAGAAAACTTTTTTGAAACAATATTTAGTCTCCTACATGTGGTACATTCTGATGTATTCTATTTCATTAAAAATAATGTTGGTTGAGATTTCACTGCTCATTAATGGGTGGAGACCTCCAGTATGAAAAGCAGTGCTCTGCGGTTGGGAGAGGGGGTTCTGTCTCCCAAGTTGATGGAGGTTGTGGAATTGTGCCACCTACCCTGACTTGGGAGGGGTTGGGGTGAGAATGTGGGGGAAATGGTCACTCTTCCTTTCTAGATTGACTGGATGGTGCCTGAGGCCCACAGACAGAACTGTAGGAAGAAAGGCAAGAAGGAGGTAGGTATAAATCCAGGCCCTGTCCTGGGTGTCAGCTGAGGCCTTGGTCCAGCCCTGACTTGCTGTCAGTCCTCCGTAATGCTCCCATCCCCATGGACCCAGGCAAGGACTCTAACACCATGCCCAGAGCTCCATATAACTGTCCTAACCCTGCCTTTCCTTGTACCTGCTGCTTCTGATTCTAACCATCTCTGACCCCTAGGACGAATGTCACAATTTTGTCCAGATTCTCGCCATTGCCAATGCCTCTCACCTCCTCACTTGTGGCACCTTCGCTTTTGATCCGAAGTGCGGGGTTATTGTGAGTGACAGGGGTGGGCGGATGGGAGGGGTCTTCTGTGAGCAACTGTGACAGGGGTCGTGCTTAAGGCAGCCCTTGTGCATGAGAAACATTGTGGGTGAAGGATGCCCTCATAGGGTAGAGCCTTTGTCCACCGAAGGAGGGTTTGAAAGGGAGGGGGAGGGAGGTTGTCCCTAGAAGGTGAGGAATACGAAGCGTGAAGAGGGCCATAGTGGGATGGTGAAGGAAGTGAGGATGCTAGCTGGGCTGAGGGGAGGAACTTCAGAGGCCAGTAATTCATGGTTTCCTTGCCTTGTGCCTGGTTTGTCCAGGTAACCTGGGTCCGTTTCTCAAACAGCACTGTCTGTACCTGTGTCTTCCTCCCATGGCATGTAATTGACTTTCACCACTTTCTCCCACCTCCACTGTCAACCTCTTTCTGTGTGGGCTGTGACTCTTTGCTCTCATGGCTTCTGAGGTCACTGCCCACTAATGTAGTACATGTTGGCCTCATACTCCGGATCTTGCCTTCAAGGTGGGCACTCTGTCAAGGATGTTTTCTTCTTAATCCTCTTCATTGCTGCTAAAGCCCTGGGCATCTCCAACCTCAAACCCAGGCAGGCTTGGGACATGGATACCCCTAATAACAGGTAGATTGGCCATGGCCTCAAAAGCCCCTGGGGTTGGTGACATCTTAGGGAAGGGTTTTAATGTTTTTGACCCCTCACCTTTTCCCATCAGTTACCTGGTAGTCAATTACTGTTATTCTGGCAGCACACATTAGTGATCAGTCCCTGGAATGAGTCAAAAGCCTCGAATATCCTTCATATTACTGGACATTTATTATCCCTTTCTGCTAGGGGTAGGAGGGAGTGCAGCAGTTCCCTTTCCTGACCATGGTCATTAATAGTAGATCTTGACTTGATCCTTCTGCAGTCTTCAATAGTCTTTGCCACATGGGTCTACTCAGCATATACCTTGAAACCTCTTTGTTAAACGTCATCCTTATATTTTTGACTCAAGAATGCTCTAATTGTATATATTTGATGCCTTAGTTAGTCCCTCTGAACTCTCCCTAGAGGGAGTTGGGCTTATGTTGAGTTATTTTCATCATGCTGGTGATAGATTCCCTGTTGAAGTATGGCTAGTTCCCTCATCCTGGGAAGGTTTCCCAGTTCAGAATGTTGTTGACAGTCTCTGTATCCCTTCAGGTAACATTGAGAGTCTAGTTTCCCTGCGGTTCTCATGAAGCTCACAAAAGTAGCAGTGGAACTGCCATTGCCATATTTGTCCTTTCCCAGTATATATAGGATCAGGGAGCCCATGGATGTGAATACCAGAGCCATGGTTTACAGATGGTGCAGTCACTCCAAGCTGGTTCCACAGGGCCTTCTGTTCTTCTTCGGCTTTAATGGTTGTTACATAAGTATCTAGACAGAAAATGTTCTGGACACACCGGTCAGGATTGGTGTGACTTGGACCCCTATCCATTTTTTTTTTTTTTTTTGAGGAATATCAGCAACCAAGAGTGAAGCTAGGGGCCTGTGGTCTGCACTCCTATGACTTTCAGCTCTATTTCTGAACCCTCCTGTCCAGTAAGCTCATGAAATGAAGGACCATCCTTTAATCAAAAGTTGTTTATAGGGAAATAGAAGTTACAACTAGCAGCTGTGCTAACTCTTCGAGCATCCTGAGACTGCTCTCTAGACTCCTTGAATGCTCTCTTCTGCCTTTACCTGTCTTATCCTGCTACCTGACAATCCCCATCTGCTTGAGCAATTTCTTGCCTTATCCTTAGTGCTGAACTTCTCATGTCCCAGATGGATGACTTTGAGACTGTGTATAACTATTATCTGAGAGCTTTGACTAGCTGATCCAGCCATAACAACTTGCTCAGAGTTGATTGCTCAGAAGAATGAAGGTTATTACAAAAGAAAGCATAGGACCTGCCAGCTCTAAAAATGTGGAGTGCTGCCCTTCAGTGACAGCTCGTTAGACATGGAGGAAAATATTTTAATTTGTTTTGTTGAGAGAGCTCCAGCGATTAACAAAGATAAATGTTAGAATTAAAAGAGCAGCACCAACAACAGTGAGAAGAATTGCAATTTAACTGAGTGTCTGCTCTGTTCAGGCTTGGTGCTGGATACTTACATTCATAGAGGAGATTAATTCTTATCACCATATCATGATATTTATTTATTATAATAGTGATAGCACATCATGATAGTATTTATTTCCAATTTACCTGAATGAAACAGCATTCCCCAAAGTTAGGTAAAGTCAGAGATAATGCTGGCCAAGGCAGAGCCAAAATTCAAACCCAGGGTTTGTCTGGCTCAGTTCCACTACCCTGTCCTTCTAATCCAGCCTGCACCCAAGAGGAGACGTTAGATGGCTTGAGTCTTGTGTGACATTTGATTTGTTTCATGTAACAGGGACCACCTCCCCTCTATCCCTCACCCCTAATCTTTTAGGAAAGGTCCTTTATATGCCTTGCATTCTTGTTGGCCTAAGTCAAAGGATGGGTTCCAACCCTGCAGCTTAATGAAAGCCTGGCTATGTAGCTCCGGCTTTCAACTTGAGGGACTTGCCTTCATCGCAACTGATGTTGATAAGACTGTGCCGACTGACACATGATGATATAATGAAGAATCTCAACATTCAGATAATGTAGTAGAGTGATCTTATCCTTTCAGACCCTAATTAAATGTCGCTTTGAACATACAGTAATCATAACCTATGTAGTTAATAGGCTCACTTACTCAAAGGCTGTAAACCTAGATACTATAATGATGCCATTTGGGAAACCTGGAAGAAGATGAGTTTTTGACATGTTGAGTTTTAATAGGTCCTCTTTGTAAGTCCAGCAGTCAAGTGCAAATATGGACTAGAGTTTGGAAGACATCAGGCTTTAGAGAGTTAGGGGAATGATTTGCATAGAAAGTCTGGGCAGAAATGCGAAAAATTAATGAGATCTTGAAGGAAATATATGAAAATGACTAAGGATACATGATTAGAGGCTTAGAAAGAAGAGAACCAACCAAAGGAGACAGACAACCGATAGGAGGAGGGACTCCAGGAGGTAGAATTTCAAGGGAGTCAAGAGGTAGAATATTTCAAGGAAGGGAGTGAATCAGAAGTATTCAATAGTGCAAAAAGATCACAGAGAATGAGAACTGAGAAAAGGCTCATCCTTTTTAAGTCCTTGGTGAAATGTAAGGGTGTAGTTTCAGGAATTGTTTTCTAGGAATAACAGGTGATCCGGGTTTGATTAGAAGCAGTAGTTTGGGATCAAGAGGCGGTGGTGAGCCATTTTTTTTGTCTGTTTCTGACTCAAGCATTTATCACGTCAGTGACTAATAGTCTTGGAATATTAATCTGGGGTGCATATGGAGAGTAAATTAGGGGCAAGGCTAGGCAGTATGGAGAAAAGGAGGCAATAAAACAGGCCAAAGCAGCAGGTAATAACCCTATGTTCAGAGAGCCTAAACATCTTGGTAATCTCTCATTGAACTGTCATCTTTCTCCTCAAGCTGTGATGTGCCCAGTGCCACACAATGTAGGTGATTGTGCTTATATGGGGTCCTCTATTCCAGAAAATTCTCGACCCAGTATTCCCATGGACAGAAGAGTCTGGCGGATTACAGTCCGTAGAGTTGCAAAAGAGTCAGACATGACCTAGTGACTAAACAAAAACATCAGCAGTCCCCTTTGAGGGAACATCAGATAACACCTGATTTTAACAGGCCTTCTTCAAGCCTCTCTCAATAAAATAAAACTCTGTTTACCAACTGCAGCAAATACATGAGTAGTCAAGTTGGGCCAGTGGTGCACTTGTGCTCAGAGGACTTAGATTTGTGTTGGTACTCCCACTGCCATCACAGTAATTAGGCTCCAGCAACATCATATGTCCATCCTAGTTTGTGAACGAGATATATCATGCTGGCACTTCATGTCATGACTGATTCCTAACCGGCCACATTTAACTTCCCTACCAGTCCAGGTTGAAATCATCCCTGATTTTCATTTTTAGATGTTACCTTAAAGCCTCTCTTAGTGCTGGATGCTCCGCTAAGGTACTGTCTGACTGACTCTGTGCAACTCTTAGACCTCTTGCCCTCGCCAGAAACCCCCAACCCAGGTCAGTCTCTCTGGAATCCCTGGATGAGGAAGACACTTACTCACCAAATCTTCAGGTTCTGACCTGAGCTTCAGGTCTTCATTGACTTTGCAGATTCCCTTCCCTCCTGTGTATCCTTGATTCTGGTTCTGTCTGTTGTTTGGTGGGTGGGATTAGGGGAAGGATGGCCCTTCTCTCTAGACCCCTGGGCTTCAGATGGTCCTCTATCAACCTGTACTTTTGCTTTATCCTTCTTAAGGGCTCCTGCCCCTGGGAGGCCTGCTTTTTTCCCTGGTTCTCCTTATCTTATAGCATTCTCCAGCCAGTTGTCAAGCTAGCAGTTCAGCAGCATTTCAGAGAGATCTACCTTTCAGTCTCTCATTGTCTTCTAGTGCCATCCTAGGTATTCCTTCATTAGAGCATGTGGGTGTTAGGTACTGTGGGAATTGAGGGAAGAGGAATAAACTGATGAAAAGAGGGATGGCAGAGATAGGGAATATAGGAATGGGCGGTGGAACCAGGAATGGCAGACTGGGAATACAGGGATGGTAGTGGGGGAATGAGAGATGAGTGGGAATTGGGTTTTTTCTTCATCTGACCATCTTTGTAATTCTCACTATGAACTTCCCCATGACCTCTAAACCAATTGCCCCCTTCTGGTCTGTAGGATGTGTCCAGTTTCCAGCAGGTTGAAAGACTTGAGAGTGGCCGGGGGAAATGTCCTTTTGAGCCAGCTCAGCGGTCAGCAGCTGTGATGGCTGGTGAGTGGGGAGAGACCAGAACCTGTGACTTCTTGCTGTAATCGCCTCCTTCCCCACCCTGCTGTTTGAATTTCCGTGTCCTTTCTTTTCTTTCCTCGGAATGTCTATTATTCCCACATCTCTTTCTAGCTTTTCCTGTTCTTCCCAGAGTGCTTGTGTCCTCCTGCTTTTCCCCACAGACTGTCATTTCCCTTGCTTTCCTCTAGAGAATGTGTCTGCTGTTCACAGTAGACTGTGAACGTTTCCTTTGTTAACCTTATTTCTTTTAGTCATTTTTTTCCTCAGTAGAAGAGGAATCTACTACAATGCATATTATAATGAATTTGCAAAAAGTATAAAGAACATAAGAAATCTTTTAGAATAGCACAGTTCAAAAGAACTTGGTATGATGATGGAATTGTTCTGTATCTTCGCTGTCTAATATGGTAGCCACTGGCTACATGGGCTGTTGAGCCCTTGAAATGTGACTAGTGCAACTGAAGGGAAGAATATTAAATTCTATGTAATTGTAATTTATATGTAAATAGCCATTCATACCTAGTGAGTACCATATTAACACAGTTCTAGAGCATTCCTACTCTGAAAACCACGCTAGTATTTTAGGATATTTCCTTTTAGTCTTTTTATGTCCACACACATATATACTCATGCATGTACATTTTGCTGGCCAGTGTTTGTTGCTCAGAAGAATCCATAATGACTATTAAACAAATTTCTTCTGTTACTTCCTTTGAACAAGTTATACGTATACAGTTGCTCAAGTGTTGAATGGTTCTATCACAGACTATACCTAAGCTTTTCTGGAGAATGACTGACTAGTTCTTTGGTAGCCACAAAGCGAACAGTTTGTGTGCCACATAGCCTGTGTATTAGGTTAGACCACTCCACATACGCTCTGCAAATTCAGTGAGAACACAACCATTTTTCTCATGATAGTTTAAGACAAGCAGGTTAATAGAAATTTTATGAGTGTGTATATTATGAAACTTTAAAATGTCATGCTGCATGGACATAATTTTGAATATTGTCACGTGACTTTATAGCATAGGCATTTCTATATAATTTTAAAATTTTTTGTGAAGAAAAATTTTAATGATATTATTTTACTCAACCTGTGAGCATATGCTGATTTAATAATTCCAAATCATTTATATGAACTTATTCTCAACTTCATTTAGTTCACTTCAAAGTTTTTACTATTGTCTATAATACTTGTCTGTAACACCAAGGGCTTCCCTAGTGGCTCAGTTGGTAAAGAATTTGCCTGCAATGCAGGAGACCTGGGTTTGATCCCTAGGTTGGGAAGATCCCCTGGCGAAGGAAATGGCAACCTACTCCAGGATTCTTGCCTGGAAAATCCATGGATGGAGGAGCCTGGTGGGCTACAGTCCATGGGGTCACAGAGTTGGACACGACTGAACGACTAAACCATCACCACTGTAACGCTGTAGTGAATCTTTTTGTACATAAATTTTTATCCTCATTTTAGATCGTTTCTTTAAGACTCCTGCAAATGGATTACTATATTAAAGGGTGTGAATATTTTACAGCTCATTATCTGTTGCTAATTGAGTTTTTAGAAAGGGTATACCAATTTACACTCTAAATCAGCAGTAAATGAGTTTTTTTCTCACATAAATTTCACTGTACTGCTTTGTTTAATAACTTTTGTTATTAAACTTCTTCTTTTTTGCTGATTTGAGGCTAAAAATGGCACCTTGCTTTGATTTGTATTTCTTTGAATATTAGTGAAGTTAAACATTTTTCATGTTTTAGTACTTACTTTTATTTCTGCTTTGGTCAATCCTCTGCTCATGTTCTTGGGCCAATTTTCAGGTAAGGTATTAGTATTCCAATCTATATCTTTTCTTTTGTGATCATATATTTTAAGCTAAATCCTTCTTCAGTTAGGGAGCAGGTAAAATTTTCTTCTCAAATTTTTTCCCAAACATTTTAACTCTAATCTATTTGAAATTTATTTTTCAAATGGCATGAGAAGGGAATCAAAATTGATTTTCCCCAACTAGCTAATCAGTTGACTTTTTAACATCATTCATCATACTGTTTTTTCTTTCTTCACTAAGGTTGCTGCAAACTTTATTATAAAATATCAGACAATTAAACATTTTAAACTATGAAAACTATTTATTCAAAATAAACAAGCACATTTGCTTGGAGTTTCTGCATTGAGATGGGAATATAACCTTCAAAACCCTGCTGGATCCCTGGCCTGATGGCTAGTGTATGGGATAGAGTAGGAAGGAGTTGTATTACTTGTTTTTTTGTTTAAATTAATTTGTATTGAAGTATAGTTGATTTACAATGTTGTGCTAGTTTCTACTATACAGTGAAATGAATCAGCCATAACATACATGTCTCTGCTCCCTTTTGGACTCCCTTTCTCATTCAGGTCACCACAGTGCATTAAGCAGAGTTCCCTCTGCTATATAGTATGTTCTCATTAGTTATCGATTTTATACATATTGTCAATAGTACAATAGGACAATTTACATTTTAATTTAAATATTGCACAGTATTTTATGAATAGCAAAAATTGGGTGTAAGATCTAACATTAAACTTTTTTCTTATGCATGACTTTATAAGAAAAGTCTTAAAAGGTATTTACAAATTAAATGTTTCCCTCTGAAGTTCTGTATAGGGCTATAATGTAATTTTTTCTTGGTCTGACATAATGCCAATACTTAGCTGGAGCTTTTAATGTTGATCTACTGTGCCCTACTGTCCCTCTGTTTTGAAAATATTAAATAGCAGTATAGAAGATAACGGCAACATTATTTAAGAATTAGAACCCAAATTCCCAGTTAGGAGTCATACAAATGTCTTTAAGGATAATAGAGGTATTTTGAAAGAAAAGTAAAAGCTCTTAGTAATGAAAATATTAGACTATGATGGCAGGAGTATTTCTTATTTTAAATTATAAAAATTGCAACATGCATTGTGGGAAATTGAGAAAATACAGAAATGTATAAAGAAGAAAGTTAAAAGCTGATTGTAATTCAGTCATCACCAGGAAACCACTATTATTATTTTGGAGTATCTTCTTTTATTCTGTGTGTGTACATGTATTATAAATATAATAAATTGGAATTATGTATATTTCACTTAGTATTGTATACTGAGCATTTTATCATCGTAGAATTTGTTCAATTATTCAAAATTTGATTTTATTAGTGGTTGCATACTTTTTCATCTTATGAATATAGTACAATTATTTATTTCCATATAATTATACATTCAGATTTTAAAATATTGCTTTTATAAATAATGCTGTGTAAGGAATCCTTTTATATAAATTTTTATGTAAATCATTTACATGAATCTAATTAATTACATGGCTTCCCAGGTGGCTCAGTGGTAAAGAACCCACCTGTTAATGCAGGAGACACGAGTTCTATCCCTGAATCAGGAAGATCTCCTGGAGAAGGAAATGGCAACCCACTCCAGTATACTTGCCTGGGAAATCCCATGGACAGAGGAGCTTGGCCTATGGGGTCACAAAATAGTCGGACATGACTTGACAACTAAACAACAGCAATTAATTACATTAGTCAATCCAAAATGTAGGATTGCTGGGCCAAAGGATATAAAAAATTTTTATAATACTTGATGGATTTGGCCACATTTGCTCTTCAGTTAGTCCTACCAGCAGTGATGAGAGGGTCTGTTTCATTACACCCTGTTAGCTATTCTCCAGAGTCCAATTTGATGTTTTTGATTAGCATTTCTATTAGATCAAAGAGCTTTTCATGTGTTTATTGGTACTTGTATTTCTTTAGGAAAAAGTCTCAGAAATCTTATCTTCAAATTTGACATTTATCTGCACTGCACTGAGATAAAATTAAAAAAAAATGATCTCAATGTCTCTATTTGCACTATTCCAATTTGGAAAAATGCAAATATTTTGACAGTAATGTTCACATTAGCCTAAGATCATCAGCAATTCCTTCTCAGTCTTCTTTGCAGTGTCTGTCTTCTGTTCATGCTTTAAACGTTGGGGTTCCCAAGATCCTCTTCTCTTATATTCTTTGTGATTGTGATCTCAGCCAGCCCTATGGATTCTGTTTCCACCAAATTCTGATGCCTCCCATATCCTATGTGGAGCTACGGACCACACATCCAGCTACCTTCCAGACAGCTCCACTTAGATGTCCCCCAGGAATCTCAGAATCAGCATGTCCCAAACCGAGCTCATCGTCTTCACTCACGTCCCCCAAACCTTCTGCACCAGTGTCCCCTTCTGTGAGTGCATTAGTGCCATCACCCACCAAGGTACCTAAGCTGGAAAAGGTGATTTGTCATCTTCGGCCCTCCCCGTCACATCCGGTAATAAATAGGGCTCTTACAAAGAAGAGCAGAAGGGAGCTTTTGTTTTCTCTTGGGAACCCATCTCATGTTTTTCTTGTCTCCTTTTGGTCTCATTGCATCTTTTGATTACCGCATCAGTCAAGGAGCCCTGTATGTGTTCCAGATGTACTGGGTGCTGCCTGCATTTTGGGGTCAAGCTTATCTCTTAAATCCATGAATGTGTGTACCCTGAGACTAGCATTCACACACCAAAACAAGATAGTTAGAGAAACCCTATATGGCCAGCAGAGGAAAAGGTAGGGTAAAAACTGCATCTCCAATGATCTATAATTATGTCCTGATAATAGACTTTTAAAAAAAGTATCCAGCTAGCATAATCCTTAGATAAGGAAATAGAGAATATTAGGTCAATAGCAGTCTATCTGGGCTACCCAGGTGGTGCTAGTGGTAAAGAACTCACCTGCCAATGCAGGATACATAAGGGATGCTGGTTCAGTCCCTGGGTTGGGAAGATCCCCTGGAGGAGGGCATGGCAACCCACTCCAGTATTCTTGCCTGGAGAATCCCATGGACAGAGGAACTTGTCAGGCTACAGTCCCTAGGGTTGCACAGAGTCGGACATGACTGAAGCCACTAAGTGCACCCGTGCACACACACAGACACACACACACACACACACACACAGACACACACACACACACACACACACACACACACACACAGCTGTCTACCCTGCAAAGCTCTGACCATGAGAAGAAAAGAGAGAGGAAGAAGGCAGGACAGGATATGTTTAAAGCCCTCTTTCTAAAACCAATGAGTGATAATTCTTCTTATAAACCTTCTTTAAAAGTGAGCATTTTGCCATACATCCACCAGTTTCCACCAGTTGATGTATGGCAAAACCAATACAATATTGTAAAGTAAAAAAAAAAAAAAGTAATAATAAAGTGAGCATTTTGACACCAGAGTTAAAAATTGAACCCCTCGAGGGTATAGTGAAATATTCACTGCCATGGCTTGTATCCTAGTCTGTCAGTGTTGAGTTATTATCGTATCTGGGAGGCTTATGTTCACAGACTTTACCTCTGAGCAAGTAGAGATCTATTTCTGCACATAATTGTCACCTTTCTTTGGCTGTGATTCTTCATCTTTGTGGCTTTCAATCTTTTTTTCCTCGTATTTCCAAAATGACAGTATCTTAATTTGGGGGGAGGTTTATAAAAATAAAAGATGCTAACTACAAAAAACATTCAGTGAATACAAAACAATAGAGAGGAGAAAATAAAAATCATTTCTTATTTCATTAGTCAGAAACAAGCATCAGTAACACTGTACAGTTGTAACTCCTTCAATCTTTCCTGCAACTAAATTTTATATATATATATAATTTTTTTTTTAAATAGGGTTGAATTACACCTGGTGTTTTTTTCTACCTTGTTCACTGAATTCAGAACTTTGGGCATCACTTTCTGTGACATACCATCTTTTGCCAATATAGTAGATGTATATTTTCATGTTTACTAGCTTGATCTAGTCAGTAATAAGTTCCCAAACAATTTCTCATACAGGGATATTTTATTGTATGGACAGTACAATAGAATATTTGAAATGGACTGTTCCGGGAAATTCAGGGCATGTGATACTGTGTACTCCTGTGGACTCCTGCCCCTGTGACTGCGGTGGCTGCTCTTCCTTTTCCTCTGCGTGTGTGTGACGTTTGTGTTGTAAACCCCTCGGTATTCTTAGAACACCTGAAGCCCTGCTGTGCCCTCCCAAAGTGCCTGATCCCTCCTGCGGTCCCTCTGTGGCCCTCTGCCCTTCCACCCTGAGTGAACGTGCTCTTCCGCAGTTCTAGGCTCCAGAGCTGCTGGCTGCCCCACTGATCCCTTAGAAAGTCTTAGGACTTTACCTCTGTCCACCCCTGGCTCCTTGCATGGCTGTCTGTGGTCCTTTACCGTTTCCAGAATATTTTCGGCTGTTCTCCCTCAAACACATCAAGTTATGCTTCCAAAATATTTATAGCTATCTCTTTCACCACATCTCCCCCATTCTCAGGGTATCCATGACACAGCTTCTGTCAGAATTTTGGTTTTAAAGTGTTTCGTATATAATGCTCTTAGAAAAATTTTCATTCCAATTCTGGCTTCTGTATCAACTTCTCCCCCACCCCTAACCACCACCCCCTGGAACTACTGAAGATTTTTTTATTTGCTGCTCCTTAGCTGCCAGAACCTATGCCCCAAATCTTATTTTCTCCATCCTGAAACACTCTGGAAGGAAATGGGATGCCATTTTACAGTTGTGGCCTCCTGCCTTATGGCAATAAACAAGCATACGGTCCTCCGAGGTTTGCGAGCTGCCACACCTGACACGTGGTGAGTGCCAGCCATAGCCAGGCCCCACCTGGGTGTCTCTGTTTATCTCATTTAACCTTTAGCACTGCTCTGAGTAGGACTTCCGGGGTGGCTCAGATGGTGAAGAATCAGCCCGCAGTGCAGGAGACCGGGGTTCTAACCCTGGGTCAGGAAGATCCCTTGGAGAAAGGAATGGCAACCTACTCCAGTATTCTTGCCTGGAGAATTCCACGGACAAAGGAGCCTGGTGGGCTACAGTCCATGGGATCGCAAAGAATTGGACACGACTGAGTGACTAACACTTTATTTTTACTTTATCTTACTGCTCTGAGTGGAAGGCGGTATTATCCATATTCTACATTTGAGGAACCTGAGGCTTAGGAAGGGTAATTTGCCTAAGATCACACTACTAATAAGTATTCAGAGTTCAAACCCAACCTTCCTGACTCTAAAATGCTTGGATTCCTTTCACAAGCTTGAGTGATAGTGTAGTCTCCCCTCCCACCTCCTGGCCCCACCCACCTTTTTTTTTTTTTTTGCCCTGCATCAAGTGTTTTTAAGTTTAGTCATTATCATTTCAGTGCCTGAGACATGCAGCTTCACAGGAGCATCTGTGAGCCCGGGATGCAGTGCTTCCCTCAAGGTGGCCCTGCCCTCTGCTGCCTCCCTCAGTGTGCAGGACCCCGTGGCTCTTGCTGGGGTTCCTGGACACCAGCCTCCAGCACTCCAGCCTTGCTTGCTTCTCTAGCCTCCTTGACATGATCTTCTCAACTGCTCTCAAGTGGCAGTGCCCCAGGGTTTCCTTCTCCCTTTTTCCCCTGGCTTCTAGGTTCACATAGTGACCTAAACATGACTCCCAGGTTGCTTGGCTCTGACCCTGTTGTCCACACCCTTCTGTTCAATCGCCTTCCAGTGGCTCCAACCAGATGTCCCGAAGGCATTTCAACCTTTTCGCATCCAAAACCTGAAATCGCCTCCTCTCAGGCCACCTCCTTTATGAGCCTTCCGTCATATCTTCACTTGGTTCACAATATCACCAACTCCTATTGTCTGTCTTATAGGTGGAAACCTTAGAGACATTGTCTCACTCACTACATTCTTTCACATCTCATACTCAATTTTCAAATTTTGTTAATGGGCTGTTCCTCAGAAATCTCTCCCAAATCCAACCTCTTTCTTTCCTCTGCTGTGCCTTAGTCCTCCTTTATTCTTGCCAGGACTGTACGAAGGTCCTTTTTAAAAACGAATTAATTAATTAATGGCCGCTCTGGGTTTTCCTTGCTGTGCGCAGACATGAGTTGTGGTGACTTTATGGCAGCAAATGGCGGTATGTGGAATCTTTCCGGACCAGGGAGAGCACTCGTGTCCCCTGCACTGGCAGGCAGATTCTTAAGCTCTGGACCACCAGGGAAGTCCTCAGTTAAGTTTTATTGGAGTGTAGTTGCTTTACAATTTTGAATTAGTTTCTGTTGTGAGAAGGCCCTTTTAATTAGCATTGTCTTCCTAAAAAACAAAACTAATTATGTCACTCCTCCTCAAGAAAATCTCTGCGGTTTTGCCTTCACCTTTAGGATAAAGTCCACATTTTCCTGGTGATACAGAGAAGATTCATCACAACTGAGTGCCTATCACTGCACCTCTAGCGATCTCTGCTTACTTGCCCTGTGCTCCCACCGGGAGTGCCCCACATCACCAGACATGGCTCCCCCCTTCCCCACTTGCCTGTCTTCTCCCTGAAGTCCTTCTGCCTTGCAAATTGCTCATTCTTCAGAGCCAGCTCAGACATGACCTCTGAGATGCTGTTCTCCTAGTTAGAGAACTAGGAGAGAACTAGTTCTCCTAGTTAGAGAACTAGCACACTCCTCCTCTGTGCTCCCCCACACATCTAGGAGTCCACGCCTCCTGGTATCTGGTTACATTTGTCTTCTAGACTCAGCTGGGAATTCTTGGGGGAGCAGTGATGTTCTTAGCACCCAGCGCAGTGCCTCTCCTGTAGTAGGTGGTGAAGGAATGCTTCTCTGTTCTCTGCAGAGTCCCTGTAATACTCAAAACTCCAGTAGGGGGTTTGTGACCTTCTTTCATCCCCTAAGTCATTTTCTCCAGTCTTGTCTGAGCCTTTGGCCGTGTTGATCAGAGTGGTTATAGTTCTTACATTCAGCCCACAGAGCTGCACCTTCCATTTCTTCCCAGAATGCGTGTGATATCTCATTTCTCTAATCCCCACCATCGCTAGAGCACCTCTGCTCTGCCACTGAACCAGGAGGAAGGATCTGATTCCTCGTCGCTTCCTGTGGCGGGCTGTGAAACATCCAGAAACCCCTTGGGTTGGTGTTTTTCAGAGTGAGGTCTTGAGTTGCCCACACCATAGTAACTCATGGGCCAATCCCCGACTCTACTGAGTGAGAACTGTGGGCCCCAGGTTTAGGGACCTGCATTTTGATCAGTTCCCTAAATGATGCTAGTATACCCTAAAGTGGTGATTTGTTCCAGGGCAGTGTACGCCACTAATACTCAGAAAGAACACTAGTTCCTTTAGACATTCACCATAGTGGGAGAGCTCAGCAAGATGGGAACATGCTGCAGAGCAGATCTCTTCCTGGAAAGTTATCATGTAATTAGCATATTGTAAAACAGAAAAGTCATTAAAAATGACAACAACAAGAAACAGACCAACAAAAAATCTTGATTTCCACAGGGATAGCTTTTATTCTTCTTTCTTATACATGAACATTCCAGCATTTTCCCCTCAACCCTGGTTCCTGTTACTGCCCTGGAACACTTTAAGTGAGATAATGCCTCCTGTGCTTAGCAGTGCCTGGCACATGGGTGCTTAGCCCTTGAGGGTTCTTGCCCCTGCTTTTACTCCCTACTCTGCCCACCGTGACCCTTTCTGCAGGCTCCTTCAGTGAGTCTGACAGCCCGTCTTCTCGCTGTCACCCTGCAGGGGGCGCCCTCTACGCTGCCACTGTGAAGAACTACCTGGGGACCGAGCCGATCATCTCTCGGGCTGTGGGTCGCGCTGAGGACTGGGTTCGGACAGAGACCTTGCCATCCTGGCTTAACGGTGGGCAGAGGGGGGCTGCTCCGGGGACAGAGTCGGGGGAGGCTGGGCGGCCCCAGACTATGTCTGTGGGATCTGAAGCCGCCGGTCTCCCCAGCCCCAGCCTTTGTTGCAGCCATGGCCTTGAGCCCAGCCGAGTGGGGGGATGAAGATGGAGACGATGAGATCTACTTTTTCTTTACGGAGATTGCCCGAGCGTTTGATTCATACGAACGCATTAAAGTCCCGAGGGTGGCTCGTGTGTGTGCGGTGAGACCCTGATCCCAGCTATCTGCCTTGTTTTCTGCTCCGCTTGTTCTCCTGTCTTTTCCTCTGGTCTCTTGTTTTTGTGTCTCTCTTCCATCTCCTTTTCTGCTGGACCTTAACTACTTTTCTGGCAGCTTGAGGAATGTGGGAGAAAGGGCTCTGGCCTCTTTTACCCCCGTTATTACCCCGTGTGACACCGCAGTGTAGAGGTTAAAGGCAGAAACTGTTGACAAACAGACCTGGATTCAAGTCCTTGCTACACTGCTTACTGCCTGTGTAACTCTGGACAGGAATAGGTACTGTTCTGAGGACTAAATGGAGCAACTTATGTAAAGCACGTAGTGCAGTACTTTACACGTGCACAATAAACGTGGTCACGCTCATTATTGTGACCCTGCCCGCCCTGTATCGCATTGTCCTCCTCAGTTACTCTGTCTCTGTCCTTGCATTTCTATGCATCTTGACTGGGGGGAGTGTGTATTGGTCTCCACAGTCCTTCCCTAACATTGGTCTTCTAAAAAGAACTTCCTACGTGCTTGTCATCCCAGGGCGATCTTGGGGGCCGGAAGACCCTCCAGCAGAGATGGACGACCTTTCTAAAGGCTGACCTGCTATGTCCAGGGCCTGAGCATGGCCGGGCCTCGAGTGTCCTGCAGGACGTGGCCATTCTTCGACCTGAGGGTGGAGCAGGGACACCTGTCTTTTACGGCATCTTTTCCTCCCAGTGGTGAGGGGCTCCTGATATGGAGAGTTACAGGGTGGAAGACACCTGGGATTGGTTCAGTGTCAGTGCGGTCTCCTCCAGAGTGGGGTGGATTCTTCCTGGAACCCTGCTCCCTCTGCCCTGGGGCAGGCTGCACAGCTCCCTGTGTGTTTCTCATGGGTCATCTCATTTGACGGGGGCTGAGTTGCCTCCCCCCAGTTCCCGCCAAATATCTGGCTCCCATCTGTGACTCTTCCAGGGAAGGGGCTGCCATCTCTGCTGTCTGTTCCTTCCGACCCCAAGATATTCGGACTGTGCTGAATGGTCCCTTCAGAGAGCTGAAACATGACTGCAACAGGGGACTGCCTGTCATGGACAATGACGTACCCCAGCCCAGGCCTGGAGAGGTGAGGGGGCTGGGGTGGTAAAGAACTGAGTTGCCCCACGAGGACAAGAGTCCAGCTAAGCATCACAGACACTTCCTGGCCCCTGCAAAGCTTTGTCACACATTCTGTTTCCTCTAGTGCATCACCAACAACATGAAGCTCCAGCAGTTTGGCTCATCACTCTTCCTGCCTGACCGTGTGCTCACCTTCATCCGGGACCACCCGCTCATGGACAGGCCAGTGTTTCCAGCTGATGGCCGCCCCCTCCTGGTCACGACCGATACAGCCTATCTCAGAGTTGTGGCCCACAGGGTCCCTAGCCTCTCAGGGAAAGAGTATGATGTGCTCTATCTGGGGACAGGTATGTTTAATAGCCAAGCAAGTTGCCCATCCAGTGCACACAGGCTGTGGCCACAGAGAGGGTCCCCTGCATACAGGTAATCAGGGTCCCGGGCACAGGTAGTTATGTTATGATGTTTTGCCCCTTGCCTGCTTCCTAGAGGACGGACACCTCCACCGAGCAGTGCAGATTGGAGCCCAGCTCAGTGTCCTTGAGGATCTGGCCTTATTCCCAGAGCCTCAGCCAGTTGAGAATATGAAGTTATACCAAGTGAGTTGTAGATTTTGGCAAGTCTGCTGGGAAGATATCTGAATCCAGAGACAGTTGGTGACCCTGAGGTCTGGGAGAGCTAGCATGTTCCTTTTGCTCATTCCCTTTCTGTAGAACTGGCTCTTGGTTGGCTCCCGTACTGAGGTGACACAAGTGAATACAGCCAACTGTGGCCGTCTACAGAGCTGCTCAGAGTGCATTTTGGCCCGAGACCCTGCCTGTGCCTGGAGCGTTCGGCTAGCTGCGTGTGTGGCCCACCCTGGAGAGCACGGAGGGTGAGTGTGGCTACACTGTTGCATTGCCTGAGGTCCCAGCTCCTGCCCAGCCATCCGTCTGAGTCTGTTTCTCATGGGTTGATGTTGCCCTGCGTGTGTGTGTGTGTGTGTGGTTTGTGTGCTCGTATCACTTGTGTGTCCATCCGTCAGCCCATACTAACTCATCCGCCTGTCCTCATCCCGGCTGGACCTGCCCTGCCTATGGTTGACTTGCATGTTGCCATTTGCTTCTCAGTTTTCTACAAGTGCTCTCAGAAGTGGTTTCACTCCCTCTTTCCTTCCTTGAAAAACGTTATATTGTTGCCTTCTATGATTCTGCATTCTCCTGGTTTTCCTTCTTACCTCTCTCACCTATCTAGATGTCTCTTATTGGTTCTTTTTCCAGCTAGTTTCTGAATGCTAATACTCCCCTGGGTTTAATCCTTCTCTTTACACTTTTATGCGCTTGCAAGGTGATTTCATCCCCAAGCACTGGTGATAACCACAGATGTGCCTTTAGCTGAGCTATTTTATGAAATACACAGTCATCTCACTGATCCTAACAGGATTTTAATTAACTGTGATAGGAAAGAAGCTTTGCTCTTAACAGAAAAATCTTTTACCAGAGATTTCCAGAGAAATCTTGGGGTTGTGGACAACCAGCTGTACTTCTTGGAAGGCTCCTGTGTTTCTTTTGTTTGTACCCCAACCAAATGTCTTTCTGACAGACCTAGTGCAGATTTAATTCTCTGTCGACTACTAGAAATATTTGTACAATTTGTAGAATTCTACAAATAGAAATATTTGTAGAATTTGTAGAAAATGTCATGCATCTAAAAGGTATTGGGGAAAAGTTTAGGGATGAAGAGAATGTTGACTGATAATTCTAGAAGTGATTTAGGAGATGACGGGAGGTGCAATTGGCAAGTGAACGTTCATTGGTACCGAGGAGGGTAGAGGGGATGTTGACACTGGATTTATCAAGTGTTTTCTTCTTTATAGGCTGGTTCAAGACATAGAGTCAGCGGATGTCTCTTCTTTGTGTCCTGAAGAGCCTGGAGGTCTGTATGGTTTAGGGAAATATGGGTGGAGTGGCTGGAAGGGCCTAGAAAGTAGTCCTTTTTGGACCTACTTTAAAACTTGTCTGCTGGAAGATGTGGCAGCCTTACTGTCTTTGGGGATCCCCCTTTTGGCTTTGTCCCCCATGGCCCCTTCTCATATCACCCCACATTTCTGTCACCCCAAACCTATAGCGTCACCATCGTTTGTGCCTCTGCTTTCTCTCCAGAACACCCGGTGGTGTTTGAAGTTCCTGTGGCTGCAGCTGCACATGTGGTCTTGCCGTGTTCCCCAAGCTCAGCCTGGGCATCCTGCGTGTGGCGCCAGCCCAGCGGAGTGACTGCACTCACCCGCCGGCAGGAGGGGCTAGAAGTGGTGATATCCCCAGGGGCCATGGGTGCTTATGCCTGTGAGTGTCAGGAGGGTGGGGCAGCCCGCGTGGTGGCTGCTTACAGCTTGGTGTGGGGCACCCCACGGGGCCCCTTGAGCCAGGCTCATACAATAGGGGCTGGACTAGCAGGCTTCTTCCTGGGAGTTCTTGCAGCGTCCCTGACTCTCCTCCTGATTGGTCGGCATCAGCAGCGACAGCGACAAAGGGAACTTCTGGCTAGAGACAAGGTGGGCTTGGACCTAGGGGTCCCACCGTCTGGTACCACAAGCTACAGCCAGGATCCTCCCTCTCCCTCTCCCGAAGATGAGCGGCTGCCCCTGGCCCTGGCCAAGAGGGGCAGTGGCTTTGGTGGCTTCCCTCCACCCTTTCTACTTGATCCTTGCCCAAGCCCAGCCCACATTCGGCTAACTGGGGCTCCTCTAGCCACCTGTGATGAGACGTCCATCTAGGGCCGGGCAAATAACCACCAGTGCATGAGTGACCCCTGGATGGAATGACTACTGGGATGCTGGGGGGTCAGCGGGCCTGGAATGTCACCGTGGCCTCTGAGTTTTCTTTGTCCTTTGAATGGTCACTTCAGCTTCCCTGTCTGCTCTCTCTGGGCCTGGACGGGTTCAGGGCCAGGCCTTTGCCTGATTCCCCTGAGAGATCAGAACTGCTGTCACAGTGAATCAGTACTTTTCCTGCACTTGCCCGCTCAACCCGTGTGACCCCTTCAGCCCACTCTCTTGGGCTTGTTAGTTTGGCGCTTTGGCCCAGGACAGCGCTGCAACTTTGCTTTCGGGTTGGGCCCTGGCCAGAAGGAGGAACTGTGGAAGTGTTTGGGGGCTCATGTGCCCTGACTCCTTGTGCTGATTCTTGAAATGTATGTGATTCTCTGTGGGGAATGCATGCTCCCCAAACTGCAACACGCAATCTCTGTCCTGAGACCTACCCCATCCCAGTTTTCCTTCTTCCATGAAAGAGCATGTGTAAATACACGGGTGTTCATAGATTACCTGGCCACATGTGCATGGATGACTGGCCCGATGCTCAGGTGTATTCATGGGATTACAGAGAGGGTCAGGTCGGAGTAGGGCAATGCCAACAGGACTTTAGACCCTGTAGCCAGTGAGGGAATGGCTCTCCTTTCTGAAAGGAGGAAACCACTGCCCTGTCTCCATCACCTCTCACAGCCCTTCTGTTGAGTAGACAAAAACCCCAGAAGTGATCTTCTGGGTGGAATAGTACATATGACCCTATCTTTTTCTTTGTTTTTGCCTCCTGGCTGCCACCACTGCCATGCACAGCTACTCTTTCTCTGGCTAGAACCCTCTCCTTGACTTCTGTTAAAACTTCACAACATTCTAAATATCAGGGGATAGCAAAATGGGAACAGCCATGGTAAATACAAGCTGCACAAAGATAGGTTTGTTTCAGTGACTTTACTCATGACATCCTTGCTGTAAAGCAGGATTTCACCTGAGATTCAGGGCCTCCCTAAAACTGTATGCAAGATGCTGTCTGTACACTTGTGTCTATATTTTTCTTGGGGGGCAGGGGGTTATGACTCTCATCAGATTCTCAAGCCTTAACCAAAGTAAAGGACCACTACCTGAAAGTCAGCACGTGTTGGCCAAGCTGACGTAGTGCCAAGCAGGGGCAGCTCTTCCTGCCCTGCCACACTTGCCCTGTGGCTAGCCTCTGGACTGGCAGCTGCTGGATACCTTCTTGTTACTCCATTCCTTGGAAGGTGGGCCCTGTGCCTACTTGAAGACACGTCAACTCTCACCAAGTGTAAAGACCTCCTTTTGCTTCACGACTCCCAGGAGCTCTAGGCTTCTCCTGCTCAGTTCCAGTCTTGGCCTGTGAATGTGCCTCATTCATCCCTGGTGAGGGACCCCCCTGAACTCTCATAAATGGTCCAGCCTTTCCCAGTTGAGGTTTTCAGCTCTACTTTCCTTGACAGCAGCCCGTGAACTACTCAAGAGTCCCCTTGGGTTGTGATTATTGGTGGCTTTGCTGTAAGTAAGTGTGTGATCTTCAGCAAGTAGTCTAACCTTGGAACAATGGCTTACTCATCTGTAAAGTGGGGATAATAATACCTACCTCAGGGTTGCTGCAAGGATTAAATGAGAGAACGTGTAAACAATAAAGCACTATCTATACCAGTAGTGGTTGTTTTTGTAAAAATTGGCTTATTATGCCATTATCACACAGTTGAACCATCGGATAACCATGACACATGCAGTCACTTTAAGCCTCATTTGGCTGGAGAAGAGTCATTGCCACACACAAACATCCTGTCCTGGGTCATCTCTGGTCAGATCTTAGCTGCCAGTGTCTAGGTTTTGGGAGCAGGGCCTGTCATTTTTATACTCTTCAGGTGCATCTGACCTTGGTGACCTTATTAATCTTTGTGGGAATGGAGGAGGGCTCTGTATTTGGTTTATCCTCACTCACTGTACACTCTTGAGGTTATGGGTTAGTTTTATTTTGAGAAAGGAAGGGAATGGGGGATTTCAGAGGGACCTGGAGTCTCTGGGAAAAGGGGAGAACAGTTTCACAAGGAGGGAGGGCCAGATCACAGTGGGTGTGGGGCATTTGCTCCTTGGATAGTGGCTCTGGTTGGAGGAAAATGAGAAGTGAAATGTAGGAAAACAGGAAAGTTGGAAATAGGCAGGAATGGAGGGGAGCCACATCTTTGGCTGTGGAAAGTTCAAGCCCCAAGAGTGAGTGAGAGGATAGAAATGTGAAACCTGTTCCCAAAGAAATAGTGTGAATAACTGTTGCATTATCTTCAGACTGTGGGGTTGTGGGGTTGGAAAGAATCCAGTGATAAGGGAGGTGAAGAAGTGTGCAGGGTTCCTGCGGGTAGAACTGTGAGGATTCTGGCTACCAGAGACCTGACTGGCTTTTGCACATAAAAGCAGCCAGGGAGAGGGTTGGGGATGGGGTTTGTATTTGTGTTTACCTCCAGACTCTAAAGGTCATCCACTTTCTGGCCCTTACTCTTAAATTCCCCTCTGTTTTTGGTCCACACATTGTGACTCTTAGCTTGTCAACCCTAACCAGTGGTCTGCTACTATCCACGTGACCTTACTGAAAGTAGAGCCAGAAAGAGACGCTCACCGTTGACTGTCATGAGCCAAGTGAATTCCAGAATGTTGGCCCTTAACCCAACAGGAGGCAGACTCACATCTTTTCCTGGGAGTCTCCTGACTCCCTACCTTTCCCCAGTAGCCCCACAAGTGATGGGAGGAGAGGGTTTCTTTAGGTATCTGCTGGACCTTGTCCCTCCTGGCTACTGTGCCCCTGTCAGAGGGGGCAGTCATGGCTACAACAGACTGTTCCTGGTCAATTGCACAGAGCTCCTATCTCAAGGGTGTGGGGATTGGACTGGCCTTTTTTGTTTGTAGTAGAGCCAGGGTTGGAATTTTTAAAGATCAGTTTTCACCAAATGGAGGAAAAACTAGCAATAAAAGCAGTAAGAATTGTTTATGCAGTTTAAAATTCTCACTAGTAGAGTCCAGGCACAGACCTTTCTGTGATACGGCAATTTGTGTGGCCAGTAGACAGAAGATGTGGTCCGAGGTGAGGTGAAGTCCAACTGGATTGATGTAAAGCACCAGGTTTGGGTTAGGGTATGGAGGGGCAAGCAACAGAGAGAATGACCTGGCTCCCTGTGGATGTTAGGTGGAGTCAGGGGTATTTGGAAGAGCCCAGATGAGGGGTCAGAGAACTGCTTCTGGTCCTGTGGAGAAATAAATGCAAGCCAGGAACTGTCTTCCTCTCTTTTTTTCTTGGGTTCCTAGCCCATGAGCTTGGGTTTTCCCTAGACACACTGAGCCTAGGATTTGGGGCTCCCAGTGAATCCAGAGCTTCCCACTGGTGTGCATGGCACCCTTCTCACGGACCTCAAGGCACAGCAGTGCTGAACCACAGGCCGAAGGCTTTTATCACCCGTGGCCGGAGCCACGGTCGAGGCAGGAGGAGTCAGCAACTGACACCAGATCCAAAGACCAACATCTCAACTTCAGTTTCAGGCAAGTCCTTTGGGTTGAGGAGGCTGGGAATACAGTCCACTTGGGGCTGAGGTTCACTCCAGGGACTCTCTGAAGGTTACGTGTTGAGGCTGATCAGACCTCTCTCATCAGAAGCTGAGGAAGAGAACTCCTAGGGCAAGCTCGGGCTTCGGGCCTTTGCCAGCAAGCCCCAAATCTGTCAGGAAAGGTTCTAATCAGCCTCAGATGGGTCCTCTGGAATTCTCTCCTGCCCAAGAGGGCAAAGACTTGGCACACGCTTCAATACTCTCCTTTCGATACATTTAATTGTGTGTGGCAGGTAAGCTCTTCCTTTCCTAGAAGAAGTGAGGAGGCAGAAGAGAGGTGAAGATGGAGTTGGCTGCTTTTTCCTTTCAGTGATGTATAACTGTGTCCCGTTTCCAGGCAGCTTCTCCAGGAGTGACTCCTGCTCTGGTGCGATAGAAGTTATGGATGCTGGAGACAGTCATGGCCTTGAGGATTATGGGCAGGTGTCCCATGCTTTGGTGTGGAAGGATGGACTGCCTGTCTTTTGTGTGAGGTTGGATGATGAGCATATCAGCAGCAATCATGGAACCAGAGACTCTTCTTTCTTTTGGTGGGAGCCACAGAAGTACCCTGAATTCATGTTCAGTTCTAGGGAGAAGCATAACCATCTGCAAATGGCTGAGATAGAATATTTTCCCCACGAAGTGACTGGAAGTTCAGAACCAGGTTAATTAGACTTATAGAGATAATAGATTTTGTACCTATGAGTTTGTGGAGAAAAATCCACACACCTGATAACTAACACCAGCGTGTCTGAAACTATCTGAGTCTAGAACACCTGCATTATGAACTGACCTATAGATGCAGAGAGCAGAACTGACTAGACAGAGTAGAACTGAAAGACTGCTGGCTGTCTGAAATGAAGAAGGAGGGGCTTCTTCCAACCCTTTGAGGAGTCAGTCCCCCGAGTGTAGCTCATCTGCATACATATCCACCAAATTAATATTTTTTTAATCACACTCAAAACTGATCACCTCTCAGATGTACTGGATTTTGGCAATTTGTCTGTGGTTTCATCATAATACTATAGCTCACTGTGTTGTGATCACTTTGTAATTCCCAGATAAACATTCTTAGAAGGGAACGTGAATCTGTTCCTAGTTGACAAAGTTGTCCATATGCTGCCACTGCAAAGTTTTATGACAAAGCTGTCCTTAGGAGCTTTATTAGATAAGTTCTTATTCTTTTGGGTATTTATTGCTGTACTACTCAGGACAGGCTTTGCTATGATGTAATAATATGCAACTCCATATTCTTAGTGGTTTGAAACAACATGTTTCTTACATGACTTAGAAAGGAAGGAAGTTCTGATACATGCTACAACATGGATGGACCTTGAGGACATTATGATAAGTGAAAAAAACCAATCACAAAATGCTATATGATTTCACTTATATGAGGTACTTAGAGTAATCAGATTCATAGAGACAGCAAGTAGAATGGTGGTGTCCACAATGAAGGAAACAGTAAGCAAGGTGAAAAGACAGCCCTCAGAATTAGAGAAAATAATAGCAAATGACAAAACTGACAAAGAATTACTCTCCAAAATACACAAGCAGCTCATGCAGCTCAATACCAGAAAAGTAAAAAACTCAATCAAGCAGTGGGTAAAAGACCTAAACAGACATTTCTCCAATGAAAACATCCAGATGGCTAATAAACACATGGATAGATGCTCAACATCACTCATTATTAGAGAAATGCAAATCAAAACCACAATGAGGCATCATCTCACATGGTCAGAATGGCTGCCATCAAAAAGTCTACAAATAATAAATGCTGGAAAGGGTATGGAAAAAGGGAGCCCTCTTACACCATCGGTAGAGTGTAAACTGGTACAGCCACTATGGAGAACAGTGTGAAGATTCCTTAAAGTCCTGGGGATAGGATTGCCATATGACCCAGCAATTCCACTACTGAGCATATACCCTGAGGAAACCAGAACTAAAGAGACATGTGTACCCCAATGTTCATTGCAGTGCTGTTTACAATAGCTAGGACATGGAAGCAACCTAGATGTCCCTTGGCAGATAAATGGATAATGAAGTTATGTATACAGTGGAATATTACTCAGCTATAAGAGGAACATGTTTGAGTCAGTTCTAATGAGGTGGTTGAATCTAGAGCCTATATACAGAGTGAAGTGAGTCAGAAAGAGAAAGACAAATACTGTATATTAATGCATATATATGGAATTTAGAAAGATGATGTTGATGATCCTACATGCAGAGCAGCAGAATAGACACAGACATAAAGAAGACATAAAGACATAAAGTAGACACAGTCATAAAAAGCAGAGACGTTACTTTGCCGACAAAGGTCCATCTAGTCAAAGCTATGGTTATTCCAGTAGTCATGGATGGATGTGAGAGTTGGACTATAAAGAAAGCTGAGTGCCAAAGAATTGATGCTTTTAAACTGTAGTGTTGGAGAAGACTCTTGAGAGTCTCTCGAACTGCAAGGAGATCAAACCAGTGAATCCAAAAAGAAATCAATCCTGAATATTCATTGGAAGGACTGATGCTGAAGCTGAAGCTCCAATACTTTGGCCATCTGATGCGAAGAGTCGACTCATTAAAAAAACTGTGATGCTGGGAAAGATTGAAGGCAGAAGGAGAAGGGGACGACAGAGGATGAGATGGTTGGATGGCAGCAGCAACTCAACAGACATGAGTTTGAGCAAGCTCCGGGAGATGGTGAAGGACAGAGAAGTCTGCAGGAAGTGCTGTAGTCCATGGGGTCACAAAGAGTCGGACACAACTGAGCGACTAAAAAACAATAACAGCAGAGAATTATGTTGCTTCTGGCAACACCCAGTCTAGAGCAAAGCCCTGCGTCCTTAAACCCTCCTGCAAGCCACCTACACAAGTGTGAGTAAGTCCCTCCTAACAGCCTGTTACTGAAACAACCGTAGTTGCCCATGCTGTGAATTCTCTCTCGCTGTAGAGTGATGAACCCAGCTACCACTGTGTTCCTGGTAATCTCTGGCTGGAGGTCAAGGACAAACAGTCCAGTCCATTATTGTTTGTGATAGATATATACTGCCATTGGTACAGAAATATGTGGAATAATACATACCAAGCTGTTGGTAATGGTGAGGGATTTTACTTTACTTTTTTTTAATTTTATTTTTAAACTTTACATAATTGTATTAGTTTTGCCAAATATCAAAATGAATCCGCCACAGATATACATGTGTTCCCCATCCTGAACCCTCCTCCCTCCTCCCTCCCCATACCATCCCTCTGGGTCGTCCCAGTGCACCAGCCCCAAGCATCCAGTATTGTGCATTGAACCTGGACTGGCATCTCGTTTCATACATGATATTTTAAATGTTTCAATGCCATTCTCCCAAATCTTCCCACCCTCTCCTTCTCCCATAGAGTCCATAAGACTGTTCTATACATCAGTGTCTCTTTTGCTGTCTTGTACACAGGGTTATTGTTACCATCTTTCTAAATTCCATATATATGCGTTAGTATACTGTATTGGTGTTTTTCTTTCTGGCTTACTTCACTCTGTATAATAGGCTCCAGTTTCATCCACCTCATTAGAACTGATTCAAATGTATTCTTTTTAATGGCTGAGTAATACTCCATTGTGTATATGTACCACAGCTTTCTTATCCATTCATCTGCTGATGGACATCTAGGTTGCTTCCATGTCCTGGCTATTATAAACAGTGCTGCGATGAACACTGGGGTACACGTGTCTCTTTCAGTTCTGGTTTCCTCAGTGTGTATGCCCAGCAGTGGGATTGCTGGATCATAAGGCAGTTCTATTTCCAGTTTTTTAAGGAATCTCCACACTGTTCTCCATAGTGGCTGTACTAGTTTGCATTCCCACCAACAGTGTAAGAGGGTTCCCTTTTCGCCACACCCTCTCCAGCATTTACTATTTGTAGACTTTTGGATCACAGCCATTCTGACTGATGTGAAATGGCACCTCATAGTGGTTTTGATTTGCATTTCTCTGATAATGAGTGATGTTGAGCATCTTTTCATGTGTTTGTTAGCCATCTGTATGTCTTCTTTGGAGAAATGTCTATTTAGTTCTTTGGCCCATTTTTTGATTGGGTCATTTATTTTTCTGGAGTTGAGCTGTAGGAGTTGCTTGTATATTTTTGAGATTAGTTGTTTGTCAGTTGCTTCATTTGCTATTATTTTCTCCCATTCTGAAGGCTGTTTTTCACCTTGCTAATAGTTTCCTTTGATGTGCAGAAGCTTTTAAGGTTAATTAGGTCCCATTTGTTTATTTTTGCTTTTATTTCCAATACTTTTTTTTTTTTTTTTGAGGGGAGAGGGGAAGAAAAGAGAAGAAAGGAAAGAAGAAAGAAGAATGAGGAGAGAATGATGGTGGTAGCAGCAGTGGCTCTAATTGAAGTATTAAGTGTTGATGATGTTATTGGACTATATTTTCTTTTTAAAATTGTCTACAATTAATATACATTACATTCGAATGAAAAATAATAGAAGTTACTTTTAAATGGAAGAAAATTGTGATTTTTTCTGAGGAAAATACTCTGTGGCCACTTAAAATCGTTTAAATAATTAAAAATTGAATAATAGCTAATTAATTTGCAATGTTGTATTAGTTTTAAGTGTACAAAAAAGTGATTCAATTATACATATACATGTATGTATATATTTTAAATTATTTCCATTACAGTTTATTACAAGATATAGAATATGGTTTCCTGTGCTATACAGTAAATCCTTGTTATTTATCTATTTTATATATAGCAATGTGTATAGGTTAATTCCAAGTTCCTAATCTACCACTCCCTACCCACTATCCCCTTTGGTAACAAAAATTTGTTTTCTATGTCTGTGAGTCTATTTCTGTTTTGCAAGTAAGTTTATTTATATCACTTTTTTTAGTTTCCACATATAAGTGAGATCATATGGTATTTGTCTTTATCCGTATGACTTGCTTCACTTAAAACAGTAATTTTTAGGTCCATCCATGTTGCTGTAAATGGCATTATTTTGTTCTTTTTCATGGCTGAATAGTATTATGCCACATCTTCTTTATCCATTCATATATCTATGGACACTTGGGTTACTTCCATGTCTTGGTTATTATAAATAGTGCTGCTATGAAAAAATTAATTTTTGCAATGGTATTTTGTGCCTGACTAAAATTAGGTGTGGTGTTGGAGAAGACTCTTGAGAGTCCCTTGGACTGCAAGGAGATCCAACCAGTCCATTCTGAAGGAGATCAGCCCTGGGATTTCTTTGGAAGGAATGATGCTGAAGCTGAAACTCCAGTTACTTTGGCCACCTCATGCGAAGAGTTGACTCATTGGAAAAGACTCTGATGCTGGGAGGGATTGGGGGCAGGAGGAGATGGGAACGACAGAGGATGAGATGGTAGGATGGCTTCACTGACTCGATGGACGTGAGTCTGAGTGAACTCCGGGAGTTGGTGATGGACAGGGAGGCCTGGGGTGCTGCGATTCATGGGGTTGCAAGGAGTCGGACACGACTGAGCGACTGAACTAAACTGAAAATTAGGTTTGAAGGCTTTCCGTATTCCAAATCAGTTGCGGTACCAGACAAGGTACAGTAGGTGTCGCTATTTCACAGAGAGCTGCATATTGTTAATGAAGTCCTCTTTGAGCAGTGCTCATTGTAAACCAATTATCTAAATTATTGTAAAGCCAGATATATCTAATTTAACTCTGAGTACTATGTACTTGTAATTTTCCTTCCTCTCCTCATTTTATTCCATGACTCAGTCTCGGTAAGAGAAATTACCGTACTAAAACATACTCTTTATTCCTTTTCACATACACATTCTATCTTTACAGGAATCGTTTGAAGTACCGCAGGCAGGTAATATATACTCCAGTGTACAGATGAGGAAACTGAAGTTAACCAGAAAACTTAAGTCATTAACAGTTCATTGGTTCAGGTTTCTTTCCCCTCCATTGGCTAGTTCTAGAAACTTGCACATAATAGCAAAACAGCACTATCTGTGCTTTAAATATATCAGTATATAGAAGTATCAGTAGTGAAAGTACATTCAAATCAGTTTCCAAGAACTGCCATCCAGATGATGAGAACTGACCCATATTGCCTGTGCTGTGTGGTTGTACAAAAGCTCCTGATGAATGTACTGCAAAGCGGAGCCCTGAAATGTGGGCAAGTAGGCAGCCTTCAGAAGTCTGCGAGTTCTTTGTAAGCACCTGGTGGGCTGCCGTCTACGGGGTCGCACAGACACTACTGAAGCGACTTAGCAGCAGCAGCAGGCATCCTTGGGGAGCATGCTGAATGTAACTCATGTTTGTGTGTGACTGCAAGTTACACTGTAAACATCCATTATTGTGCTTTGTGGTAACGTCAGATACATAGAGTTTTTGCTTTTTCCTTCTGAGGGTCTACATTTTCCCAAAACTTACACGCAATTCTTCTTGGGTTATCACTTCCTGATGCCTGCTTTGTAGTTGCTATTTTCTCCTTTTCTAGTTTGCTTAACCTCAAACGTTATGGAATTATAAATCAAATACCTAGGCTAGGTAGAAATGACTATGAAGTTAGCAAGTTCAAAGAGAATCTATTTGAAGTCATTTGAATTTGTATGTTACTTACTGGGTCAAACTGGTAGGGAGTTGGTTCTGGAGAGATGTGGGTTGACTATGCCAATTAAAAAAAAATCCCAATAATGAACACCAGTCTTGATTTCAGTCTACTGAGTCTCCCTGGGACTTGGTCTTTCACTTCAATGCTGTAGCGATTTGAAGGGTGTGCTCCAGGCTGGGATGAGGCTATCTAGCCTTATAGAGCAGGCCTGACAACCTCTGATGGCCTAGTGGGTTCTGGGCCAGGAGTAAAGCTGGTGGAGTGTGGGGTGAGTAACAGGTGGAGGAGGCTCAGGGGAGGGGCTGCTAGATTATGACTCAGGTTGAAACAGGGAGTTGACAGATGATCCAGTCCTCTTCCTAGCAAGCATTGAGACCTACTAGGGGCCTTCTTACAACCTCCAGGGTGCAGAATGGAGGGCTGGATGAACCACATATGCCAGACAATGTCTATGTATGATGAGGTGGGCAGTGGCAGATGCAGAGTTCAGACACAAAATTGTGGCCACTAGGAATGAGGTAGCAGGATGGACCCAACCAACTCTCTGAGGTACAGGGCTGGGGCACGGGACACTTAAGGTCTCCAAGAAACCTGGGATGAGGTTACTGGACTTGGCATGCTCTGCCTGTGCCCTCCAGCCCAGAAGTGGGGCAAAGAAGCCTGGTATATGAGACTGCCAGAATGGTTTCCAAATCCATCTACCGATGAGGCAAAGACTTCTGCTGGATGACTGCAAGGAAGAGCCCTCCCAACTTTGGGCAAGGTGGGCAGCCTTAGAGGGCTGGAAATTCTTTGCAAATAGATTAGATGGGGCAGGACTATGGGCAGGTGCTGACACCATGAGCCATAGCCACTTGGGGAATCAGGCCCAGGGCTAGGTCTTTCTGGAATCCATGGATTTGGGGCTCTCCAGGGGGAAGGGACCAGGCAGAACAGACCAATCTGGTGAGTAGGGAAGTGGCCTTAGGTCACAAACACTGATCACTTTAGGAGGAAAATAGCTCATCCTTTGAAATGAATTTTGCATGCATGCCCAATGTGCATGTGTTTGTGGGTAAATGAGATTTATTTTTTTTTTCCCCATTATACAAATATGCTTATTACAGTATAAAACATTCAGAAAATATAGAAAAGTATAGAAAATAAGTATCACCTGGAATCCCACTGTATCTTGCCAGAAATATTATCTCTAAATATATTTTGGTGAATTTCCTTTCAGTCTTCTCTCTCTCTCTCATAGAGAGAATATATATATGTAAAGAGAGAATATATATACATATGGGCTTCCCTTGTGGCTCAGCTAGTAAAGAATCCTCCTGCAATGTGGGAGACCTAGGTTTGATCCCTCGATTGGGAAGATCCCCTGGAGAAGGGAAGGGCTACCTACTCCAGTATTCTGGCCTGGAGAATTCCATGGACTGTATAGTCCATGGGGTTGCAAAGAGTCAGACACGACTGAGCAACTTTCACTTCAATACGTATATATATTCAATGTAAGTATATAAATATAGATTTAATTAAACATACGATAATGCTCTTTGTATCTTGTTTCTTCCACTTGATAATATATCTTGGACACTTTTCCACAATAACATATGAAGTTCTACACCATTATTTTAATAGCTGCATAAAATTCTTTTGCTTGATATTTCTTTTTTTAATGATCTCTCTATTGATTAACATCATATCTTCCTAGAATAATGATAAATTTATTTATTATATCAGCACATTGACTACAACTTCCAAAACAAGCCCAGATACAGCTCATTCTTGACCTGAATCTAATTTTAATAGCAGTGCCTTTAAGAATTCACCATTTTTTTCATGTTTTCTGTTGGTTTCTAATACATTTATGGTATTAAGGGAGTCTCCTATATCTCAAACACTAACAGGGTTGTATATTTTTCTTTTAGGAGAATCAGGATGGATGTTGTATGGGGTCAAATACCTTTCCATCATCCATTAACATGGTACAGATTTTCCCCTTTAGCCTGCTAATGTCCTGGTGCTGAGAATACCTTGGTTTCTTGGAATGAATCCTGTCTTCATGATTTTGCAGCCTGGGAAGGGAAAGTTGCTGCTCTTGAAAGTCTCATGAAAAAGGCCACATGTTTCAAGCCGTGTGCAAACCCCACTCTTTTCATGGACTGCTACGTGTGTGTTAGAATGAATTGGGAAGCATTCAGCCTTTTAGTGATAGATAATTAGACGGGTAAAATCTGACTCAGATAAGCAGAGTTTAGATAACTTGGCAACAATCTATTCCTAGGTTTGATAAAACAGCCCCAGCAAAGACAGTTGGGGCTGGAATTCTCCCAAGTACATGTGGGGAGGGGAGGATGGGGAGTGGTTGTTGGATACCTGTCACAGTTCTTTCTTGACACTCAAGCTTTCCCATAGCTGTGCACATCCTGGGCTTCCCAGGTGGCACTATTGGTAAAGAACCCGCCTGCCAATGCAGGAGGTGTAAGAGACACGGTTTCAATCCCTGGGTCAGGAAGATCCCCTGGAGGAGGGCATGGCAACCCATTCCAGTATTCTTGCCTGGAGAATCCCATGGTCAGAGGAGCCTGGCAGACTACAGTCTGTAGGGTCACAAGAGTCAGACGACTGAAGCCACTTAGCAAGGATGCAGGTCAAAGTGGAGACAAGGAAGGTAGTAATCATCGTCTCACACTGAGCACCTCCCCAGAGCTAGGCACAGTGCTGGGTGCTCTGAGTGTATTATTTCTTCAAGCACGCCAGGAGCTCTTCAGTGTCTTTTTTACAGATGAGTAAACCAGTTTAGTTTGCTCAAGGCTCCCAGGTGGGAAGTGGTAGAGGCAGGATTTGAAGTCACATGTGTTTGTTCCTCTGTTAACCCTGCCCATGCCCACGCCCAGCATTGCAGGCATCCCATTCTGCTGGGAAAGACTGACTGGTGGGGATATGTTTAATTAAAAACAGTACCTTTCAGCTTCTGGATTATTCTTTCAAATAACAGCTCTGTGCTACTAGCTCTATTTTTATGTTGAATCAGGTCAAATTAACAAATGTTTTGGGGCTGTTTACCATGTGGACGGCGTAAGGCTAGTTGCTGTAGGAAATGTTGAAGTGTAAATCAAGACTCATATCCGGACAAATTGAAATCCAGTCTTGCAAAGCAATGTGTAAGTTGATTGCTTAACCTTAAAAATAGCTACTCCACCAGATAATATATACTAAACTGACTTTCCAGGGGTGGGACTGTGTATGTTAGAAAACATATACAATCAGACAGATCTGCTCCTTTCTGAGGCCCTCATACCACACACCAATGTAAACTCCTAGTCTATAAGCTTATTAAAAAATTTAATTCAAGTCATGGAAAAACTAGCAAAGATTAAAGCATTCATTTTTATTGTGGAGGAATAGCCTTATTAGAATTGATGCTACAGAAAAATAAAGTAGTAACGATAGCTAACAATGGAGAATTTGAAAAAGTGTTTAAATAAGAATACACTAAATTATATGTCATATACACATTACTATATATGAAATAGATAATTAATAAGGACCTACCATGTAGCACAGGGGACTCTTCTCCATTCTCTGTAACGGCCTATATGAGAAAAGAATCTAAAAAATGGGGGGCGAGTTTCCTGGTGGTGCAGTGGTTAAGCATCCACTTGCAGTGCGGGGGCCGTGGGTTCGATCTCTGGTGCAGGAAGCTCTCACAGGCTCTCACATGTGGCAACGAAGCCTGTGAGCCACAGCTACTGAAGCCCGGGTGCCCTAGACCCTGCGCTCGTCAGCAAGAGAAGCCGGAGCACTGCAATGAAGAGCAGCCTCTGTGTGCCACAACCAGAGAAAGCCTGTGCACAGCAATGAAGACCCAAGAACTAGAGAAAGTCTGTGCACAGCAGTGAAGACGCACTACAGTCAAAAACAAATTAAAAAAATAGAACAGAGAGTAGATACATGTATATGTATAACTGATTCACTTTGCTATACAGCAGAAACTAGCATTGTAAATCAGCTTTACTCCAATACATTTTTAAAAACAAGATTATATGAGTCAATATGATAAATTATACACAAATTTATAAAGGACATTCAAAGTTTTACAATGAGCAAGCATTACTTTTAAAATAAAAACTGGCTTCAGTAACTTAAACTCAGGTTAAAAAAGCTTATTAAATACATAAGAAAGCAATAGCTCACCTTCAAATACTGGCAACAAATGCAAACAGATAATTTGCCTTATGATATTAGTAAACTCTATGGCTGGAGCTAGGATAAAGTCAAGAAAGGGAAAAAAAGTAAGAAAATAGTGAAAATGTTCAACATGTTCATACCCTTTAACTTAGTTTCCTCTTTCTGAGAATTTATTCTAAGGAAAATGTTTTGTGGATGGGGAATCTAAATATGCAAGGCGCTCCACCATAAGACGGAAGTGGTTAACCAAACCATAGCAGATCTGTGCAATGGGATATTATTTAGTCATTAAAATAATCACTGTGAAGACTCTGAGGCCACAGACTAATAAAGTAACGATAAATGAAAACAGCAGAAATTTACCTACACAATTATTCCACTTCTGAGAAAGTAAGTTGTTATGATTAAGGCTTAGAAGCAAATATGGAAAAATCAGTAGAGTCGTACTTGGATAAAGATAATCAGGATTTTTTAATTTAAAAATTTAGTTTCTGCTCAAGAATGATTTTTTTAAACTTTTTATTTTGTATAGGAATATAGCCAACTCACAATATTGTGATAGTTTCAGGTGGACAGCAAAGGGACTCAGCCATATGTGTACATGTATCCATTCTCCCCCAAACTTCCCTCCCATCCAGACTGCCACATAACATCGAGCAGAATTCCCTGTGCTATATAGTAAGACCCTGTTGGTTATCCATTTTAAATATAGCAGAGTGTACATGGTCAAAAATTATTTTTAAAGAAAAAAAAAAAGAAAACTGTGGTGTTGGGTTCTTTGGGCATCTCAGTGGGTTATTTGTCTATACTAGCATTAGACAGTCGGCTAGATGGGACAGTGGAGCTGCCGCCTCTGTAGTGGGCGCAGACACCACTCAGAGCTGGTGCCTTCCATTCAGATTGTCACTCCTTCATCAGCCTGTAGCCTAGGCCCTCTTCCTGACTCTCATGCAGGGCATATCCCTAGCACAGTCCTCTGCTCTGCCCGCAGCTCCAAAAGCTTCCAGATACATTGCACGCCCTTGTTCAGCTCCTGCTCCCTCATTCCCATAACCCTTAAGAGAAGTAATTCCAAATGAATGAACAGAACTGGACTTTGTTATGTAGAGGGTAAACATGATGCTATATTAAATGTTTATGATTCATCTTTTACGTGACCAAACTGCTTCCTAGAAAGGGCTTCCCTGGTGGTTCAGACAGTTAAGAATCCACCTGCGATGAAGGAGACCTGGGTTCTATCCCTGGGTTGGGAGGAGCCCCTGGAGAAGGGAATGGCTACTCCGGTATTCTTGCCTGGAGAATCCCATGGACAGAGGAGTCTGGCAGGCTATAGTCCACGGTGTTGCAAAGAGCTGGACACAACCGAGCGACTAACACACACAGAAGGATTAATCCAGGTTAAAGTGAAAATTTAAAAGCCTCTAAATAAAGCTTGAGAGAGGAGCATAGGGGCATGGACAACTGACACATTAATCCAAGAGTGAGGAATATGACTTGTTAGATCTGGAATTCTCTGGAAAATGGTGCTAAACACACTCAGGTATCTTGAAATTGTCTGAAGAAGCAAAAGGGCACAGAAGGTAGCAATCATAAAAAACAGGGCATGATCCAGGAAAGGATTTTATTTATAGACGTGTGAGGCTGGGAGGACAGAGAGCAGACAGGGCCAGCCCTGCTTGTCTTTCAGATGAGGAAATTCAGGGCGGCCCGAGGTCCAGCCAGCATCGAATCTGATCTTCTGTTGCTCAGTCCAGTACTCTTTGTCCTTCTGGAATGCATTCTAGAGGGGATTCTTCTGGTCTTGTATTCATTTCTATTTTGCAAAGTTAAAATATTTACATGATTTAGAAACAAAAACATTATCAAAAGATGTACATTGAAAAGACTCCCTTCTACCACTTTTATTAATTTCTTATGCATCCTTCTAGTGTCTCTTTGTGGAAATACAAGCAAATCTAAAAATATTAAGATTCTTACTTCTTACTCTTTCTAACACAATATATCAAGGAGATCTTTGCATATCAATGCATATAAAGCTTCCTTGTTTAAGACGTTTCACTGTAAGAATGTATGATAGTGTATTTAACTAGTTCCTTTTTATGGACCCTTGGGTTATTTCCAATCTTTTGCTTTTGCAACCTGTGCTGCCATAAATATCCCTGTACACATGTCATCTTGTAGGAATGTAGGTGTATCTGTAGAATAAATTCCCAGAACTGGATTTATGAGGTCAAAGGATAACTGCAAGTATAGTTCTGATAAATTGTCAGACTGCCTTCCATAGGAATTGTACCTGTTTTGCATTCCATTTATCAGAGTAAAAACATGCTTTCTTCCCCCACAGAGTTTATCTTTGCTAGTGATCTGTCTTCCCAAGTTATATTCTGCTTGAACTAATATGGGATTTTATTTCATCTTTTGAGTAAATACCATTGATATCATCCCGAGGCATGTTGAATAACATGGGGAACCAGCTTAGACTTAAAAACTTGGTACAGCTAATACATAATACATAGTTCCGCAAGTGTCAGTGTTTCTTGCTCCAAATTAGCTCTTTCCTGCACTTCTCTTTGAGAGGCCCTTGCTTGGAATAACCTTGGATATTGGGTAATCAGGTAGGCAATTCTAATTTTATTCTCAAGGTGATCTCGTGGGATGTGAGGAGTAATTATAATTTCCACTTGACAGATGAAGAAACCGAAGCACAAAAGAGTGAGACAGCACTCTCTGATTGCCTGCTCCTCTCCTACGGTAGGGGGCTCAGATGTAAGATTGGGGGCTTCAGTTTGAGATGGGGGCTTTTTGAGCTGGGGCTGCCTCCTGCTGAGGAGATTCAGGTCAAGCAGAGGGAGCAGAGAGTAGCACTGAAGGATGGCTCTAGGATCCAGGCTTAAAAGAGTAGAAAGAAAGACTCTTTAATTCAAGTGCTATATGGCAACCTGGTTTGCTTGCATGCTTAATGTTTCTACAGACCAGGGACTGGGCCTTCTCCACCTTCATACCTGGTACTTCTAGGATTTTCAGGGCTCAGGACAAGAGTACAAAAAGAAGATGCCAGCCTCCAGCTGTCCCTTTCCAATCCTAGTCATGGCCCCATCCCTGTTTCTCAAGGAGCCCCATGCACTGGCCTCAGCCACCTCCTCAGGCCTAGAATGTCACACATGGCAGTAAGATCCACAGTACAGACCCAAGGAAAAGGCCTGTCCAGACCCTGGAAGCAGGCTTAGGGCTGTGTGGATATGGAATCCCAACATCTCAGGTACTTGGAAGATGGCCTAGAGGGAAGTTAAGACTGCAGGTGAGCACACCCCTTTGGGCCCATAGGCTTCTTGCCAGAGCAGGACCCTCTAAAATATAGGGCTTATGGGTAGTACTATGGGAAAGAGTTCAATCAAATTCTCAATCTGCAGGCATCAGTGAGAGATAGAAAATTCAGGTATGAACAAGCCAGACGGGAGTCAGTGAAATATATTCATAGTAAAAAGGGTTTGAAGAGGCAGAAGGGAGGCAGAGGTCGGAGAAGCTCAGGAAGCAGGAAAACATAAGCGCAACACGTGTTCTGGAATGGGATGGGCAGGGAGGGAGCTGTCTTCAGCTGGAGTATCTTGTCACATGAAGGTACATGGCACTGACTGTAGGTGGGAACCAGTCTTTTTCAGACCGTAATTCCAGTCGTCTGTCCTCTACTCAGAAGGCAGAGGTGTCTGTAGATTCAGGGGCAAAAGTACTTTCCAGCCTGGTTGTCAAGCCACTGTGTTCTGCCCAGATTCAGAGGCTTTTGCTTCAGGCAATACGTGGTTGGGTTTGTTGAAGCACAACTTTAACTCAAGGATCCCTTTGCAATATCAGTTCAGTTCAGTCACTCAGTCGTGTCCGACTCTTTTCGACCCCATGAACCGCAGCATGCCAGGCCTCCCTTTCCATCACCAACTCCCGGAGTCCTCTGCAATATGGGTAATGCAAAAACTATGTCAGCTGAGTGGCTCCATAAAAACATAACTAAGCACAAAACACCTCCAAGAGAATCATGCCATGGTGAGTTTTCTTTGACTATCAGTCCTTCCCTCCTTGAGAGTTTATCCAAATTATTTTGTCCTTTCAGCTATCCTAAAATATTCCTACTAGTATTTCCATTTCGGGTGATTCCAGCCAGCAAGTCAATGCCTAACTGGCACCAGTGCCGATATTATTAGGTTTTTACTGCATTTACTCAAGTCTTCATAAGCTCAGTTTCACTTTCTCAGAAAGTTATTGACTCCTGGAGTTAGAAGGAATTTAAATCTTGGTGCTTAAATGCTCTAAGTAACAAAGGTCTCACAATCTTGTATGGTAGTGAAGTCCACATTTGAGTCACTGACTTCCAAAGTGTCTTCGTTAGGTTTGGCTGAAATCTAAATTCTCAATTTCCCAATTACTAGTTTGAATCTGACCTCTCGGGGTCGATACAGAAAATCTTCAGTTCCTTTACCAGTTGACCACCATGCCTCAGTTTACCACTGTAATCTCTCTGAATCACCTCTGTGGATTAGACACCGTTAGTATCTTCAACTATTTCCATATGATACAGTTTTAGGGACTATTCCCTAAATCCACAGGCTAGATTTGCAATGTTTCAGAGGTTTCCCAAGTGAAGATGTTGTGGAGGCTGTTGGATGGGTAATCTGATATTCAAGAGAAAGAACTAAGCTAATGGATATAGACTTGAGAATCATTAGCTTGTGTAGGGGGTGATTGAAACTTTGAGCACAGATTAGGTCAACCCGGGGGGCCGTGAGGTAAGGAAAGAATGGATTGTTCAAGGTTGGACAGAGAAGGAGGGAAGAATGCACAAAGAACATGGAGAAGGAGTGGTTGGAGAGGCAGGAGAATGACCAGGGAGAGTGTTAGAAACCCAGGGAGGAGAAAATTTAAAGTAGGGGTAGCAGTGTTGCCTAATGTAGCAGAGGCCCAGTCTTTTGGTAGTTGAGGGAGATGTCCGTTTCTTAGGAGAAGTGAGAGCTAGAAAACAGAGAATTGAGAATGGGAGGCAAGGAAGTAGAGTCAAGTGAGTGGAGATGAATTTTTGAGATGCTAGGCTGGGAGGGAAAGTGGAGCCCTAAGGAAGGGGAAGCCTAGGGAGATCTATATATCTTTAGAGTGGGAGAGACCTGAGCTTGTTTCAGTTCTATGGGAGAGGGCTGAGACAGAGGGAGGGATGGAAGAGAAGTGGTGGGTGGGGAGACAGAAGATGGTTGATAGAACGATGGTCCTGAGGAAGACTGTGGGGGATAATGAAGGACATGAGGAGGGATTCTTTATGGATTGGAATGGGCACCTCATTCACAAAGATGGAAAAAAGACAATGTGGGTGGGTTTCAAAGCAGATGAATTGGAATGTTGGGGAAGAAAGTTAAGGACAAGATATCCAGTCTCTTCTTGATATAGAAGGTATCATCATGTACTGATGATCAAGGGGTACAGTGTAGAGTAGCGGTCTGGGAATAGTTACCAGGGTGAGGAACATATTGCCCTACTCCTAACAAAATGATATGTCTCCTGCCTGGCCCTGAGTAGCACCGCAGCTCCTGCTGTGCCTCCACCCCACCCGCAAGATTGGATAACTGTGGATCCCACCATCGACTTGAATGGGATCCCGGTTTATTACCATCAGCCTCGAGGACAAATATCTGATTAAATCCTTGGTGTCCAAACTCTTCTCTTGGATGAGAAAGAACCTGGGGGGTCAGGGACTCTTCCAAGTGCTCTAAGAATATGAAATAACTTACTCCTCAAGCAACACTATGAAGCAGGCACTATTGTTATCTCCACAAGGAAACTGAGGCACAGAGAGAGTAAGTAACTTGCTTAATGTCATTCAGCTGGGAAGTGGATGAGCAGTGTTAGGATAAGAATATCAGGTAGCTGGTTCCAGAGTCCAGGCTCTTAAGTTTCTTTAATGAGAGAGAATGAAGATAACTTACAGAGCAAAGGAGAGAAGGAATCTAAAGAGATAAGGGTCCAAATGGTTTTGAGCTCCTGGTTATAGTCCTTGAGGTCCAGGCTTTTCTGGGTCTTATTTTCTTGAGCCTTAATTCTTCAGCCATGCTTCTGATACTGTGAGATACCCCGTGTCATAATAAAAGATGAAACTGGAGAGATTCAGCTGGAGGGCCTGAGTTGAGCTTGGGAAGCTAAGGTTTCACTAGCCCGGATATCCGGGAGTCTTTGATGAGGAGGATATGGCATGGCCACAGGGGATTGTGTAGGATTTCTGCTGCCTTGCTTGCGGGAAGAGATGAGGCTGCGTGGGTTACTGAGCCAGACTGGGCGTGGGAGTGCCAGTTGCCCTAGTTTTCTCTGTCCTCGACTCGTCTTCCCTGGTGCCTTATGCTTCATCCCTTTGAGACCCTCACAGATTCACCCACAGTTTGTCTGAGTTGGGACGCTCTGGGTATCAGATCCTCCTGGATTTACCTCCCTCCCCTTTCTAGCCTGGGACCAACTGGCAATTATTTCAGCTATATTCTCATCAACAACCCACCACTTGCTTTCCCTGTGTACCTGTCAGCCCATTTCCCAATTCTGAAGTCACCCTACTATTCATTTTCTCTGCTGGGGTTTAGCTAGAGAGAATTCACAACCAGGCTGACTCCTCAGACAACGAACGGTTGTCTTACAAATAGCTGAGAAAAGATGAGAAGTGAAAGGCAAAGGAGAAAAGGAAAGATATACCCATCTGAATGCAGAGTTCCAGAGGATAGCAAGGAGAGATACGAAAGCCTTCTTAAGTGAACAATGCAAAGAAATAGAGGGAATCAACAGACTGGGAAAGACTAGAGATCTCTTCAAGAAAATTAGAGATACCAAGGGGACATTTCATGCAAAGATGGACACAATAAAGGACAGAAACAGTTTGGACCTAACAGAAGCAGAAGATATTAAGAGGTGGCAACATATACAGAAGAACTGCACAAAAAAGGTCTTAATGACCCAGATAACCACGATGGTGTGATCACTCACCTAGAACCAGACATCCTGGAGTGTGAAGTCAAGTGGGCCTTAGGAAGCATCACTATGAACAAAGTTAGTGGAGGTGATGGAATTCCAGCTGAGCTATTTCAAATCCTAAAAGATAATGCTGTGAAAGTGCTGCACTCAATATGTCAGCAAATTTGGAAAACTCAGCAGTGGCCACAGGACTGGAAAAGATCAGTTTCATTCCAATCCCAAAGAAGGGCAATGCAAAGAATGTTCAAACTACTGCACAATTGCACTCATCTCACACACTAGTGATGTAATCCTCAAAATGCTTCAAGTTAGACTTCAACAGTACATGAACGGAGAACTTCCAGATGTACAAGCTAGATTTATAGAAAAGGCAGAGGAACCAGAGATCAAATTGCCAACATCTGTTGGATCATTCATTACTATATGTAAAGCAGATGGCCAGTGCAAGTTTGATGTGTGAAGCAGGGCACCCAAAGTTGGTGCTCTGGGACAACCCAGAGGGATAAGGTGTGGAAGGAGATGGGAGGGGAGTTCAAGATGGGAGGGGACACATGTGTACCTGTGGCCAACTCATGTTGTTGGATGGCAAAACTGTCACAATACTGTGATATCCTCCAATTAAAATAAATTAACTAAAAAAAAAAAAATATTGACAGGGGAAAAAAAAAAAAAAAAAAAGAGAGAGAGAGAGAGAGAAAAAACAAGGGAATTCCAGAAAGACATCTACTTCTGCTTCACTGACTACACTAAAACCTTTGACTGTGTGGATCACAACAAACTGTGGAAAATTCTTCAAGAGATGGGAATACCAGACCACCTTACCTGTCTCCTGAGAAACCTGTATGCAGGTCAAGAAGCAACAGTTAGAACTGGACATTGAACAATGGACTGGTTCCAAATTGGGAAAGGAATACATCAAGGCTGCATATTGTTACCTTGCTTATTTAACTTACATGCAGAGTACATCATGAGAAATGCTGGGCTGGATGAAGCACAAGCTGGAATCAAGATTTCTGGGAGAAATATCAATAACCTCAGATATGCAGATGACACCACCCTTATGGCAGAAAGTGAAGAGGCACTAAAGAGGCTCTTGATGAAAGTGAAAGAGGAGAGTGAAAAAGCTGGCTTAAAACTCAACATTCAGAAAACTAAGATCATGGCATCTGGTCCTATTACTTCATGACAAATAGATCGGGAAACAATGGAAACAGTGAGAGACTTTATTTTGAGGGGCTCCAAAATCACTGCAGATGGTGACTACAGCCATGAAATTAAAAGATGCTTGCTCCTTGGAAGAAAAGCTATGACCAACCTAAAAGCAGAGACATTAGCTTGCCAACAAAAGTTTGGCTAGCCAAAGCTATGGTTTTTCCAGTAGTCATGTATGGATGTGAGAATTGGATGATAAAGCAAGCTGAATGCTGAGGAATGATGCTTTTGAACTGTGGTGTTGGAGAAGACTCTTGAGAGTTCCTTGGACTGCAAGAAGATCAAACCAGTCAATCCTAAAGGAAATCAGTCCTGAATATTCATTGGAAGGACTGATGCTGAAGTTGAAGTTCCAATACTTTGGCCACCTGATGGGAAGAACTGACTCACTGGAAAAGACCCTGATGCTTGGAAAGATTGAAGGCAGAAGGAGAAGGGGATGACAGAGGATGAGATGGTTGGATGGCATCACCAACTCGATGGACATGAGTTTGAGTAAGCTCCGGGAGTTGGCAATGGACAGGGAAGCCTGGGGTGCTGCAGCCCATGGGGTCACAAAGAGTCAGACACGACTGAACTGAACTGAACTTTTAGATCCCTTCATGATATGGCCTCTGGGGGGTCTTGACCTCGTTCTCATCTGTAGCACATTCCCTCCTCTCCTGCTTCCTGACTGTTCTTTCTGAACACTTTCCTCAGGAAACCCTTCCCTCTCTCCTTGCTGCAGGAATCCTCTTCCCTTGAGGGTGAAGTCTCCCTCAGCAGGTGTTCTTGGTCCTGCAGTGAGCCTTTCTCTGAGTGTTTTCCATGGACCTCCTGAATTGGAAGAATTCTCTGTTGACCCTGAGAGTTCTTGCCCCATATCAGACCTGGGGGAGGGACCCTGGAATCTGCTTGTCAACAAGGTCTCCTCTTGTCCCTCTGCATCTGGGAGCTGGGAAACTCTTTTTTCTATTGCATCTGAAGTTCCTCAGAACTTTAGCCTCTCAGAAGCCTCATCTTCTTTCCCTCCTTTGCTGTACTTGCTTTTCCTCAAGTCCTGTAGAGGTGTTCAGTTTTCCATTGACTTCCACTATGGATGTTCAGTATGTGATAGTTGGTTCTTATAGTCTGCCAAAGATATGGCAGACTAGAACCAGATATGACAGGAAAATGAGCTTGGAATTCTAAACAACCTTTGAAAAATTAACAACAACAAAAAAAATCTTGAGACCAGAAGCCGTGAATCGTCTGGGGCTACTTGTGCAGTTATTGTTGAAATTACTGGAGCTGTTGATTATTTGGAAATCAAATCCCATAAACAAATTGGCTGTGCCATCAGTCATAAAAAGATCTGGCTCTGGGAGATCCTGATGGGCAGGAACAAACAGGGACATGGGAAGAGAATGGGGAGGCTCAGAACTGCATGAATTGAGTAGAAATGTTTGGCGAGCTGCAAGGAGCAGCTGCTCCCTGTGAGCTGGGCCCTAGGGACTTGTGGAAGGAAAGACAAGTTCTGGGAGGGCTGATGTCATCGAAACCACTCTCTGGAGACATAGGTGCTGTTCACTGGGAAGGCGAGTAGCCCTCTGTCACATGAAGGGCTTTGCTGATCTCTGACACTGGATATTCCCCCCAGCTCTGCTGCCAGGAACTAGGGGAGAGAGTGCTTTGGGGCATGAGTCAGGGCCAGGAATGCCAGGCACAGCCAGGGAAGGAGCCAAAGAAGATGACTCTGGTATAAACCCTGGCCACTTGGGTGGAAAATAAATCAAAGAGAAGGAGTGGAGACGGTTGTGGTAGGGAGTGTGCACTCACTCCCCCAATCTGTTGCTCCACACGAGTCAGCTTCCCTGTGCAAGCCTGGCAGCAGATGCCCTGCTCCTTCTTGGGGGGCAGGCCAGGCAGAGGGTAGAGCCTCTTCTCTTACTGTTAGACAGACCTGGGTTCAAGTTCCTTTTCTGCTACTTTACTTACTAGTTGTGTGATGCTGGTAAACCCAAGTTCTTCTCAGACTGCTTTTTTTTTTTTTTTTTTTAAGACTAGTCAAGTGCAGTAGTGAGAAGGGGGGAACTCAGACTGCTTCTTTATCAGTAAAATGAGGATAACTAAAGTGCCTGTATACAGGGTTGCTGCAGAATGTGGATGGAGCTTACACATGTGACATGCTTAGTTTAGTGCCTGCTCATGGTTGACATTCGATAATTGTTCAGTTATTATTACATTACTAACCAGGAAAGAAAGATCTTCAATGAAGTATTTGGCCCCCAATTATTAAATCTATCCTTAATCTCTTTCCCTATAGACTGGGATGGACCTGCTATTGAGAGTTAAAGAAATTTCATCTTGTTTCCTGACTCCTTTCAGTGAAAAGGGTTTCTTCTCTGCATTTCTTTTTTACAGAAAGAAAATTGAACCAACATGGTCAGTCTTGAGTTTCACAGAGCTCTCAGTCTGCAGGGAAGAAAGAAGAAGAAAGAAGCAATTTCAGCTCTGTAGGGGAGCATTTCAAAAAGGGAGTATGAGGGGATTGGGCTCAATTATTCATAATATACGTATTTCTCTCAATTTCCTTAAAATCTGGAGGTCTGGTTTTAGGAAGTTACTAAAACTTGAAAAACTGCAGGCACTGCATAGATACTTGATGGACAGTTATAACATAAGATATGTACTCACCACATTTAGAAGAATTATAAAGGTAAGAGTTGTATAGTAGGCAGAGCCCTGGTCTTGGGGAGAGAAGAGCTGGGTGTGCATTCTGGCCTACTTGCTGTATAACATAGGGTATGTCACTAAACCACTCTGAGCCTCAGTTTATTCACCTAAAAATGGGGATGAGGACATCGACCACCCAAGGCAATGGAAAGAATACATACAATTGTACTGAAGACAACTGTAAAATGATGAACAAATGGGAAATTGTTTATCTGGGAATTTAAAAACCAGAATCTTCCAAGCAACAAAATGCTGAATATAGCAAAATCTAGTTCAGGTTTAACAGACTGACATTTGAGTTCTTACTGTGTAAGAGCCAAAGTAGACCTATTTAATTTAATTCTCATAAATAACTTGTGAGATAATGCTGTTATCATATCTATTTTACAGATGATAAACCCAAGGCACAGAGAAGTGAGGTAACTCATCCCATATCCCCCAAACTAGCAAGTGTCAAAGCCTGAACACACACTTGGGTGATTTGAGCTTAGAGCACATCCTCTTTTTTAGTAGACTCACTGCATGCACTCATGATCTCATCTCTGGAGTTTCAGCTTTAGCGTCATTCCTTCCAAAGAACACCCAGGACTGATCTCCTTTAGAATGGACCGGTTGGATCTCCTTGCAGTCCAAGGGACTCTCAAGAGTCTTCTCTAACACCACCACTCTAATAGAATGGCTCTAAAATTGTTTTTAAAATAAGCATTCACTTTCAAAATCATACTATCAGGGTGCCTGAAGAAAGAGTCAGTATGGCCCAAGAATACAGGGCAATGAGATAACCCACTGGGCTGTGAAGTACCTAGATGATGACCATTGGTATGTCACAGGGGGCATCCTGAGCAATTTAGGCAGGGCAGAGCCAACTGTGATGGAAATCACAGTGACATCATGGTGGTGGCATTAGTAACACACCAGCTCTGACCTATGTGGATCCATTATGTGCTTTGGTGGTGAACATCTGTTTTATTGCACTAAACTGCACTTGTGCAAATATCAGTCCCCTTGGAAAAAGAAACCAAAGAGAAACTTCCAGAGGACCCGTGGAGCCTAGACCAAGTCTTCTGTCAACTGTTGTACTCTTTGGAAATAATACATTTAAACGTCCGTAGCTCCAGTAATCTGGAATATATCCTGTCTTGAAATCCCCCTTCCAGTCACTGGCCACCCGACGGCAGTCGGTTGGCCGCTCGAGTTTTTTCACCAGCAGGTGGCAGCACGAGCGCCGGTCTTGGCCTGGTCAGGACGCTCCGGGCTGCGGAGTTCATGACACAGAAAACTGGAAGATGAGACGGGAGTTAGATACAGAAATAAGACCCATTAATTCTGACTTTGGAAGAAACATGTCATTCATTTAAACCCCTCCCGTCTGGCTGAGCTTGAAACTCCCGGTGAGCAGGCCTGGTGGGCCCAGGAGACGTGCAGTGCGGGGCGGGCCCAGGGAGGGCAGGCGCAGCATCATCCTCTGCCCCGCCCACAAGGAAGCCTTTGCGAAAGTCGTGGTGGGAAGGGAGCCGAGTCAGTCTCTCCGCGGCCAAACTGCAGCGCCAAGGCCGGCCGTTCCCAATTCGTAAGACCGGGCAGAAATGCATCCTCTGCTACCCGGACCAGGGCGGGCCAGCCGCCCTCTCACGTGCCGCCCAGGGCTGAGGCTGCCGCTTGGCGCATCTGAGGGCTGGGCGCCGGCGGGCTCGGCCGCCAGGCCTCCCCACTTACTGCAGGCGCCCGCACAGCGGAGGAAGCGCCCCGGGCGCAGTCGTCTCGGGACAGGAGGCTTTTCCCTTTACCAAGTTATTTTCCCCTTTTCCCAGTTATTTTGTTCCCAATTTTCCTGTCAGGGACTCATCCTCAGTCTCTATGTCCTCTTTCCTCCTCTCAAATGAATGCTAATCACATCCAAACCAAAAGATTGGAGACTAAATGTGGCCCTCCTTAGGAAGGAAAGAACTGGATACAACTGCATGGTGTATAATGGTGTTGCTTCAGGCTTGTGGACAGGCTTTTGGGGGAGATCTTTTAGGGCAATAGTTTTCTTTCTAGGATTCCTCACCTTGCATGTCCTAATTCACAACTGTCTCAAGCTTTTGAGTGTGTGAGTGAAAGCCGCTCAGTCATGTCTGACTCTTTGCAGCCCCATGGACTATACAGTTCATGGAATTCTCCAGGCCAGAATCCTGGAGTGGCTAACCTTTCCCTTCTCCAGGGCATCTTCCCAACCCAGGGATCAAACCCAGGTCTCCTGCAACGCAGGAGGATTCTTTACCAGCTGAACTCTCAGGGAAGCCCACCTTTACTTAGGACCATATGTATGTGATGTAGAGGGAAGTCTGACTTCCCTGCAAACCTTTTTCTCTTGGATGAAGCATGGGTGACTTTAGAGCCTCAAAATAAAAAAGGCAAAAAACTCAAAAACTTCTTCAATCCAAGTTGACTCCTCAGAAACTGTAGCTACTTTTATTCTGCTACAGGCTTGGGAAATGCCCATTACTCACATGGACTTCTGACAGGTAAATGCTAATCCCTGATGTCTATAGTTATGATAATTACTGTATGTGAACACTGTAGTTGGTATCCATTGTCATCTACTGATACTTCATAGCAAAGAATCCTTAACTTAGTAGGTATCGTATTCCAATTAGCTTATCTCCCTCCCCAATAAAGCAGGTATAATAATAATTCTGTTGTAAAATTACTCCTCCCTCTACTTTCTCTGTCTAAATTCATCTGCCTTCCAGTGAGCTCAACCTTCTAGTGAAGATTTCTGTCTTTGTCTCTCCCCTCCCCACTTTCTGACTCCTTCAAAGACTCCTTTCTAGCTTGACCACCCAGGAAACTGTCTGGATTATATGTTGTGAAATTTGATTATAGTTGATTAAACACATTGCTAAATATTGCCTTGACTTGTTCTCAGTTTTACTTCTGAAAGCATAATCTTCTGAACTAGGCTGTAAGTTTTGATAGGGCAAGAACCATATTCATTAATCCTAGACTTAATAAGAGGTATTAATAAGATTAATAGGATGCTTAATAAATATTTGATTAATAAACAGGTATCAGGATGCAACTTTATTGTTGAGAAACAGGAAATATCATCCACTTAAACTTTTGATTAAAGTTTCCTAAGTTTCAGCTCTGTGACAGACCTTGTGCTGGGCTGCGTAGAGGTTATTAAATATAAAGAGGACATGCACTGTCTTAATTTGTAGGAAGATAAAGCATTCACATAGCTTACCAGAAGGTGGTGTAAATGCCTTAGAAGTATTGTAAGCAAAGCTGAGAGGGGTGAGGATAAAGCTCTTAAAGCTTGTGGTTGAGGAAAAGCTCAGAGAAAGAGCATCTGAGCAGGGCCTTGAATAGGATTTCAGAAGGTGAAGATGGTGGGTAAAAACTGCAGGCAGGGGAACAGTATGAGCAAAAGTAGGGGGATGAAAAATAAACCTCAAAACTTGTATGGGGAGACCAAGAGATTCAGTTTGATTGCAGTGATGTCATAATAGTAACAGTGTCTGATGTTTGTTTATGCCTGATTTTATGTTTTGTGTACTGTATCTCATCCTATCCTCCCAATAACACATGAGGTAAGTGCTGCAAATACTCCTGTTTTATGGATGGTGAAGCAGAGGCTTAAGATAATTTACCCAAGGCCAAAGCACTAGGTTGGATTCTGACTCTGGAGCTATACTATTCGCCATCCAAGATGTGTGTGGGAGGAAGTGAAAAATAAGATTGGGGATGTTATTTGGCATGTCATATTAAATTGGGCCTTAAACATCAAAACTCAGTTTGGTAAGTAATGTGGAGCTGCTGGAGATTATTGAACAGGTAAGCCACGCACTGAAAGCCAAACTTTAGGAAGGTTAATATGGTGATTGGATGTAACATAGATTGGAGAGGACAGAAATAGAAGATAAAAGATCAAGTAGGTGGTGAATGCAAATGGGAGATGAAAATTCAAAGTCTGAGTGGAGCAGTGAGAATGAGACATAAGAAACTGTTGTGGGAAATATCTCAGAAATAGATTTCTGCAGGGCTTGTCACTCGGTGAAGTGGAGGGTAAAGGAAGAGTGGATGGTGACTCTGAGACATCAAGCTGAACCCTGAGGAAGTGGCAGCCACGTGGGCAGGTACAAGGAGGCAAGCAGGGCTGGTTGAAGATGGCTCCCTGAGGTTGGCCAGTGGAGTTGGTGATTGTATAATGGACTATATTTTGGTGGTCATGCACAATAGACAGGGGAGATGCAGGTCTGGAACCCTGGAAAGAGGTTAGGGCTGAGGGTGGAGGGCCAGAGAAAGAGGCTTTTGGAGAAAACAACCCTGATGACCCCTTGATGTCAGCCTTCTAGCCTCCTGAATTGTGAAAGACATTTCTGTTGTTGATGCCTCCCAGTCTGTGGTATTCTGTTACGGCAGTCCTAGAAAACTGCCAACAGTGATAAAGAGCAGATGTCTTTCAAAGCCAATCTCTAGCCAACAGCTAGGATAAAGCCTCTCTCCCTGACTTGAAGAAGGGCTTCAGTGAGAAGGGAGACCAAGGGGACTCAACAAGAGCAAATGGAGGAAATTTTCAAGGCAGAAGGATGATCAGTAGTGTCATGTACTGTGGAAAGTCAAAGAGAAAGAGGACTGAAGGCTTTGGCAACTAAGGGATCACCGGATCTAACATAAGAATGGGATAAATACATATAGTAGAGTACTCTGTGGACATGAAAAAATCCAGGTTTTCTAAGAATACTCAAGGATTTGGAAAAGTGCTTATAATATTAAGCAATAAATACATAGATAAAATAAGATTGAGAGAGAGGACACAAACTATATATAACATCCTAATCTTATTTAGTCTTCACTCCTTTTTTACATGAACAAAATACTAACATATATTGGAGTGCTTTCTGGTATTTTCTGCCAGACTCTTCTGCTCTTGTTGAGCTAAGCAGGGTTATATGTAGCAGTGAGAATTGGAAGGAGTTCAGAAGACTAGATTGAAAAGGGCTTGGAGCTACTTGCATGAAGGATCAGGGAAGATCAGGAAGAGGGCAGGAAGAGGCAAGAGGGAAAGGGTGGTGAAAAAGGCAGATGAGTCTAGGTAGGCCAGAGAGTTTGAGAGGGAATCAGAGAAGAGAGACATGGCCTGAGTTAGTGGGACTTGGAGGAGACACAAGAGTCTTCAGATTTTTGCGCTGGTATTTCCAGGTCTCAAACAATGTAATTCCTTGTGTACTTTTTTGACAAATGAAGCAAAAGTTGAAATTCATTTTTAATGAATTTTGAATGTTGTATAGACGAATCTTTTCTTAAAAAGCATTTAATGATGGAAAACTTCCAAGCATTCACAAAAGTTGAGAAAATACTTTAATGAACCTGATTCACTCAGCTTCAACAATTATTAGTACATGGCCAATCTGTTTCATATATACCCGCACATGCTCCTCCTACTTCATTACTTTGAAGCAGTCATATCATCTATAAATATTTCAACAGGTATCTCTAAAATAAATGTCCTTTAAACATAAACATTATCATACTTAGAAACCATTAATAATTCCTTAGATTACCAAATATTCAGCGTTCACAATTTGTCAATTGTCTTATAATAATTTTTTTTAGTTCATTTAAATTGGGATCCATAGTTTACACACTGCAGTTGGTTACTGTACCTCATAAATCTTTTTAAAGCTACCTCTTCTGTTGTTCCTTGAATTTCTTTTCTGAAGAAATCCACAGTATGGATTTTGCTGATGATATTTCCATGATGCAAGGTCTGGGAGAGAAGCAACAGGAAGTCGATTTCAGGTGGATAGCTGTGAAAGCAGGGAGGGCCCAGATGTGGTTGGGAAGTGGAATGTTTAGCAGGTCCTGTGGAATGGTTGTAATACTTTCTCTAGCAAAACTTGGCAGCTCTGAAGAGAGCAGATGTCCAGTGACCTACAGTGAGGGTTGGTGTTGAGAACACTGGCAGGTAAAAGGGCCAAGGGGGCCAACGATGTTAGCAATGGCAGCACTGATTGGCTTGACGCCAAGATCTCTCTGTAGACTTGCCTGTCCCTGGTCATCATGCCATTGACCTTGATATATAGAGTTCTTGGAAATTCTTTGTCTAGCCAAGGGGGATAGTTATTTCAGCAAAGGCCAAGTTATAAAATTACAGAGCCAGGGTTTACCTTTTTTTGTAGGTTGTTCCACCTTTGCAGCTCTGATTCTTTCTGAATGAGCCACCAGTGAGATGTTAATGGCTCCACAGAGATGAGTTTCCTTTCTCCTCTGTGGTTTACCCACTATCTGAGATTCTTGGCACTGATTACTTTCTCATGTTGGGAGAATGGGCATTTCTGCCTAGCAATTTCCAATCACTAGAGTTGGTTCTTTGACTTTTCAGGTGGGTTCTGGGAACAATTGATCAGTGACCCAGAAAAGTCACCCCCATTCACTCTTTAGGTAGAAGAGGATCTTGTACATGGAACCACTGCTTCTAGTCTTCTCTGCGTGTGGCTTTGGGGAATCATTGCTCATGAAAAGTGAAGAAGAAGTACCTTGAATTCAGGAATATGTTTCCAAAAAGATGGTGTATTTTACTTTTCTAGTACTGCCATAACCAAGTAAAACAAACTGGGCGGCTTAAACAGAAATTTACTGTCTCATAGATCTGGAAGCTAAAAGACCAAGATCATGGTGTTGGCAGGATTGGTTCCTTACAAGGGCTGAAGGAAGAATGTGTTCTAGGCCTCTCTCCTTGGTCTGTAATTAGCCATCTTTTCCCTGTTTCTCTTCACACCATCTTCCCTCTATGTGTGTCTGTGCCAGTGACCATATTTCCCCTTTTTATAAGAACACATCATGTTAGATTAGGCCCCACTCTAATAATACCATCCTGACTTAACTAATAACATCTGCAATGACCCTAATTCCAAATGAGGTCACATTCTGAGGTACCAGGGGTTAGGACATCAACATGTGAATTGGGGTGGGGGTTGGACAAAGTTTATCATAACAGATAAATTGGTACACTCCCTTTTTTCTCTCTCCCTACCCACCTCCCTTCTCTAGGCCCTCATGACCCTCTGCTGGGGGAATTGAAATTGTTTCCAATGATTAGTTGTCTCCTGTTCCTCAACTCCAGTCTACATTGCATATGGTTCATCAAATTCATCTTTTCTAGAATCCCCAATCATGATTCTTGATTCCAAATCATCCATGGCCCATTGCCTAAAGAAGTGGTTCCAAACTTTCTGGTTTGGCAGAGTCAAGTGGCAAGTTTATAGAAATACAGGTTCTTGGGCTCGACTCTCTAACATTTTGATTTATAAGGTCTAGACTGTATATTGTCACCCTGCTTATTTAACTTATATGCAGAGTACATCATGAGAAACACTGGGCTGGAGGAAGCACAAGCTGGAATCAAGATTGCTGGGAGAATTAGCAATGACCTCAGGTATGCAGATGACACCACCCTTATGGCAGAAAGTGAAGAGGAACTAAAGAGCCTCTTGATGAAAGTGAAAGAGGAGAGTGAAAAAGTTGGCTTAAAGCTCAACATTCAGAAAATTAAGATCATGGCATCCAGTTCCATCACTTCATGGCAAATAGATGGGGAAACAGTGGCTGATTTTATTTTTCTGGGCTCCAAAATCACTGCAGATGGAGATTGCCACATGAAATTACTCCTTTGAAGGAAAGTTATGGCTAACCTAGACAGCATATTACAAAGCAGAGACATTACTTTGTTAACAAAGGTCCGTCTAGTCAAGGCTATGGTTTTTCCAGTGGTCATGTATGGATGTGAGAGTTGGATTATAAAGAAAGCTGAGAGTCGAAGAATGATGCTTTTGAACTGTGGTGTTGGAGAAGACTCTTGAGAGTCCCTTGGACTGCAAGGAGACCCAACCAGTCCATCCCAAAGGAGATCAGTCCTGGGTGTTCATTGGAAGGACTCATGTTGAAGCTGAAACTCCAATACTTTGGCCACCTGATGTGAAGAGCTGACTCATTTGAAAAGACCCTAATGCTGGGAAAGATTGAAGGCAGGAGGAGAAGGGGACAACAGAGGATGAGATGGTTGGATGGCATCACCGACTTAATGGACATGGGTTTGGGTAGACTCCAGCAGTTGGTGATGGACAGGGAGGCCTGGCGTGCTGTGATTCATGGGGTCACAAAGAGTCAGACACGACTGAGCGACTGAACTGAACTGAGCATTTTTTTCAAAGATCTCCAGATAATTTTAATCATCAGAACAACTGATTTAGAGAAGAGAATCAAATCCGTCACAATCTGATCAAAATTTACTCTCCAACTTCACAATCCTCTATAATCCTCTATTTATCAGGCTCTAAAATTGCTGACAATTCTGCCCCAATATATCTTCATGTTGGACCACCTGAGGAGGTTCTCTCTCCTGACCTACTTCTCCAACTGTCTCTAGTCCTTCTCAAGTCCCATCTTTTCTTTGATGTCTTCCTACAACTCTGTCTTACTGTTACCACCCCTTTCTTGACCTCCTATATATTCTTATCTGTGCTACTTGCTAGGCAGAGAGCTCTACCTTGTGAAGGTTCATAGGCTAGGGCTGAGAAGGCTAGGGCTGAGAAGACCTTAGAGAATACATGTGTCTCAAAGGTCCTCAGAGTTCAGAGGAAAAAATGGAGGCCTCAACATGATATGCTCAGGGACACACAGTAGTATAAAACAAGAAATGGTTCAGGGTATGACTTCAAACAAAATGACTGAGTAAAATCCTTAGGCTTCATATCCTTTTCCCTACTACACACAACCAAGCAGTTATTGACTGACAAGGAAATGGGGCAAATATATTTTCTGCAGAGACTGTGGCAAAGAAGCTCTGGAGTTGAGAACTCAGGTGCAACAGAGGGCAGAGCAGAGTGCCATATTGAGAAGAGTGCCATTAAGTGAGAATCCATATACTTAGCAGGCTCTCCAATCATCAGAAATACCTAAAATAAAAAACTAAATTATTTCTATCTGGAGAAACTGACCAGTCCAAAAATAAATACTGACAGAATGGATTTATTTTTAAAAAAATTGGCTAGTTTTCAACATGCTCCATCCATACACACTGATCAGCCTTTTGGTTTCTTATTTTCACATGTGAGTAAATAGTCATGATCATCAGAGACACAAAGAACCAACCAACCAAAGCTTTTCCAGAGAGGAGTACAAGAAGGAAAAATAGGTTACATATAAAGGACTGGGAGATGGAATGACGTAGGACGTTTCAACTGCAACTTGGAAAATAGAAGATAATGGAGCATTACCTTCATTATTCTGGGGAAAATAGTTTTCAACTTAAATTTTCTTACCCAAACTATCTATAAAGACCGAGACTAGGCCAATTCAGACAAACACTTATCTCCCATGCCATACTTTCTCAGGAAGATACTGCAAGATGTGAGTCTCAAAAAACAATTAAACCAAGAAGAAGAAGCCTAGAATTTAAAATATAGAGGATTCAACATAAGTGAGAAGACATTCAGGATGATAGAAAAGGAAAGTTCCAGCACAACAACCAAGCAACAGGCCTCAAGAAGAAACAGCCAACCTGGAGCAGGCTATAGAGCTCTGGGAGGAAAGAAATTTAAAGAACTAATGGATCATCTGATACATTTGATTTTGTGGACTATTGTATTAAAAGCCTCTCTCTCTCTCTCTCTCTCACACACACACACACACACACAGGCTCTTATGGAATATGGGAAGACTTAACCATAGAAATAAAGAAACAAATAGATGAAAATATAAAGTAGGAGGACAAGAAGGATGTGGTCAAGAAAAGAACTGGGCTCATAGACTCTTGATGTGTTTGTTTTGAGAAGAGTTTTATATAGTTCTATGAAAGAATTTTGGGGATAAAATTGAGAACACAGAAAGATAAGACAATTATTAAATTCAAGAAAAAGAGAAAGTCATGTAAGAAAGGAAATGTTATCATGTTCAGAACATGACTCAGCTGTAAACAATAGTACATACCAACCATAACATAATTGATAAACATTGATTTAACCAAAAATAGAAATGTATGCTATATTGTAATCATTAGGGCAAGATAAGTGTGTGTGTGTGTGTGTGTGTGTGCGTGTGTGTGTACATGCCAGTTATTACATGATTGTGTCTTAGCTTCGAACCCACCCTTCTGCACTTTGCTCTGTAATGCTGGGACTAGAACCCTGCACACCACAATTTTCCCTTGCCAGCTGGCTCCCTGTTAGTCTCTGTCAAATGGGAACAAGAAGAATATTGCAGAACTGGAGGAGAAACAAGCTTATATCTCCCCCACTTGCTTCCTTTTCTCTCAATACTCATTTATTCATTCAATTATTGAACGAAGATTTGAGTGACTACTGCAGGCCAAGCACTGTTCTAAGGTGTTTAAAATTCATCAGTGACAATATTTCTGCCTTCTAGTAGAGACAGAGCTTATCTTCTAGTAGAGAGAGAGATAATAAACAATGTGCGTAATAAACAACAGTGTTGTAGGAAAAAAGAAAGAACAAAGCAAAGTAAGAGTGATTGGGAGTGCATGAGTGTTACAATTTTAAGTAGGGCGGTCATGATAGAGTTCTTTGGGAAGAAGATATTTGAGTAAAGACTTGGCCTTAAAATGAAAGTAGGCTTGGCATGTTCAAGGAACAGTCCAGGGGTCAGTGAGAACGGATTGAAGGAAGGGAGGATGAAAGAGAGAGAAAGATAAAATTGTTTACCTTTGGGAGAAAGGAACTTGAGGTGAGGAAGGTTTGGGCAGATTGCTTTTCTTTGTTTTAAGTGGTATACAATCTTTTGACTTTTTAAACCATGAATAAGTGTCAATTTTATACAATTAAAATTTAAAACAATGAATTACAAATTGCGATATGGAAAATCCCATGGACAGAGGAGCCTGGTAGGCTGCAGTCCATGGGGTCGCTAAGAGTCGGATACCACTGAGCGACTTCACTTTCACTTTTCACTTTCATGCACTAGAGAAGGAAATGGCAACCCACTCCAGTGTTCTTGCCTGGAGAATCCCAGGGACGGGGAAGCCTGGTGGGCTGCTGTCTATGGGGTCGCACAGAGTCGGACACGACTGAAGCGACTTAGCAGCAGCAGCATCCTGAATTGGATCCTGGAACAGAAAAATGACATTAGAGGAAAAGCTGGTAAAATCGGAATAAAGTCTATTCAACCAAAATGTGCTAATACTATTTTCTTAGCTTTGACAAATATATCATGTACTATAAAATGTTAACATTAGGTAAAACTGGATGAAAGGTATATATTAATTCTCTGTATTATGTTTGCAACTTTTTGGTACATCTAAAATTATTCCAGGATAAAAAGTTTATTTAAGAAAAATTTGAAACAACCAGAAAACTGAATCAGGTGGTAAGATCTTGCCCTTTCTTTACCCCCAACTCCCAGCCCTGCAGCCTTTTCTGGGTTTGAGCAGTGAGTTATTTACCTGGCAGAAAGATATGATTTACTCATGGCCTGGGCTAATCCCCAGATGGAAGGGAAAAGGCTGGTAGGGAAGAATTTTGGATCACACCTATGGAACATCCAGCTCACTGATCCTTGGTGAATGACATCCAGAAGCTGAAAAGAAGAAACCAGGACAGACCTTTTACACATAAAAAATATGAACGTGCCAATTCCCTTAAGCTTTTAAGAAAGCAGAGTACTAAAAATATCTTCACAGAACTTTACTCCTTGTTTCATCTCTGTCTCTAGAGAGCTTTAAAATTAAAGGAGTGGCTTAAAAGTAGGAAAACTCCAGATCCTTGATTCAATGACTTTTCCCTAACTTCAGACTTTCTAAAAGCTTTTGGTGGAGGTGCCTGTTTAGGTGAGTCTTGTTGATGTTAAATATTGTCTTATGTTAGTACTTTCCACCTCTACTTTTATATTCATTGGTGTATGAATTATTTAAAAAGTTGTTTTAAAATTTTTAGATAATTATTTGGTGTTAGAAAGAAAAGCTTACTCTTTGGTGTCATTACTCTGAGACTATCAACTTGCTACTCTTCTCCCTGGTGAGTCTTTTCTTAGTATTGAGGAGATCATTTTCTGTTCATGGTTCTTCCACATATTCTGCTTCTACCCACAATTCCTCTTCTCTTTCTGGCCCTTACCTTTTTGGAAATAAAAGCCAGAAAGGAAAGTATTTTGCATACTATTTTTATTTTCTGTCCTTCCTACCACATACCTCCCTTGAAGTAGAGCAGGCTACCCCTTAAGTTGGGGTGAAAGAAAAAGGGGAAGAGAAAATGAGAGAGAGAAAAATAATGGACATTTCAACATTTTATCCAGCCACATTTAAATCCACTTTTCTGGCATGTAGGAGTCTGTATATATATTTTTATATATATATATATATATATACATTTCTGGGATCATGAGCAATTAAGTGGTGATGAGTAATCAGCATTCAGAAGCTCCTTTTGATTTTGTTTTCCTCATACTTTTAAAAACCTATGTAAGAAACACATATTCAGTGTAGAAAAATAAAAAGACAAATATTAGACTAAATTAAAAATTACTTGAAATCTCAGAAATAATCCCCTTACTCTAACTTACCATCAACCAGTCAATGGAAGAAACCAAGAATAGAAATAAGGAATGAAGCACTGAAGCATGTGAAACTCCAGTGCCAGAAGATTCTGAGACTCAATGCCTGTCTTTCTTGGGGCTTGGTGGTTTCATGTTTTGCCATGGCTGATGTACAGTGTCACATTAACCATCCCCACTGGATAACACTCTTTGGTTGTAAGTGACAAAAAAACCCAACTCAGGTTTATTTATACAAAAATAAATAGAAATAGGATATCTGCTCAAACTGTATAAATCTGAATGCCAGCACTACATGATCTTTAGCATGTTACTACCTCTTAAAGCCTCTGCTTCCTCATCTGGAAAATGGCACGTCTCTTCTTGTGAGATTGTTACAGGGAAATGAGGCATGTGCCTGGCACATAGTAACCACTCCATGAATGGTAGCTAGTGTCTGCAGTAATTAAATCGTATTTGGTTTCTTGAAGAGTGGGGAAAGTTGTGTGGCTAGCATTTTACTACTAGAGGAAGTTGAAAGGCAGGAAACGGGGAATGAGGCAGAGCTTTCCTTCTCATGTGTTCTTATCCTCATGAAGTCCACCACGACTATGCAAAGATTGCTGGTGTGGACAGCCGTACGCTGACATCCTATCTTATCCACAATGCCCTGAGTGACTATTTCCTGATTAACAGGCAGACTTCTGTAGCCAGAGTCCAGGAAAACTCCATATTTCATCAATCGTGAAGGGAGACTTTGCCAGAGCTTATCTGGAGAGCTGAGAATTCTGCAGTTTGAGATGGTGATTTCTACATCTCAAAAGGATGCCGAAACCTGTGTCAGACACCTCTGACAGCTTAAAGCTGCTCCTTCTACCCAGGGTACCATCAGGAAGAAATAAGTTTCCCCCTCTATCCCTCTTGAGTTCTTGTGGCTGAACGAACAATAAAATTGACACAAGAGAGATTAACAGAAGAAGAAAAGATGAGTTTAATTCATGTTCATGGAGGTCTCATTGAAATGGGACCTAAGAAGTAGCCAAAGAAGACAGCTTTTATACTTTTTAGAAAAGAAACAATAATTTTGAGAGGAATTGGCAGGAAGAAGAAACTTAAGTTTGGGTGCTTAATTAGTTAGGAATTTAAGCAAAGTTTGGGTTTGGGTGGAAGATTAGTAAATAAATAATAAATTTTGTCTACATAGGCTTCTTGGCTTTGAATTCCCTGTCTCTGGTCATAAGGATGTCCTACCTTTTGGAGAAGGAAATGACAACCCACTCCAGTACTCTTGCCTGGAGGATTCCATGGATGGAGGAGTCTGGTAGGCTGCAGTCCATGGGGCCACAAAGAGTCAGACATGACTGAGCGACTTCACTTTCACTTTCTACCTCTTAGTATAGGGAGGGCACTTTTCATATGGGAGATTTATTTCCTACTTTCAGGGAGACAGAAAGGAAGGTCAAAGTGTCCCTCTTGCGTAAACCATTTCTTAAGTAACTTTAATTCAAAAATAATATGCCATTGAGACATGTTTTAGGGTGGCCTGCCCTGGGCCCCAACAGCACACTCACACTTGCTGATTATGTCCTATGTCTATCTTTTTGTCTGCTGCTGCTACTGCTGCTAAGTCGCTTCAGTCGTGTCCGACTCTGTGCAACCCCATAGATGGCAGCCCACCAGGCTCCCCCGTCCCTGGGATTCTCCAGGCAAGAACACTGGAGTGGGTTGCCATTTCCTTCTCCAATGCACGAAAGTGAAAAGTTAAAGTGAAATCGCTCAGTCGTGTCCGACTCTTAGTGACCCCATGGACTGCAGCCTACCAGGGTCCTCCATCCATGGGATTTTCCAGGCAAGAGTACTGGAGTGGGGTGTCATTGCCTTCTCCGTTTTGTCTTTAGGGTCTACTTAATAAATCAACCAGAACTTTGTAAAAACATTTTCAGAAATGATTGACTAAAATCTCTAATTCATAGGTTTTTCAACTTCTCTTACTAAAAATTCAAAGTTTCTTAATGGAATACTTATTAAAGTACACTGGGATATAGTCCATTCTTATCTCGGAACCAAATCAATGTCAATGCCTCAATCAGAATTTGTGATGAACCAACATGTACAAATCTTCAGATCTGCCTTGAAGTGGGCTATAGGCCCCAAAAGGAAAGTACCATTTCTCATGAAGTCCCAGAAACAGGATGGTGAGACCATAAGATGCTGTCTCTTTTCACACACCAGTTCTGTAGTCCAGGTAGAGCTGCCACCCATTTGAATCATGGCAGACAGGTTTTTCCTAAGTATGGCTAACTGAGTTACAAACTATAGCACCCCACTCAGTCCATTTGTGTGTCTTTTTTTCCTACCAAAATAAAACTCTCCATTAAAACTGAACAGCGATTGGACAATTTCTAATCTTAAATCTCTAATCTTATGCATGAAAGGCAACCTGCAATTTAGAGCAAGATTTAAAGAGGTAGACACATCTCTTAGACTTTTTTCTTACCAATCTGCTTCAATAGATGGGAATCTTTGTTTAAACTGACTCCAGGTCTTTCTCTGTGTTTGAAGAAAACACTAGTCTTTTGTGGTTTCTCCATGTCCCAGTTGCAACTTCCGGAACCCTGATAAGTGTCACCAAAGTTGTAATTTATAACTTTTGGGAGGCCCAGGCTTCCTCTGAGTGAGACATTTATCAGTCTTTGTTATCAAACCACTCGTTTCTTTGCTCTATGTGGTAAAGAAAGCATTTTTCTGCTCCTGGCGACTTGGCAAAACTCTGAATAAGAGAGCAGGATTATGGTCATAGCAGGTGCGTACAGCAGGGTTCTTCCCAAACTCCTTCCCTGTGGTCCTTTTCTAAACAGGAGTCATTGATTTCCCTATTCAAAGAGGCTGATCTATTTTGCCCCGTCATGAGACAGAGAGTAGCTTAAGGAATAAACTTAGTGTCCGAATGCAGCAGATTCTACTTTCAAAAGTTTCCAGGACTTCTCTGGTGGTCCAGTGGTTAACAATCCACCTGCCAATGCAGGGGACACTGGTTCAGTCCCTGGTCTGAGAAAATTTCACACGCTGAGGAGCAACTAAGCCTGTGTACTGCAACTACTGAGCCCCTGAGTCTGGAGCCTGTGTTCCTGAACAGGAGAAGCCATTGCAAATAGAAGCCTGCACATCACAAGGAAAAGTAGCTGCCCCCCTGCCCAATCCCCTCCGAAAGCCTGGGCAGCACCCAAAACCAGCACAGAAAAAAGAAACAAAACCCAAAAACCCACACAGAACGAAACAAAAACGTTTCCAGATTATTATTATTTTTTAATTATCCGTTTAATTTTATTCTGGCTGCTGCACAGGCTTTCTCTAGCTGCGGCGAGCAGGTTGAGTGGTTGTGGCTTGTGGTCCCCAGAGCTTGTGCTCTGTAGTTGTGATGCACAGGCTCAGCTGTCCCATGGCATGTGGGAAGTCCTCCCCACGCTAGGGAAGGAACCCATGTTCCCTGCATTGACAGGGGGATTCTTAACCACCGGACCACCAGGGAAGTCCTCCAGACTACTTCTACCACAGCCATATTAATTTCTTGAAATTAATTTTTACTTTTGTATAGAAACATATAGCTTTAAATATTAAATTATTCCAAAAGTCTCATAAGGAAAAACAGCTACCCTTGTCCAGTTAACTTTATTTTTTAGTTCTTTCTTTTCTTTAGTATTTATCTCTATTTTTCTATGGATATGCATATATGTAATTGGTTGGATGACTTAACTATGGGCTTTCTCACTAGTTAAATGGATATTGCTTTCTTGCTACTTCCTTCTTTTTTCCAGTACTCAAATTCTTGGTTAAATCCATTTCCAGTATTGTAATTATTATGATTGTATAAATACTGTTCATTGCAAAGCCAAAAACCATTCCTCCTTTCCTGTAAACATTTTGATATTATTAGGGTCAATAATTGCTCCTCCACCCCTCTGCCCTCTTTTGCTTAAATGTCTTATTTCTAATGGTCGGATTCTTAACACAGTTGTTCACATAGTTAAATGTATCAGATAACTTCTCAGATAACTTTCAGACAACTTTTCTGCCTCCATTATCTAGATCCAAGCAAATGTCTTACTCTCTGGGCCAGTTATGTAGCTACAGCTCTGGAACTTCCCTTCATAAACCTGGAAATTGCCTGTGCCTGAGTCTGATACCTAGATGACATGACTTTCTCTTTTGGGGTGTATTAACTACCTCATTTTTCATGGACCACATTTTCAAATAGCTTCTTGAGAAAAAAATATATGGGAGAAAAGTCTTTTGATACTTTTCAAGCCTGAATTTTCCTTTATCTTCATAGCTGATAGATAATTCAACTGAGTATAGAATGGACTGAAAATGTTTTTTTTTTTCCCTTAGAATTTTGAACACATTCTTCCATATTTTCTAGTTCCTTATATTACAGTGGAGGAGTGGCCCTTCTTATTCATAGTTATTTTGATATAACTTTTTCTTTCACTTTAGAAACCTCTATTCATCCCTGGTGTTCTGAAATGTTAGCATGATGTGGACCTGTATTCTTTGTACTGGCACTCAATGAGGTCTTTTAATCTTGAAACTCAAGTCTTTTGGTACAAAGAATTGTTCGTAAATGATTTGCTTGATGAGTATCTTCCTTTCTCAATTATCTGTTTTCTGTTTCTAGAATTCCACCTGTTCTCATCATTGTTTTTCACCTTGAGGATCTTTTTCGAATGTCTGTGAATCTTTAGCTGTTTGTTAAGGTTTGATTCGATCACTAAAAAGTTAATCAGGGCTCTGTGTGCATACGTAGGATTCTTCTGGTGATCTTCACTGTAGGACTGTGGTTCTCAATAGGGACAGATCCCATAAAAGGCATTTTGGAAGTTGTGAGAATTTTTAAAAGAGTTATTGGGGTTCTGTGACATAAAAAGAGATATACATATTTGGTCTTTGCTCCTGGTTCCTGACACAAAGCTCCAAAAACCTTTCCAATTTCCTGAGTAATAAGCATGCTAGGAGTGTCTTACTCACGATGCAGGATGGTCACCAGAAGGTCCAAGTCATGATTAGAGGCTTGGAAATTTCCTCACCTCCTATCCTCTGGGGAGAGAAGAGGGGTTAGATATTGAATTAATAATCAATCATGTCTACATGCTGAAGTTGCTATAAAAATTCCTAAACTATAGTGTTCAGAATGTTTCTGGGTTGGCAAACAACACTTAGGTGTTGGGAAGCTGTGCGTGTGTGTTAGTTGCTCAGTTGTGTCCTACCCCATGGACTGTAGCTTATGGATGTAACCCTCCCGGCTCCTCTGTTCTTGGAATTCTCCAGGCAAGAATACTGGAGTGGGTAGCCATTCCCTTCTCCAAGGGTTGGGAGGGTGACGCATCCCAAATTCCTTGGGGACAGAAGCTCCAGCGTTCAGGACCCTTCCAGAATTCATCTTATGCACTTCTTCATCTTGCTGTTTGTCTGTATCCCTTATCATCCTCTAAAAAATAAACTTTTAAATGTCAGCTAATGTTTCTCTGAGTTTTGTGAGTCACTACAGAAAATTATCAAACCTGATGAGGGGCTTGTGGGAATCCCGATTTGATCAGAAGTACAGGTGACAACCTAGGACTTGTGATCGGTGTTGAAACGGGGGCAGTCTGGTGACACTGAGATATTAACCTGTGGGGCCTGCGCTAATTCTGAGTACTTAGTGTCAAACAGGGGCAGTCTGGTGAGACTGAGATATTAACCTTCGGGGCCTGCGCTAATTCTGAGTACTTAGTGTCAAACGGGGGCAGTCTGGTAAGACTGAGATATTAACCTGGGGGCCTGCGCTAATTCTGAGTACTTAGTGTCAAAGCTGAATTGTAGTATGACTAATTGGTGTTGGAGAAATTAGTAGGTGTGAGGAGGAACCTCACACATTTGTGACAGTGTTATGAATGTAGAGAAATGAAGCGGCCTGCTAGTACATAGTATATGGGGGACAAAATGCTAGCTGACTTGCCAAACAGTCCCATAAAACAAAGACTGCCATAGGTCTAGGGTTGCCAGATAAAATAAGGTCACTCCATTGAATTTTAAATGTCAGATAAGCAACAAATATATTTTTTGTATCAGTATGTCTCAAATATTGCCTTTTTATCTGGCAACTTCCCCTGTGCACTCTTAATGTCCTCCTGGACAGTTATGAAGTCATTTTTAGTTATTTGATTCAGGATATCGACACTATTTAATATAAACACACCAAATTTTTTTTTTTGCATAGATTTGCTGTACCTTGAGATTTCCATAGATTTTAATTTCTTCTTTTTTTTCATTTCTAAGAATATAGCTACCATATAAAACCAGGGTGACTGGACTTTGTCTTGTTTTGAACTTGATCAGAGGTTGTTGTTCACCATTTAGAGAGACATATCATGGACATAGCCCTACTTGTGATCAAATACGCTGATATTAGTTTGCAGTTGTAGTTGTCTTACTCATGGGGATTCAAATATACGAAATACAAAGAATCATAAGAGACTACGAGTAACAGTTACACTCCAACAAATTGAACAACCTAGAAGAAATGAATAAATCCCTAAAAACAACAATCTGTCAGGACTGAACCATGATGCAATAGAAAATATGAACAGGGTAATTACTAGTAAGGAGATTGAGTGATTAATAAAAAAACCTCTTGAGGCTCAACTATTTGCTCCTGCTGAGACACTGGTGTGGCTCCAAGGCTCTACCAGCTCATGATTTCTATGGATTCCAGCAACAGAGAGGACAGGATTGAGGGGATATGGGACTGATGGTGCTGGTCCCCTGACCTTCAGCCTGCTGGGAACAAGACTTCTAAAACAATAAATGTGTCTGGAAGGCTGTGGTCCAAGGCTATTTTTGCTGGTTTTAATCAGGGTCTATGGAACCAGAGGGAGCACACAGCTCTCCTGAAAACTGAAGGTGTGTATGTCCAAGATGAAATTGAATTCTCTCTGGGCAGGAGATGTGCTTATGTGTACAAAGCAAAGAACAACACAGTAACTCCTGGCAGAAAATCCAACAAAACCAGAGTTATCTGGGAAAAGACAACTCACACTCAGGAACAGTGGCAGAGTTCATGCCAAATTCGGAAGCAACTTTTGTGCTAAGGCCATTAAACACAGAATTCATGTGATGCTTTTTCCTTCAAAGATTTAAATTTATTGAAAAGTGAATAAAAGTGTAGATTAAAAAAAAGCAAATCTCTCAACAAAAGAAAGTCCAGTGCCAGATGTCTTCACTGGTAAATGCAACCAAATATTCAAAGAAGAATTAGCACCAATCTTTCTCAAACTTGTCACAAAATAGAAGAGGAAGGACTCTTACAATCTCATTTTATGAGGCCAGCATTACCCTGATGTCAAAATAAGACAAGGATTCCACAAGAAAAGAGAATTACATGCCAATATCCCCGATGTACATAGAGGCAAAATCCTCAACAAAATATTAGCAAATCAAATTCAACAAAACATTAAAATGATCATTCACCATTATTAAGTGGGGTTTATCCCAGGAATGCAAAGATGGCTCATCATCCACAAATCAGTCAGTGTGATATACTACATTGACAAAATGCAGGGTAAACATTGTATGATCATCTCGATAGATGCAGGAAAAGCATTTAACAAAATTCAACTTATGATTAAAAACTCTCAACAAAGTCGGTATAGAGGAAACATGCCTTAACATGAAAAGGCCGTATAGGACAAGTCCATAACTAGCATCATACTTAATGGTGAAAGCTGAAAACTTTTCATCTAAGATCAGGAACAAGACAAGAATTTACCCTCATCACTTTTATTTGACATAGTACTGAAAGTCTTAGTCAGAGCAATTAGGCAAGAATAAGAAATAAAAGTTGTCCAAATTGGAAAGGAAGAAGTAAAACCATCACTAGTCGACATGATATTATATGTAGAAAACTCTAAAGACTCCATCAAAAAATTGTTATCTAACGAACAAAAAATTAGTTATCTAATGAACAAATTCGTGAAATTTGTAGGATACAAAATCAGTACACAAAAATATGTTGCATTTCTAAAACAGTAATAATGAGCAATTGGAAAGGGAAATTAATAAAATAATTCCATTTGCAATTGCACCAAAAAGAATAAAATATCTAGGAGTAAATTTAGCTAAGGAGGTAGAAGACCTGTGTATGGAAAAGCACAAGACATTAATGAAAGAAATTAAAGAAGGTTCAAATAAATGGAAAGATATTTCATGCTCATGGACAGAAATAATTAATAATGTTAAAATGTCCCTAATACTCAAAGCAATCTGGCACAATCTAGCAATCAAGCACATTCAGTGCAATGCTTATCAAAATTCCAATGACATTTTCCATAGAACTGAACAAACAATCCTAAAATTCGTATGGAACTATGAAATCCTCTAAATAGCCAAAGTAACCTTGAGAAAGAAGAACAAAGCTGGAAGCATCATGCTTCCTGATTTCAAATTATATTACAAGCTGCCGCTGCTAAGTCACTTCAGTCGTGTCTGACTCTGTGTGACCCCATAGACGGCAGCCCACCAGGCTCCCCCGTCCCTGGGATTCTCCAGGCAAGAACACTGGAGTGGGGTGCCATTTCCTTCTCCAAAGCAATAGTAATCAAAGTAGTATGGTATTGGCGTAAAAACTGACACACAGATCCATGGATCAGAATTCTGATAAAGGATCAGAATAGGAGCCCGGTTTATAGCCATACCACCTTGAATGGACCTGATCTTATCAGAATAGGGAATCCAGAAATAAACCATATATTAATTTATGACAAAGGAGCCAAGAATACACAATTGAAAAATTGGACAGTCACATGGAAAAGAATGAAAATGGACCAGTCTTACACCACATACAAAATTAATTCAAAATAGATTAAAGACTTAAATATAAGACCTGAAACCATAAAACTCCCAAAAGAAAACATAAGTGGTAAACTCCTTGACATTGGTCTTGATGATGATTTTTGAATCTGACACTACAAACAACAACAAAAAAAATGAAAGCAAAAATAAACAAGTGAGGTAACATCAAGTTAAAAAGCTTCTGCACAGTAGAAGAAATCATCAACAAATTAAAGTAAACCTACTGAACAGGAAAAAATATTTGCAAATCATGTATCTGATAAGGGACTAATATCCAGAGTATATAAAGACCTTATAAAACTCAATATAAAACTCCCCACAAACAATCCAATTAAAAAATGAGCAGAAGATCTGAATAGACATATTTTCCAAAGACATACTGATGATCACCATGTACATGATAAGAAGATACTCTACATCATTAATCATCAGGAAGATGCCAATCAAAACTGCCTACCCATGTCACCTTATACTTGTCAGAATAGATATTACCAGAAAAAATCAGAGATAACAAGTTTCATTGAGGATGTGGATAAAAATGATTCCTTTTGTGCTTTTGGGAATATAAATTGATACAGCCACGGTGAAAGTTCTTCAAAAAATTAAAAATACAGCTACCATATTGTCCAGCAATTACAGTTATGGATATTAATCTGAAGAAGATGAAAACATTAACTCAAAAGGATGTAGGCACCTCCATGCTCACTGAAACATTGTTTCCAATAACAAAGATACAGAAACAACCTAAGTGTCCACCGATAGAGGAATAGATAAGTAAATTGTGGTATATAAATGCAATGGAATATCATTCAGCCATAAAAAATGAATGAAATCTTGCTATTCGTGACAACATAGATTGACCTTGTGGGCATTATGTTAAGTGAAATAAGTCAGAAAGAGCAAGTTTTTTTCTCTCTTATATGTGAAATCTAAAAAAGAAAAGAACCCACCCCCACCAACCCAAACACATTTATAGAGAACAAATTGGTGGTTGCCAGAGGTGGGGATTGGGGAGCGGGAGAAATGAGCAAACTGTTTGTATTTTAGGTTAAATAAATTGAACTTAGAAATAGAGGAGAGAACTGCCTTCCCCTGAGATAAGAGAAGTGAAGTGAGAAGTGTATGTGCAGCCCATGCTTCTCCACATAGCCGGAGATAGGTAAGCCACTGATTGGAGAAATGATTTGGGAATGAGAACATGAGGAGAGAAGAGTAGATCTGAAATAAATGCTCTGGGAAGTATGAAAGGAAGAAATCATTAAGAAGTGAGAGGCCCATCAACAAGGGCCAACTTGAGTCTGCAACCTCTTATAAGAATCCTCTACAACAAAGGAGAAGCAGCAGAGAAAGTTGAGTGACCATGAGTTAGGAATTGACATGGTAAGCCTGGCCAAAGATTTTCAGGAGGTGAAGAAATACCAAAAACAGTACCGAGGAGTTTTCAGTGGACTCTGTTTAGCTAGAAAGTAATGAATAGACTGGGTTGGAAGTTGTCCACTCTAAGAGAATCCCCATGGACAGAGGAGCCTGGCGGGTTACAGCCCATGCAGTTGCAGAGTCAGATACGACTGAGCGACTAAGCACAGGTCAGCACATGTTCTTTGCATCCAAATATGGTGAAGCTCTATACAGTTAGTACAAACAAGACCTGGAGCTGACTGTGGCTCAGATTATGAGCTCCTGATTGCAAAATTCAGACTTAAATTGAAGAAAGTAGGGAAAATCACTAGGTCATTCAAGTATGAACTAAATCAAAGTCCTTATGATTATACAGTGGAGGTGATGAATAGATTCAAGGGATTAGATCTGGTAGACAGAGTGCCTGAAGAACTATGGACAGAGGTTCATAACCTTGTACAGGAGGCAGTGACCAAAACCATCCCAAAGAAGAAGAAATGCAAGAAGGCAAAGTGGTTGTCTGAGGAGCTTTTACAAATAGCTGAGGAAAGAAATGTGAAAGGCAAGGGAGAAAGGGAAAGATATATCCAACTGAATGCAGACTTCCAGAGAATTGCAAGAAGAGATAAGGCCTTAAATGAACAATGCAAAGAAATAGAAGAAAACAATAGAATGGGAAATACTAGAGATCTCTTCAAGAAAACTGGAGATATCAAGGGACCATTTCATGCAAATTTGGGTACCATAAAGGACAAAAAAGATTAGCTTAGGGCCCAACAGAAGCAGGAGAGATTAAGAAGAGGTGGCAAGAATACACAAAAGAACTATACAAAAAAAGCTGTTAATGACCAGGATAACCATGATGGTGTGGTCACTCACCTAGAGCTGGACATTCTGGAGTGTGAAGTCAAGTGGGCCTTAGGAAGCGTTACTCTGAAGAAGGCTAGTGAAGGTGATGTACTTCCAGCTGAGCTGCTTAAAGTCCTAAAAGATCATGCTCTTAAAGTGCTGCACTCAATATGTCAGCAAATTGGGAACACTCAGCAGTTGTCACAGGACTGGAAAAGGTCAGTTTTCACTCCAATCCCAAAGAAGGGCAATACCAAAGAATGTACAAACTATTGTACAATTGCACTTATTTCACATTCTGGTTATGCCCAAAATCCTTCAAGCTAGGCTTTAGTAGTACACGAACCAAGAACTTCCAGATGTACAAGCTGGGTTTCAAAGAGGCAGAGGAATCAGAGATCAAATTGCCAACATTTGTTGGATCATGGAGAAAGCAAGGGAGTTCCAGAAAAACATCTACTTCTGCATCATTGACTATGCTAAAGCCTTTGGTTGCATGGATCACAACAAACTGTAGAAAATTCTTCAAGAGATGGAAGTAACAGACCACCTCACCTGTCTCCTGAGAAACCTGTATGTGGGTCAAGAAGCAACAGTGGCAACTGGACCATGGAACAACTGTCTGGTCAAACTGGGAGAGGAGTAAACAAGGCTGTGTATTGTCACCCTGCTTATTTAACTTCTATGCAGTGTACATCACGTGAAATGCTGGGCTGGATCAATCACAAGCTGGAATCAAGACTGTCGGGAGAAATATCAACAACCTCAGATATGCAGCTGATACCACTCTAACAGGAGAGAGTGAAGAGGAACTAAAAAGCCTCTTGATGAAAGTGAAAGAGGACAGTGAAAAAGTTGGCTTAAAACTCAACATTCAAAAACTAAGATCATGTCATCTGGTCCCATCACTTCATGGCAAAGAGATGTGGAAAAAGTGGAAGCAGTTGCAGATTTTTCTTTCCCAAATCACTGCAGACAGTGACTATAGCCATAAAATTAAACTATGTTTGCTCTTTGGAAGGAAAGCTATGACAAACCTAGACAATGCATTAAAAAGCAGAGACCTCAGTTTGCTGACAAAGGTCTGTTTAGTCAAAGCTATGATTTTTCCAGTAGCTATGTACGGATGTAAGAGCTGTACCATAAAGAAGGCTGAGTGCCAAAGAATTGATGGTTGCAAATTGCAGTGCTGGAGAAGGCTCTCACTGAGAGTCCCTTGGACTGTAAGGAGATCAAGTCAGTCAAACCTAAAAGAAATCAATCTTGAATATTCACTGGAAGGACTGATGCTGAAGCCAAAACTCCAATACTTTGGCCACCTGATGTGAAGCGCGAACTCACTAGAATAAAGACCCTGATTCGGGGAAAGATTGAAGGCAAAAGGATAAGAGAGCAGCAGAGGATGAGATGTTTAGATAGCATCGCTGATTCAGTGGATACGAATTTGAGCAAACTTAGGGAGATAGTGGAGGACAGAGGAGCCTGATATGCTATTGTCCATGGGGTGCTGAGCACTCCTATTGTTCAGTAGGATTCATGTGAAGTAACTGAAACAATTTATGAAAAGTGCTTAGCAAGGTGCCTCAGTTCAGTTCAGTTCAGTTCAGTTCAGTCGCTCAGTCTTGTCCGACGCTTTGCGACCCCATGAATTGCAGCAAGCCAGGGCACAGAATAATTGCTTAGCAAATGGTTGTTGACATTGTTCAGTTGCTAAGTTGAGTCCAGCTCTTTTTGATCCCAAGGACTATAGCATATCAGTCTCCTCTGTCCTCCAGTATCTCCCTGGATTTGTCGCTAGGCTTCCCTTGTGCCTGCAATGAATCCACCTGCAATGCTGGAGACCTGGGTTTGATCCCTGGTTTGGGAAGATCCCCTGGAGAAGGGAAAGGCTACCCACTCCAATATTCTGGCCTGGAGAATTCCATGGACTGTATAGTCTATGGGGTCGCAAAGAGTTGGACATGACTTTCACTTCATTTCACTTCACAGATGAGGCTACTGAGACTCAAAGATGTGCAGATGACACCACCCTTATGGCAGAAAGCGAAGAACTAAAGAGCCTCTTGATGAAAGTGAAAGAGGAGAATGAAAAAGTTGGCTTAAAGCTCAACATTCAGAAAACGAAGATCATGGCATCCGGTCCCATCACTGCATGGCGAATAGTTGGGAAAACAGTGGAAACAGTGGCTGACTTTTTTTGGGGGGGGGCTCCAAAATCACTGCAGATGGTGACTGCAGCCATGAAATTAAAAGACGCTTACTCCTTGGAAGGAAAGTTATGACCAACCTAGACAGCATATTAAAAAGCAGAGACGTTACTTTGCCAACAAAGGTCCATCTAGTCAAGGCTATGGTTTTTCCAGTAGTCATCTCTGAATGTGAGAGTTGGACTATAAAGAAAGCTGAGTGCAGAAGAATTGATGCTTTTGAACTGTGGTGTTGGAGAAGACTCTTGAGAGTCCCTTGGACTGCAAGGAGATCCAACCAGTCCATCCCAAAGAAGATCAGTCCTGGGTGTTCATTGTAAGGACTGATGTTGAAACTCCAATACTTTGGCCACCTGATGCGAAGAGCTGAGACATTTGAAAAGACCCTGATGCTGGGAAAGATTGAGGGCAGGAGAAGGGGACAACAGAGGATGAGATGGTTGGATGACATCACTGACTCAATGGACATGAGTTTGGGTAAACTCCGGGAGTTGGTGATAGACAGGGAGGCCTGGCGTGCTGCGTTTCATGGGGTTGCAAAGAGTCAGACATGGCTGAGTGACTGAACTGAACTGAATGTGCCCAAAGTCACTGAGAAAGAACCATATCCTGACAGACAGGCTCCAAAGCTGGGGATTCCACCTGAATTCAAATACTATGCCCTTAAAAACTGTGAGAATTTTAAGTAGAATTGGGCATTAAGGGAAACCTCTCTGGAGGTCATCCTGGCTAGGGCTGTATGAGGAAAGCAGGCCTGCAGAGGCAACAGTGGGGCCGGAAGCACCTGGCTCCCTGCCCAGGAAGCACTCAGGCAGGAGTCTCCCTGGATTGGTGTGTCTGTCGCATCATGGGCTTGCCATCAGGCGACCCAGGTTCAAGTTCCTGGTCTGCTACAATTTCCCTGTGTGGCTTTGAGTGGTGGCTAATTTCTTACTGCACACTGAGGGGGAAGATTTGACTAGACAGGCCGAGTTTTTCTCAACTTTAAAATGCTGGGATTCCATGTATTACTTCCCCGGGGGTATTTGTGATGTGGAATTAAAGGCCTTTTCCTGATGTCTCAGGGAGGTATTTTTAGGTCAGTGGTCCCTTCCTAATGCCCTGTATTTGAGCATCTTAAGTTTCTGTCTACCCAAGGGCAGGCCTCTCCTGTGCTAGGCCATGGAAACAGAAAGGTTAAGTAATACTCCCTGCTCTGCTTCAGGCTGAGGGGTTCTAAGGACCGACTCTGGTTTCAGCTTTGCTGGCTGGCAATTGTGACTCACTGTGATTAAGTAAACACCCGTGAACAGGCAGCCCCAGACTTCTCACATGGGATTCACTACTAATTTTTTTTTTAATCCTTTGTTTGGACACAAGCTTCTTTGAGCTCATCTTTGGAATGGAAATGAAAGCATTACTGTGGAACAGGCAGAACAGGAATTGCCCATCAATTGACCTACAACTAGAATATGGAATCCCTGGGCCTTGAGCCCGTGTTGTTTCGCCCTGGCTTACTGGTCTCCTTGCCTCCCTGTCTTCTTCCCTCCCTCTCACTCGTGTGGTCTACCCTCCCTTGTTGACCCCTGCGAGGTACCCCCACTCCCCCAGGAGCCTCAGGAAAATGAGACCCCGCCCCTGCCCCAAGAAGTGACCATCCCTGGGGACAAGAAGTGAGTGAGTACGTGTGTGGACGGGAAGGAACAGGAGCTGGAACGGTGCTGATGGGGCAATGACTGCAACAATATGTCTTCTTTGGTCCCTCCGATCAGATTGCACTTCAACCTCAGCTGTCGTTCCAAGTGAACGCTGTAGCTTAGATTTTAGCTTTCTCCCCATCTCCATGGTCTGACGTCTTTTTTGGGGGGAAGGTCAAAGATTCATCTTACCTCTGGATTTATTTCTCTTTGTGTCTCTTCACCTATCTGAAGCTCATCTTCCTCATCCACTCCCTACAAACTACAAGAAAACAAACAAATGAAAAGCAAATATGAGTCTCCTCCCCCCTTAACCGTCACTTTCTTTGCCTCTCCTTTTGCAAATTTCTTGAATGCATGAGTCCGGCCTTGCTCTCTTCACTTCATCATCCCCTGTTTGTATCTGACTCTACAGGGCAGTGAACTGTCCTCATGGTCCCCCGTGACCTTCTCATCACTCAATCCCAAGACCTTTTTTTAGTCCTCATCCAATTTAACCTTTTGACAACATGTGACATACCGACAGCTGCGCTTTCTTTCCTCTTGGCTTCTGTGACCAATCTTTTTACTGCTTCACCTACCCCTGAGAAATAATCACCTCTTTCTCAGTCTCTCTTGCCATTTTTTCTTCCCTGGCATGGACACAACATATATGTGTACCTACACATGTGTGTTCGTTGCTCAGTTGTGTCCGACTCTTTGCGACCCTATGGACTGTAGCCCACCAGGCTCCTCTGTCCATGGTATTCTTGTCCAGGCAAGAATACTATTCCCTTCCCCAGGGGATTTTCCTGACCCAGGGATTGAACTCAGATCTCCTCATTTGTAAGCAGGGAAGTACTGAGCCCCTGTCTTCTCCTGAAAATAATTTAAACAGACTACAGACATATACACTTCATTAGAATAGCAATAAAGGGAATGAAATGGAAGTGGTGGGGAAGAGTAAATTGTAGCCATAATAAATGAGGAATGCAAAACTTTATCCAAAAGGTACTATAACAGCCTTAGTCTACCCAACAAATCTGATTGTGTGACTTGCCCATTAAAAAGTCCTTGAGTACCCATTATTGCCTAACTCCTTAGCTTAGCCTTTTATTTGTTTATTTATTTGGTTGCCTTGGGTCTTAGTTACGACACACAGGATCTTCGCTGTGCCACGCAGGATCTTTTGTTGTGGCCCACAAGCTCTCTAGTGGTGGTGTGAGGGCTCCAGAGGGTGTGGGCTTCGGTGGTTGTGGCATACAGGCTTATTTGCTCCACAGCATGTGGGATCTTAGTTCCCTGATCAGGGATTGAACCTCCTGCATCCCTTGCATTGTTAGACAGATTCTTAACCACTGGACCACCAGGGAAGTCCCCATAGCCTTTCATACTTGGATCCTAGCTTGCTTTTCCAGCTCATTTACTACTCTTAGACCTTGGTACAGCTGATTCCTCTGCTTAGAATATACTGTGCTCAACAAACAGAAAAAGAGCAACCCTAAACCAACTATACGAAAAGATACTAAACTTCATCAACCATCAAGGAAATATAAATTACAGCCACAATGTACCACTGCACACCCACTAAAATGGCTTAAAAAGACAATGGAAAGTTCCAAATCAAGCCTAGTGAGAATTCAGAGCAAAATGAATTCTCCTGAACTGCTGATAGAAGTGTAAATTGGTACAATTATTTTGGTAAATTGTTTGTCAGTGTTTAGTAAACCTGAACATATGCATACAAAAACTAAAATTGTTTCTGAGGATAAGCATTTCTATGTACGGACCATCATGTAGAATACGTGCGTGTCTTTCCTTACCAGGGCTCAGATTCTCCCTGGACCATCTGCTGTTTAAAAATCACAAAACAAATATTGATACAACATGGTGGAATGAAACTTGACAAAAAAACTTTCTGGAAGCTACATTGTGAAGTAAATTTCAACTCTCTGCTTTGTTTCCATTTACTTCAAGTGGTGAATTATTTTAAAAGAGAGTTAATATTTTCTTAATCATATACTGCAAAACAAAAGACTTTGGAAAACATGTCTTAACAAACTAATAAATCTCTGAAAAGATTTTATTCCATAAAAAAGAATATACTGGGCTCTCTCCCTCTCCCTCATGTTGCCCACTCAATGAACATCAACTCAGGTTTAAAGACAGTTCCAACATCACCTCTTCTGTGAAGCTTCCCCCAGCAACTCCTGTGATAACTTATTACTCTTTTTTGGTAGCAAATAAACTTCCACAAGCTTCAGTTTCTGCATCTGGACAATGGGAATGATAATGGAACCTACTTCATTGTAAGGATTAAATGAGACACACACGAAAAGTGCTTAACACACATCCTGGCATATCGTATGCCTTTACTAGATGTTCACAAGTAGGTATTTTACCCTTTCTGTAAGTGGAGAAGACGATAGCCAACAAGACTAGGCTATTTTCTTAAGCTAATTAGGACCCAAGGACAGAGTTTGGAATAAGTCCCTGATTCCTCTTGCCTGGGCCATAGACTATTCAATTCTTGCCCACAAAGTCTTGCAAACATTGCTCTTCATCAGTACCTGGCTGTTCCTCTCTGGAAAATCTCTCCTACCCTGAATGTCAGACTCTTCAAGTTTAGCACTATTAGGGTGTGTGACTTTATCTGTAAATGTGAGTAGGATCGCTATTTAGTTCTAATCTAGTTGCCTTGGTCTTGCTGAGATCATTGTCTCTGCAATTCACTGGTAAAATAATCTGGTCTCGGGGTGCACTGGAATTGTCAAATGGATTCAGAAGTCAAGGAGAAGGCATCCCAGTGCCAGTGGTTAGCCAGGTACAGGGGCCACCAGACCCAGTCACACAAGGCATTTGCTGCCCCTGGTGCCAAGAAAGCCTGGATGACCTCATGTCTGGCTTGGCTGCTGGGGGTGGGTTCTCAAGGGCCACCTCCTCAGCAGCCCTCTGACTGTGGGCACGGCTGTGCCTGTACACTTACGCTTGTGTGTGCTTGGTTGTGTCTCTCTGTGTGTAACTATCCCTTGGACTCAGGGACTTTGTGGTTCCCCTAGAAGAATCTCATAATAATTAAACCAGTACTAAGTGGAAGCTGGTATCCATGCATATCCAGAGAGAGGAAATAGGAGGCTTTGGGAGGCCAACTGCCTTACCCAGAGTCACTTGAATTTTAAATGATGTTCATAAGTGATCTGCCTCACCCTGAGCCCGGGCTGTTTCTGGCATGCTTTATACCCCTTTCAGAAAAGCAGAAGAACACACGAGGGTTCTCAGGTAACCACATGAGACACCCTACTGTATCGTTACCTTCCTTCCCATGGCTCCAGGGCTACCCCGCACTGGCAGTGGGCTCCCAGTGAACATTCCCGAAGTGCCCTGTATGTGAGGCACCCTGAGGAAGGGGGATCACAGGCCTTGGAAAGCAGGAATTGCATATTACAGTTGGAAGAGTGGGCTTAGTGAGCATGTGGGGAGTGGCTTGTTGGTGCTGAGAGGCTGCGAGCCAGCTCTGGGATCTTAGGCAGCTTTCTCCCCATTTGTCCATTTTGGGAGAGATGACTTTAAGGTTCCCTTCTTTAATGAGAGGTTTTCATATGGTATTGAACCTCTCCCTTGAGACAAGCATTATTAAAAATTTACTGTGAGCACGCAGTAGCTTGCATGTGTGTGGAGCTTCATTTATGCTTTCCTTTGCTTGTTTGCATTTGGAAGTGCATTTTAGCTTATTTTACACAGCACAATTTTTCTTTTCATATTATCTGGTAACTGAGTAATGAGTTTTTCTGGCACCTTGTGGCAGAACCTCTATTACTTTGAAAGCAAAAATTTTACCACCTATGGGCCTCAAGGAGCAAAACAGGCAGGTGGTATCCACCAAGGGGACAGGCAAGAACAGGCCTGAAGAGGGGCATGTGGTGAGCAGGCATTGAGGACTCCAAGGGGTCACAGTCCAACAGCCCAGAGAGCCAGCGCAAGCAGCTGGTCTGCTTGTGGGTCTGGTCGGGACCACACAGCGTTTTAAAGAAACTAAAAATTGCTGCTAAAATTGAAAATTAGGATATTCCACATTAAACGTCAGTGCTTTGGGGTTCTGTTGAAAATTAGGAAGGGGCGTATCCCTGTATTCCTACTTGGCCATCTTTTGTCAGATGCCCCTCCGTTAGGGGGTCACACTGTCCAGTCCATCCCAGGGTCTGCTCCTCACGCTTCCCTCTTCCTGTCACTTGCATTTGTGGGCATGTTACCCTCGAATTCAGCCCACCGTGTCCATCTCTGCAGGAACTGAGTCATGATCAACAAACTTACGGACAATTAAAATTCCTAAATATGATTGCAATCTGACTCAATATTAATTGTACCACAAATGAGCTTCCACAAGATGTGAGATTTTGTTCGTATCGGTGGATCTTATTTCCCAGAATTGACTATGAAATCAGGCCCTCTATGCTGGGATCGCTTGTTCCATGTTCTAAGTATTTTAACTGCCACAAGCACCACCTGCATGAGGTAGCTACCAATAGCCCCCTTTCATCATGGAGAAACTGAGGCACAGAAAGGTGAAGCAACTTGCTCTGTGTCCAGGGAATGGCAGGACTGGGATGGAAGCCATCAGCAGTCTTACTCCAGAGAGTATCTTCCCACCTAACCCCCCGCCCTGCCCCCAGCCACCTCTTGTCATCTGTGAGAGGCTGCCAGTCATCGTTGCCTCAAGAAGGGAGCAAGTGAGATCATGTGTGGTAAATTGCATCATGCTCTATAAATGTTAGTTGTTGCTAATAATTACTCTAACCTGCAGGTCAGGAGTCAAGCCATCAGCCTGTGGTGGAGGCTACCAGTTTGCCAGTCTCTCTCCAGCTATGACTCTGGTGGCCTCTAGATGGGGAGCAGTTGTCACTAGCACTGATTCTTGACATTCCAATATGATCTGAACAAAGAATCATTTAGACAACACAGCAGGGTGGTAACTGAGGTGTGGGGCCAGTTTTCAAACGCACAGACTAGTTTATTTCAACACTCCCTCCTCTCATCGTGGAGTTAAACCCACCCACGGCCTCTGCTCCTGTTGGGAGGTCCAGGCTTACTCTGTACCATGGAGAACCAAAGGGTCTGTCACCCTCTCCCTGAGCAGTTTCTGAGACATTCATGTTCAAGACACGCAGTTTGTAGACTGCACACAGATGCTGACCAAAGGAGTAAGCAGGTCTACAAGGGTGCCGTCTGAGTCCCTCTGGTTCATCAACCCAATTGGTCTTCCTAGACGTACATCATTTTCAGTTCATATGGGGGCACCATGTAGGCTAGAGGGGCCCTGGTTTTGTAACCCAGGAGCTCAACCTGTATCTCCAGCTCCCAATTCTCCTCCTTGGGCCCCTGAGTCCCCTCCCTGGCAGGCTCATCCCTTGCATATTCTCCCATGGCTCCCAATCTCCTGCCCTCCCCCATCTGATCATAGACAAGGTGATCCAGGGCCAACTCCCAAGGTCCAAGGTCGGAACCCCATTTCCTTCACCTCTGGCCTCTGTTCCTGGGTTCCTTTTTGGGTAACCTCCTAGGACTCCTGCTTATACCTTCCAGTTCCCCAGCCCCAAGACTGGAGAATTCTCTTAAATCTGAAGCTTAGCCACAGATTCCTGGCTGTGGACAACCTGTCTGACCAGACTTCCAAATGTGGCTCCGCTGATATTGCCTGCACCCCACACACCTTTGAGGCTACCCCCTGCTTGCTTCTACATGATTCACAGTCTGCTCCCACCAGAGCTGGGGACTACCCGTGACAGTGACACTGGACCTCATCTGCCTGGCTGAGTGTGTGGGGTCAGGTTGGGCCAAGAGGTCACTTCCCGCAGCACACATACCACCCCAGCAGTGAACTTGTGCTGGTTCAGACCCTCCCTGCAGGACTGATCTGTGAGTAAAAAAGTACCACGTTCAGACAAGTCAGAGTGATGATCCAGCAGAGCAATAGTTCTTTACCTGTGTCTTCCCAGTGCCCTGAGGGATCCACACAGGACACCAGCACACAGGAGGTGCTCAGTGAATAGTTACTGAAGCATTTTGGCTGCAGATACTGTAGCCATTCTTACCCGGAAGATGATTCAGAATTTCTGTGGGTGGGTGTGGTGGTGCTTGGAGGAATTTAGAAATTCTCCCCTCCTCCTACTGAGAATCACAAATACCCCTATGTCCCCTTAGAGGCATGTCCTCTTGGAATCACTGCACTAGTTTCTTTGGTGACTTTAGCACCAAGGTGACAAGCTCTAGATACAAGAAGGGGTAGGTTCCTCTGTTTCCAACTTGCTGCTTTCTCTAGTACTATATGCTTTTATGTCTATCAGCTTGGTTCCTTGCCTTTGGTCAGCGGATGGTTTTGGAGGACTGAGGTGTTTGTACCCTGAACTTGCCACAAGCTTGGGCTGGTTCTTAAGTCCCCAACATTGAGCTGAATTGGATTAGAGATTCAGCATCCCTCATCTTCCTCGCCTCAGACCCAAGCTGGCCTAGGAACTGAAGGGCAGTGGTATTCAGAAGGGTGCCCTATTCCACTCTGCCAGAGGCTTGCGGAAGCCCCCCTGAGATGTAATGACCTCAGTCTCCAACTAAGGAGTGCCCAGTGCCAGCCAGTGGGACAGGAAGTCAAGCTTGGGATGTCAGGGGTGCTGGCTCCAACACCTTCTAGGCCCTCCCCTTACCCACAGGGGCAGACAGAATCAGGACACATTATCCCTGTTAATGCTCTGGTCTGGGAAGTGATAGGGCACATAAGAGGTTCAACCCAGAAGAGAAGCCAGAAATCCTACTGCCCAGTGGCCCCCCTCTCCAAGGCCTTAAAGGGGCTGCTCTGGGGCTTCTCCCGCAGCCGGGCTTTCTCCAGTGACCTCAGTGCTTCGGGGTTGTGCAAGTCTCTTTGCTTCCTCCCACCCACATCCTACTCAGACTGGCAGGACCCTGACTCATGGCCACGTGATTGGGCAACCAGTTTTTGGAGACTGACCTTGGCAAGAGGAATGGTGAGATGTGACTCAGGGCTGACTGGGTGCAGCACCCATCAGGTGCTCACCCAGGAGGGTGTATGCATGAAATAAGAGACTATAGATGATGTTTTCTTTTCCCTCTTACTCCTCTGACCCACCCCTCCGCCACCCTCTGGAACCCAGGGCCACACATTGCTGCCCCCTTCTCCCCAGTGGTCAGACCTTCTACCTAGTCCCCACCCGGGGCTGAAAACCGTGTGTCCAGCTCTCCTCTTCTCAACTTCCTCACTTGGCCCCACCCTTCCTTACACTTTCTCTGTGCATCTCACCTCTTTCCAAGCCCTGCTTACCCCATACCTGTCCGTGTCTTCCTTACACGTCTCCTCTTGGCCTACTCACAGGCACACGGGCACACACTTTTCTGGTGTCCTGATTATCAGTATTTCCTCTCAGGCAGCCGTTGGGTTGGAAGGGCACTGACGAACTAGGTCACTCTACCCGGGAAGAAAATCATTGTTGTGTATTGCTATCATTCCCAGCAACATCTGCGTCCCCTAACTGAAAGAGCCGAGAAAGCTCTACGAAGTAGGGTCTCCATTGTAGATGGGTCAGTTGGGAGAAAGTCTGCAGTTAGAGGAGTCTTCCTCTATTGACTATCACATCAGGCTTTGCACCCAGAGAATTACCCGGATTGCCTAGAGAATTACCCAGATTCCCTGTACTCGGGCTTATCTCTCCAGGCTTCGGAAACCCTGAGCTCAGAAATGCATGTGTTCAAACAGGGTGCTTTTGCAATACTGGCTAATGTGTGTTTGAGGTCTGGTAAAATTCTCAGCATATTCACCCATCTGTTGAAACTGGTGTAGGTCCAACTTTGTCGTTTCAGTCAGATGCTCTCAATCTGACTGTTTAACAGATTGTGAGTGAGAAAGTAAAAAGGGAAAAACAACACTTTTCTGTAAGCATAATAATATTTTAACATGAAGTTGACTAAGAAAGGGCTATAACACATTAAATGAATATATACATAAATGTTCCAGAGAATCTGGTAATTTCTTAGGAATGAAATAAATTATTACTCTGTCATGAACTGTGAATGTAATAGAGTTGCAGATAGAAAAGCTGGAAATGTTTTTCTGGAACGTTTGATATACACAAATGATCTGAACACATGTACCTAACTGTGTTACTAGTATGATAGAAACACTAAAGAATTGCTAATACGTAATTTTTAGAACTGTTCTGCTTCCATTTTACTTGGGAAAAAAATTGAGATTTTGTCAAAGGGTGACTTATACTGCAAGATTCCTGACTAGGATGTGAATGTGGAGCCACGGCTGGGATGGCTGAAGGCGGTGTGAGGCCCGGCACCGGGATGCAGCAGTGCCCGTGAACCCCACCCAAGAGTTCAGCTCAGTCTGTACAGCAGGTTGTCAGTTTGGAGTTTTGTCGACATTTGTAATCTGATGTTTAGAAAAGTCAGAGACAGTCATGCAAGACACAAAGAAGCCTGGAAACTACCCAGCTCAAGTTGTTGGGTAACTGTTGTCCAACTGCAGGGCCCAGTGTATTTTCTGAGCCATTTTTGTTGCTTGAAGTGGGATGTTAGAGGCAGTCAGTATGTGGATAAGAGTGCAGATTTTGGAGCCTTGCTTGGAATCAGCTTCTTATGTCTATACTTGCTAGCTGTGTGAACTTGGGCAGGTTACTTAAGCATTCTGATCTGGATTTCCTTACTTGTGCAGCAAGATAATAATGTTGCTATGAGGAGGAAAGGAATTAATATCACTAAAAGAGTACCCAGCATCTAGCAGGCACTTAACAAGCATTCGTTTTTTAACTTACTTTTACTATTTAAAAAAAGGTCTCAGAAATCACACTGGACTGCTAGCAAAGTCTGTAACTGTGATATAATAATATGAGCTTTATTATTATTCTCATTCTTCTTCTTCGTATTTGGTGGTAAAAAAAGTCTGGAGGTATGAAGTCCAAAATTGGTAAGTGGAACCCATAATAGTCACTGTGTCCATCTGCTCTGCCATCCATAGTGGATGGCTTCCATCTCGGTGTTGTTCATGGTCTAGCGGAGCTGCTGAAGATTCAGCCGTCATATTAATGTTCCAGGAAGGAAGCAGAAGGAAGTGTGGAAGAAGAAAAAGAGAGAAGCAATCTCTAGCTGCCTGTTTCCCTTTAGCTTTTTTTTTTTTTTTCTTCTGTGCACTGCAAGGACTGATGCTTAAGCTGAAGCTCCAATACTTTGGCCACCTGATGCAAAGAGCTGACTCATTGGAAAAGACCCTGATGCTGGGAAAGATTGAAGGCAGGAGGAGAAGGGGATGAGAGAGGATGAAATAGTTGGATGGCATCACCGACTCAGTGGACGTAAGTCTGAGCAAATTCCCGGAGATAGTGAAGGCAGGGAAGACTGGTGTGCTGCAGTCCGTGGGGTCGCAAGAAGTCAGACATGACTGAGGGACTGAACGAAACTGCCTCCACAACAGCTTCTACTCCCGTTTCCTTAGCTAACATAGTGTCACACAGCCATATGGTTTTAAAGAGGCCAAAAACAGCCATTTTAAATAATTAAAGTGGGGTTGCTTTACCCAGGAAGAAGAGGAGAGTCACACTGGTGTGTAGACAAACAGTAGTTGTTGCCTAGTTATAGCCAACACAATACGGTTTACTTTTAGATAGTCTTGATTAGTTATCTTCATATGTTGAGAATTTGGGAAAATGCTGAGATGAAACGTATCTGTAGATACATGAGGGCCACTGATGAAACGGTACTCAGGTGCAGAAACTAATAGGGCTCTTCAAGACTTTATGAATTCTTTTGACAATTGATCTGCTCTGTTTGGTAAGTGTTAAAAACAACAACTGAGGGGAATTTTGGATTAACAGCCCCAGTACAGCATCTCTCGCCTTTTCAATAAAGTGTGGAGCCATGGCTGGAAGTCATGATGGGAAAGCTTATATCTACCCCAGAAATGAAATCTAACGGGCAGCACAAACCTAAAATTTCAAAGGAATCTTTAACATAGACATCAGACAAATGGAAGTTAAGACAAATCTTCATGTTGTTTGGACCGTGAAACAGCAGAGGTGAAAACGATAACCTCTTGACTCAAAGACCCAGCTGGCCCTCAACTGTGGGGTTGCTGTGAGGCAATGAAGCGTGATTCTCTTCCTCTCTCCTTGTTGCCTTTCTGTCTGTATTTAAAGACAACACCACCACAGAAGTTAACTAGCAGTTGGTAGTGGGATTGTGTGTGTGTGTGGGGGGGGGGTGGGGGGGACACACTGGGGTGAGGGGCTGCCATAGTGCCTACATTCAGGGGGATATAATCCTTACAAGTAAAGAGCTATTAGAGTTGGCACTGAGAGAAAGAACTCTGTTGGAACCAATCAGAATTGTTGGAACCAATTCTTGCAGCTTCTCCAGAATGACATTGGTTGGAGTGTGCTAGGTTTAAATGGATGAATACCCACTGGAAATCAGAACTGGGCCAGATGTTATGTACGCCAACATGTCTCTCAGCCATGGAGTTTGACCTTCACACAAATTGAAATGGAGCCAGGGAAAATCTACACACATTATCTGTTGTTAAATACCAAGTTTAAATAGCATTTGCCTTTAAAGGTGATCTAAATATGACTGAGAGACAGGATGGCATCGACACTCTGGAGCCAGACTGTCTGTGTTCAAATCCTGATCCAGCATTTATAGCTCTGTGACCTTGGGCAAATTACCTAACCTTGGTGTCTCAGCATTCATACCTATAAAATGAGGTTAGCAACGTTTCTTTCTTCACTGTTGTGGTGAGGATTGCATGAGTCAATATGTGAGAAATGTTTAGGACAGTACATAGTAACCACTCAATAAATGTGACCTATATTATAATGATGAAGGTTATGATTAAAGAGAAAAAGAATTTAGTATAGAACTTGTAAATAAATTACAGAAACAAGCGAAAGGAAATAGCTGGCTGAAGATTCAGAGGTCAAATATATCTTCAGAAATAATGTACTGCAGGCTCTAAAAGAAAATTTCAGGAAGCTCTTTAGTATCTTCAGCAGGGTAAAAGAAGATGTGCTCTTTACAAAACAGGACAGAAACCTGAGATAACAAAACTTTAAAATATACGTGGAGCCAATGAGCAGAACTGATAACATAGAAGATGAAAGCAGGAATTTGTGGAGAAAAAGCTTGAGGAACTCTTCCAGAACACAGAGGAAAACAGAGAAAAATCATGTGGGAGAACATGATGGCTGTAGAGAACAGAAATTCGAGACATGACCTATAAACAATTGACTCTTAAGCAGAGAACAGAACAAATGGGACAGAATACTTCACTGTGAAGTAAAAGAATATCTTCTGACTGCCAGGAAGAGAGACCTCTATGTTGATTAAAACAATTTGCTCCTTCTATACCAAATCAATGATAAGAGACTTAGAATTAGGCACACACCAGCAAAATTTTCAAAGCATCCAGGACAAGGAGGTATGCTTAAAAATTAGACTAGCTATGCACATCACCTTTGTAGCACTAAAAGCTTAGACAAAAGCATGACAGTTTGTCAATGATGTTATTATCTATCTGGAAAATTAAATTCTGTTCATACAGAAGTCGCAGAAAAATTTTTCCAGAATTTATAACCGAGTTTAGCACCATGATCATCTTTTAAACTATTTTGCAAAAATAACAATTTCTTATTTTCCAGCAATAAACAGTTTACTGGAGTGCTTGCCTATCCTGGAGTGGGTGGCTAGGAGGCTGAGTGACATCTTTCAGTCTCACAGGACTATAGAACAAGGCCTGGGTTCCAGAACAATCAAAAGGAAGTCTGACGAACACACCTCCCTTTAGGTTGAGACCTCAAAAGGGGTGTCTGTACCCTAGGAGCAAGGTTGAACTAGGCATAAATAGGCTTTCAGGGGGATTGCAACTGAGCCTTAAGTATTCAGTTTCTGAAATTGGGTTAGGGTGACCCCAGGTTACTAGTGCTTCTAGGCACGAGGCGAAAGGAAACTCATTCTAGGGAAAGAGATAACTAAAGGTTTAATTCACTAAAAAGATGTAACAATGCTAAATATGTATGCCTCTAATTTTATAAAATATTTTTAGTGGGATAATAATAAAAATACTATATGTACATCCAGTGTTGCACAATGCAGATAGCTGTGCCTAGAGAAAATTTATATGTAAGTATATATAAATAACATATAATGTACATAATTATACAGATATTTATAACATAATATCCCTGGAGGCTCAGATGCTAAAGAATTTGCCTGTAATGTAGGAGACCTGGGTTTGATCCCTGGGTTGGAAAGATCCCCTGGAGAAGGGTCTGGCTACCTACTCCAGTATTCTTGCCTGGAGAATCCCATGGACAGAGGAGCCTGGTGAGCTATAGTCCATGGAGTCACAAAGAGTCAGATATGACTGAGGAACTAACACTTTCATTATATTTATGTAAATTTATGTATTTAACATAAATGTGTGAAACAATATATAATAAACAAATACATATTAATATAAAATTAAATAATATAGCACATACAATTATATATGTATATGAAAATAAGAATAATGTGGGAGAAACTATTTTAAATATTTATTAAAAACTATAGTAATTAAGATTTTGTGGTATTGACTCAGAAAGAACAACTGTATTAACAGATATGAAACCCTGATTATGTCAAAGGTAGCATTGTATAGCAGTAAGAAAAGGAAAGTTTTTTCAGTGAATATTCTAGGATATTGGAATACCCATTAGGAAAAAGATGAAAATTAATTTCAGCCTCACACATACACAAAAATAAAATTCAGGGAAACTATCATTTTGAAGAAAGACATAACAATAAACAAACAGTATAAAAGAATGTCTTCATGATCTCAGGATAAGGAATGACTCTTAAACAGAACATAAATACTAACCATAAAGGAAAATTTTTATGTATATGAATACATTAAAATAAAAATTTCTGTTCATCAAAAATGACATTAAGAAAATAAAAAAGAAATCAATAGAGGGAGAATATGCAACACATATGACTAACAAAGGGCTTATATTGCTTTGAATATATGTAGGATATAAAACCGGAGAAGGCAATGGCACCCCACTCCAGTACTCTTGCCTGGGAAATCCCATGGACGGAAGAGCCTGGTAGGCTGCAGTCCATGGGGTCCCGAAGAGTCGGACACGACTGAACGACTTCACTTTCACTTTTCACTTTCATGCATTGGAGAAGGAAATGGCAACCCACTCCAGTGTTCTTGCCTGGAGAATCCCAGGGACGGGGGAGCCTGGTGGGCTGCTGTCTATGGGGTCGCACAGAGTCGGACACGACTGAAGCGACTTAGCAGCAGCAACAGCAGTAGGATATAAAACAGTACATATAAAGATCCAGGGTTCATAGGATCTTAGGGTATGTATAGCTTCAACTTTGGTAGATAATGATAACTGGTATCATTTGATACGATACCAGTTATCTAAAATTCTTAAGAGATATAAGTTTAGATAGAATAAGTTATCTAAAATAAGTGCTAACAGTTATCTAAAATAAGTACCCCAAAGTACAATAGCTGGAGTAAAAATTACTAGGAAGAAGGCTTGTAAACCAAGATTAGTTAGAAATCCTGAGATTAGGGGGGAAACAACTAGAAAAGACCTGATAGGCAATGAAGAGGAGATGATAGTGGCAGAGCATGAGATAAGAATGAAGAAATAATACAGTGTAAAGGAAATAAAGATTAAAAATAAGTAAAGAGAAAATAGCAGACGTAGAAAACAAAGGAGATCCAACATAGGCAGAACTGATTTCCCTGCAAAAGAAAATCAAAACAAAGACAAAATATTTAAAATATAATAGAAGAAAAACAGGTGGTTTATTTCTTTTTTTTTAAATTGAACTATAGTTGATGTTAGGTCTTCCCTGGTGGCTCAGATGGTAAAGTGTCTGCCTGAAATGTGGGAGACCCGGGTTTGATCTCTGGGCTGGGCAGATCCCTTGGAGAAGGAAATGGCAACCCACTTCAGTACTCTTGCCTGGACAATGCCATGGATGGAGGAACCTGGTGGACTACTGTCCATGGGACCACAGAGAGTTGGACACGACTGAACAACTTTACTTCACAGTTGATGTACAATATTATATGTTACAGGTGTAAAATACAGTGATTCACAATTTTTAAAGGTTATATTCCATTTATAATTATTATAAAATATTGATTATATTCTCTGTTTTACAATATATTTTTGAGCTTATTTTATACATAATAGTTTTTATAAATACTCTTAATCCTCTACCCCTATGGTGCCCCTCTTCCTTCTCCCCAGTAACCACTGGTTTGTTCTCTATACCAAACAGGTGGTTTCTAATGAAATCAAATATACCCTTACCATATGACCCGGCAATTCTGTCCACTCCCAGGTATTTACCAGAATAAATGAAAACATATGTCCACATAAAGGCCTCTGTATAAGTGCTCATAACAGATATAGGGGCTTGACAAAATAATCCTGTACTTCATTCAAAGAAAAAAGATAATAAAGTTTTCAAAGTGATAATGGAAGAACTTTAACCATTAGCATTTTAAATATATTTTAAAACTACCTTTTTCTAAAACAGTATGATACTGTTTTAGGAATATGTCAGTAGATTAGTAGAACAAAATAGACAGCCTATAATGTGTATGTGTTTCGTTAAATTGAGATATAGTTGACTTGGCAATATTATATTAGTTTCAGGTACACAACATAGTAATTTGATATTCTCATAGATTATACTTCATTGAAAGTATAAGATATTACTTATATTCCTTGCACAGTGCATCCTTATAACTTATCTATGTTGTGCTTAGTAGTTTGCACCTCTTAATCCTCCCCGCATTTGGCTCCTCTTCCATCCTCTCCCCACTGGCAAACACTAGTTTGTCTTCTAACCCTGTGAGTCTGTTTCTGTTTTGTTATGTTAATTATTTGTTTTATGTTTTAGATTCAAAAAATGTGTGACTACATATAATATTTGTCTTTCTCTGTCTTACTTCAATAAACATAATGCCCGCCAGATCTATCCATGTTATATAAATAGCAAAACTTGATTCTTTTCATGGCTGAGTATATCTACCACATCATCTTTATTCATTCATCTGTTGATGGATGCTTAGGTTACTTCCGTATTTGGGCTATTATAACACACCGCTATGAGTACCGGAGTGCAGGTGCATATGTACTGTCAAATTAGTGCTTTTGTTTTCTTTGGATATATACCCAGTACTAGAATTGCTGGATAATATGGCGATTCTATTTTTAGCTTGTTGGGAACCCTCCACACTGTTTCCATGGTGGCTGCATCGATTTCCTTTCCCAATAATGGTGAACCTAATTTCCTCTTCTCCATATCCTCAACAACACTTGTTATTTGTTCTTTTTGATGATAGCCATCTGACAGGAGCAGTATCTCATGATTCTGATTTGCCTTTCTCTGATGATTAGTGATGTTGAGCATCTTTTCATGTGTCTGGTAGTCATCTGTATGTCTTCTTCGGAAAAATGTCTTCAGGCCTTCTGTCCATTTTTAAATTGGATTATTTTTCAATTGAGTTTTATGAGTTTTTCATATATTTCAGATATTACTCCCTATCAGACATATCATTTTGCAAATATCATCTCCCATTCAGAAGACTGTCTTTTCATTTTGTTGATGGTTTCCTTCCTGTGCAAAAGCTTGTAAGTTTGATGCAGTCCCATTTAAAATTTTTTTACTTTCATTTCCCTTGTCTAAGGAGATAGATTTAAAAAAAAAAAAAAAAAATATATATATATATATAGCTAAAACTGATGTCAAAGAGTGTACTGCAGATGTTTTCTTCTGGGAGTTTTATGGTTTTCAGGTCCTACATTTATTTAGGGATTTAATCCATTTTTTTTTTAATATGGTGTGAGAAAATGTTCTAATTTCATTCTTTTACATGAAGCCATGCAGTTTTCCTAACGCCACTTATTACTTATTGAAAACTGTCTTTTCTCCATCATTCAGTCTTGCTTTCTTTGTTATATGTGTGTATGTGCTTTTATACCTAATACGTATGAGACTTAAATCAGTAGGAAAAAGTATTGGTTATTTAATACCTAGAACTAGAATAAGTTTTAATGCCAAAAGTTGACAGAAATTTTCAGTAAAAATATCAGATAGTAAGTATTTTAGGTTATGTGAGCCATACCATCTCTCTTAAAACTTCTTAGCTGAAACTGTAGAGTGAGAGCAGACACGGATAATACATATACAAATGAGGGTGGTTGCATCCCAATAAATCTTTACTTATAGAAATAAGCAGCTGCCTGGATTTAACCCAAGGGCTATAGTTTGTTGACTATATATGCCATATACAAACATATGTTTGCCATATACAAACATATATGACTATATATGCCATATACAAACATAAATAAAACAATAAACATACTAGAAGAAAATTTAGATGGATAATTTCACAATCTTAGGGTGAAGGAGACTATTGATATAAAGGCAAAAAATAAAGTAAAAGATTGATAATCTAATTTTTTAAGAGCTAAAGCCTTTTTCACATTAATACATAAGAATTTTTTCCCCTCCTTAAGTTAAACCTTCAAACTGTATTTGAAGAAGCAAATCTTACAAAATCCTGGGAGATTTTGGTAATTATGTTGATAATTTCAGGGAAATCAATCAAGTACCTATTTGATTTAAAAGTGTATTATATTCAAGAATTTTGATATCTCACCATGGAAGATACTAGCCCAGCTCGGCAGAAAAGTGCAATATTTATAGCATATTTTGACATTTAAAAATTATATTAATTCCATAACCATTTTGAAGTGCTGGGAAAACTTAAAAAAAATCCTGTATGAAGTTATTTGCATTTAATTCAATTAATCAGGCATTTTGAAACCTCATTGAATAAAACACTATAAATAATATTGTTAAATTTGGTAACATTTTAATGTTATTTTTACTCTCCTTTGAGAAGTTTATTATATGACACATCCTCGTTTGTTTTTGTGTCTTATTTTGGGCTTATGAATTTACTATGGATATCCTGAGCCAAGAACACAATTAGGTTTCAGGCCAGTTTGACACTGTCTATTGTTAATTCTCATATGAGAGTAGGACTTCAGACTTCAAGTGGGACTGTGCTGTCTGTGGAACTTAACAAATTATGTAATCGTTTCTTTCAGACTTGAGAGAGAATGATAAAATTTGGAGTCATGGAATATTGGTATACAATTTAAGGACTAAAATATTTCCCTAAAATTTAAAAACATTGACAAACGTTAAAAGCAAATGAAAAACTGAAGAAAGATCAGTGTATAAAAAGAGCTTTGATAAATCAGGTTTCCACTGAGTCGAAAATTGAACATAAACATTTTGTAGAAGAAAGTTTATAACTGACTTCAAATTCACACTAACATCTTGGAAACATCAGAACACAGAGAATAGCATCAAACACCTGAAATTAATATCCTAACAAACATGGCAGCTTGCCTTTATTCAACTGGTACCTGATGGTAGAATTAAATTGACCAAAAGAAGTCTCCAAAAATATACTTTAAAAGTTTAATGAGCAGGTGAAGTCAAAGCTATGGTTTTTCTAGTAGTCATGTATGGATATGAGAGCTGGACTATAAAGAAAGCTGAGCACCGAAGAATTGATGCTTTTGAACTGTGGTGTTGGAGAAGACTCTTGAGAGTCCCTTGGACTGCAAGGAGATCCAGCCAGTCCATCCTAAAGGAAATCAGGATGAATCAGAATTCTGAATATTCATTGGAAGGACTGATACTACAGCTGAAACTCCAATACTCTGGCCACCCGATGTGAAGAACCGACTAATTGGAAAAAACCCTGATGCTGAGAAAGATTGAAAGTGGGAGGAGACTAATTGGAAAAAACCCTGATGCTGAGAAAGATAGAAAGTGGGAGGAGAAGGGGATGACAGAGGATGAGGTGGTTGGATGGTGTCACCGACGTGATGGACACGAGTTTGAGCAGGCTCTGGGAGTTGGTGATGGACAGGGAGGCCTGGCGTGCTGCAGTCCATGGGGTTGCAAAGAGTTGGACATGACTGAGCGACTGAACTGAACTGAACTGAAGTCAACTCATGAAAAACCTTTTAAGAAATCCTGCTGGGAATAAGCCACAAAACCAGAACAATGTGTTTGAATTTTATTTTTAAAATAATGGTATCCTATACAAGAAAAAGAATGCATTCTTTGTTTATAACTCAGGCAGGAACAATTTTTAATGTAACATTTGATAAATATGAAATTCACACATCTGTACAAAATAAAGCATGGTTATCATAAGTCTGTGAGGCCACCACCCAGTTTATAAACTAGATTATCACCCTTTCTGTTAATGATCTGTGCATGCTGCTTTCATTCTCCTGACTTCATCCTACCAAGAGAGAACCTCTATCCAATTTTGTGTTTTTCATTTCCTTGCTTTTTCTCCCCCTTAAAGTCAGAGTAGTATTTATTTAGTTTAAGATTAAATCTGATAATTAACAGTTTTGTTTCATGACTCATACTAAGAGTGAAAGAAGAAACATGATTTGGAAAATAGTTATGTTTAAAATTTTAAAACTCTATATAGCCTAGAAAGAGTTTATGTATACACAACCATGAACTTTCCGATGTTCAAGCTGGTTTTAGAAAAGGCAGAGGAACCAGAGATCAAATTGCCAACATCCGCTGGATCACGGAAAAAGCAAGAGAGTTCCAGAAAAACATCTATTTCTGCTTTATTGACTATGCCAAAGCCTTTGACTGTGTGGATCACAATAAACTGTGAAAAGTTCTGAAAGAGATGGGAATACCAGACCACCTGACCTGCCTCTTGAGAAATCTGTATGCAGGTCAGGAAGCAACAGTTAGAACTGGACATGAAACAACAGACTGGTTCCAAATAGGAAAAGGAGTACGTCAAGGCTGTATATTGTCACCCTGCTTATTTAACTTATATGCAGAGTACATCATGAGAAACGCTGGGCTGGAAGAAGCACAAGCTGGAATCAAGATTGCCGGGAGAAATATCAATAACCTCAGATATGCAGATGACACCACCCTTATGGCAGAAAGTGAAGAGGAACTAAAAAGCCTCTTGATAAAAGGGAAAGTGGAGAGTGAAAAAGTTGGCTTAAAGCTCAACATTCAGAAAACAAAGATCATGGCATCCAGTCCCATCACTTCATGGGAAATAGATGGAAACAGTGGAAACAGTGTCAGACTTTGTATCTTTGGGCTCCAAAATCACTGCAGATGGTGACTGCAGCCATGAAATTAAAAGACGCTTACTCCTTGGAAGGAAAGTTATGACCAACATAGATACCATATTCAAAAGCAGAGACATTCCTTTGCCAACAAAGGTCTGTCTAGTCAAGGCTATGGTTTTTCCTGTGGTCATGTATGGATGTGAGAGTTGGACTGTGAAGAAGGCTGAGTGCTGAAGAATTGATGCTTTTGAACTGTGGTGTTGGAGAAGACCCTTGAGAGTCCCTTGGACTGCAAGGAGATCCAACCAGTCCATTCTGAAGGAGATCAGCCCTGGGATATCTTTGGAAGGAATGATGTTAAAACTGAAACTCCATTACTTTGGCCACCTCATGCGAAGAGTTGACTCTGATGCTGGGAGGGATTGGGGGCAGGAGGAGAAGGGGATGACAGAGGATGGGATGGCTGGATGGCATCACTGACTCAATGGACATGAGTCTGAGTGAACTCTGGGAGTTGGTGATGGACAAGGAGGCCTGGTGTGCTGCGATTCATGGGGTCACAAAGAGTCGGACACGACTGAGCGACTGAACTGAACTGATATACACACACACATATATATATAACTTCCCTGGTGGCTCAGATGGTAAAGAATTGCAGGAGACCTGGGTTTGATCCCTGGGTAAGAAAGATCCCCCGGAGAAGGGAATGGCTCACCACTTCAGAATTCTTTCCTGGAGACTCCTATGGACAGAGAAGCCTGGAGAGCTACAGTCCATGGGGTCACAAAGAGTCAGCCACGACTGAGTGACTAACAACTTCATATATATATATATATATATATATATATACACATATATATACACACATACATATAAATATATACACACATACATACACGTACATCCTTAATGTGTTTTCTAATGCTGAGGAACATCTCCTTGAATTAATATGGGGTAGATCATGATGTCAAAATTTGTTTGATAAGAATGGGATAGTTTTGGTTGTGATTTTTTTTTACTTGGTCCTTTTTGAACATGCTTAAGAAGGACACGACTAAAGCGACTTAGCAGCAGCAGTAAGAAGGATTTGAAACTAATCCACTGACAAATATGCTGGCCAGCTTTAATTTAACTGCCATCTGCTTGTAGAGATAATTGACTGACAGAGGTCACCAAAAATAGAGTCTACCTGAAACTATTAATTAATATGGGTTAAGGTTAAGGATAGGATGTGAAGAAATAAAAGTTATGCTTTGGGGTATGAGAATTTAAACATTGCATATGTATTTGTCCAGTTGCTCAGTCATGTCTGATTCTGCCACCCTTTGGTCTGTAGCCCTCCAGGTGCCTCTGTCCATGGGATTTCTCAGGGAAGAATACTGGAGTGGGTTGCCATTTCCTCCCCCAGGGGCTCCTTCAGATCCAAGGATCAAACCTGCATCTCCTGCATTGCAGGTGGATTCTTTACCACTGAGCCGTTGGAGAAGCCCTTGGGGGCGGGGGGCGGGGGGTGGCGCGGTGCAGAAAGAACAAATTAGCCAAGATGGAGTGTTCAGGCTCTCTCGCCCCATGTTTTGCAAATAATGACTATGTAACAGCTGAGGTCAACAAAGGTCCGTCTAGTCAAGGCTATGGTTTTTCCAGCAGTCATGAATGGATGTGAAAGTTGGACTGTGAAGAAGGCTGAGCACCGAAAAATTGATGCTTTTGAACTGTGGTATTGGAGAAGACTCTTGAGAGTCCCTTGGACTGCAAGGAGATCCAACCAGTCCATTCTAAAGGAGATCAGCCCAGGGTGTTCTTTGGAAGGATTGATGCTAAAGCTGAAACTCCAATACTTTGGCCACCTCATGCGAAGAGTTGACTCACTGGAAAAGACTCTGATGCTGGGAGGGATTGAGGGCAGGAGAAGAGGATGACATAAGATGAGATGGCTGGATGGCATCACTGACTCGATGGATGTGAATTTGGGTGAACTCCGGGAGTTGGTGATGGACAGGGAGGCCTGGCGTGCTGTGATTCAGGGGGTCGCAAAGAGTCGGAGATGACTGAGCGACTGAACTGAACTGAACTGAACAGCTGAGGTCATTTGTAGCACCGTGCACGTGCATCACGAGGTACTCGCTTGGTCTTTGTGCGGTACACATGTCTGAACTCCACCTAGAAAGAGGTGGCATTGTACTGCTGCATCACGGCTGTGTCCATTGGGTCAGTCATGAGAGGAGAGAATATAGTGTGTCTACCGCTACGGCGCTGAGCCAGCCAGGAGAGAGGCTGTGTTGTGTTATGCTATGGTATGCTGCTATGGTTGCTATGCCAGCCAGAAGAGAATAAATGTGTCTGCAGTTCCTATGTCTCCTCAAATCTCCTTCCAGTCTCTTAGCTTGCACCTTGCCTACTCTGGGTTCAGCGAACAGTGTGGACAGTGTGAACAGTGAGACAACTGGCGTCATGAACAGGATCACTGACGCATTCCTCCATTAATGAATCCAAACAAATGCCATGTGGTGTGATGCAGGTCTCAGGGCATGCGTGTGTGCTCAGTTGTGTCTGATTTTTTGCAACCCCATGGCCTGTAGCCCACCAGGCTCCTTGGTCCATGGGATCTTCCAGGCAAGAATACCAGAATGGGTTGCCATTTCCTCCTCCAGGGGATCTTCCCAACCCAGGGATCAAACCAAGGTCTCCTGTATCTCCTGCATTGCTGGAGGATTCTTTACTGCTTGAGCCATTGGGGAACTCCCACAGGTTTTAGGGATCCAGGTCATAGTCTTATATGTGGAAAATAAGGGCAAAAAAATGTAAAGACCCCTTTGGGAGTAGTTACTAAAGTTGGAAATTTGATTGTCTTAGTAGCAAAATGTCAGCTTTATGTTTATGGCATGCTGAAATCTCTCAGTTCAGTTCAGTCACTCAGTTGTGTCCAACTCTTTGCGACCCCGTGAATCGCAGCACGCCAGGCCTCCCAGTCCATCACCAATTCCTGGAGTTCACTCAAACTCATGTCCATCGAGTCAGTGATGCCATCCAGCCATCCCATCCTCTGTCATCCCCTTCTCCTCCTGCCCCCAATCCCTCCCAGCATCAGAGTCTTTTCCAGTGAGTCAACTCTTCGCATGAGGTAGCCAAAGTACTGGAGTTTCAGCTTTAGCATCATTCCTTCCAAAGAAATCCCAGGGCTGATCTCCTTCAGAATGGACTGGTTGGATCTCCTTGCAGTCCAAGGGACTCTCAAGAGTCTTCTCCAACACCACAGTTCAAAAGCATCAATTCTTCAGTGCTCAGCTTTCTTCACAGTCCAACTCTCACATCCATACATGACCACAGGAAAACCATAGCCTTGACTAGACGGACATTTGTTGGCAAAGTAATGTCTTTGCTTTTGCATATGCTATCTAGGTTGGTCATAACTTTCCTTCCAAGGAGTAAGCGTCTCTAGTAAGGGCCAATGAATCTCCATGCCAGAACTTTCATATACACATTGGAGGGGAGAAAGAAAGCATAGAAGAAAGAGGAAAAGAGGAATTTTGAAGTAAGTCGAAGTCGAGGAAACAATTGGGCCACAGTGGTAGAATCAGTAAAGGATTAAAAGTTTCCTGCATTAGTTCTTTTACCTCTTGCTACTTATTTAGATTCTTTCTTTTGGGACCTCTTGGCTCTTGGTCCTCTTCCTTTAGAGCAGCTGGCTTAATTAAAGACTTTCTGCTCTGGGACAGGCCTTGGCTGGTTCTGTTTTAGAAGTTAGAAAAAAACACTGCTACTTGGGTTAAGACTAAGTTTGGTCCAGGATTAATTTTGGCCCTGTATTTAGTCTGGGCTTTGGACTAAGGGATTCAAAATCTTTATTGTGTCTATGAATGGCCTGGCTGAGTTCACAAAGTTTAGGAAATCCATGTGGCAATTAGCAGGACAAAATCCTCTCATAACACACTATATATATTTTATTTTCTCAGAAACTTATGGAAAGATGAGTAGCTGAACATACATTTGGAGATTTGGTGTTACAGGAATGTCTCTCACTTTCTATTGGGAAAGATTAACATTATATGACCAAAATAGTTTGCTGAGAATTTTTTTTGTTGTTGTTGCTGCCCAAAATAGGATTATTTGACAGAAAGGATCAAGGAATGGATTCTCTTGAAGAAATATGATGGAGAGAAACCAATCCTTGATGCCAGCACCCTAGACAGTTGAATTGACTTAAATAACACAAGTGAATCCAAAGAGTAAAAAAAATACCCAAATCTGTATGAAAATACTTGAATCATGGATATCTCAGGCTGTCATGCATGACTTTCTTTGGGAAGCTGATGGTCATGGCATATATGATGGAAAACAACCCTGGAAGCACAGAGAGGCTGATGCTCACAGACTATAAAGGAGAGAGAAAAACTGATCTGCTTAGGTAAACAAAGTGCATGCAGAAGAGAAGGGAATGTTCACATAGTTCTTATTCCTTTTGTCCCCTGCATCATCAACTTCTCTTTCTATACAGACATTCTCCCAATGTCATACAAGCATGCCATAGTGTATCTCTCATTTTAAACACATAAAATCTTCAAGTCACTCTTTATCACATTGGTATGTTCAGTTTCTTTAAAGCACTTGTTATCTGAATGTTCTTATGTATGTATTTGCTTATTATTTTCCTTCCTAACCTAGGAAATTAGCTGCATGAAGGGAGAGATCTTGTCTTTCTTGTTCACTGTTATTTCATCATAGTCCTAGAATAGTATTTGGCACATGCTGCTAAGTCGCTTCAGTCATGTCCAACTCTGTGCGACCCCACAGACAGCAGCCCACCAGGCTCCCCCATCCCTGGGATTCTCCAAGCAAGAACACTGGAGTGGGTTGCCATTTCCTTCTCCAATGCATGAAAGTGAAAAGTGAAAGTGAAGTCGCTTAGTCGTGTCCGACTCTTAGCGATCCCATGGACTGCAGCCCACCAGGCTCCTCCATCCATCGGATTTTCCAGGCAAGAGTACTGGAGTGGGGTGCCATTGCCTTCTCCATTTGGTACATACCTAGGGCTCAATAAGTACTTCTTGACTGATTGCAAGAGGTTGAGTGGCATGAAAATATGGGATATAATTTCAAATGTAAAAACAGATTTCTTTCAAAGGTGATTATAGATTCCAAGGACAGAGGCTAAACTGTAATCCTAGGAATAATAGGAAAGGCAATTCTATAATCTAGTTGGTTATAGACCAAGGATGGCCAACACACAGCATACCACGCTCTGTCACTTCCCCATTCTGATTCTAAGACAGACATCACTCACATATCATGGTTCGTTTTCTTACATAGAGTGTCTACCTCCTCTCTGATGAATGAATCCATAGTTCAAGTGGACAGATGAGATTTTTCCCTAGAAAAACAGTTGGGGGAAAAGCATATTAATACAGAAGGCCAAAGTCCTTTATAAATAATGCTGCCTGATTATCAACTCTAGATTGCAAATAAGGAAAAGAAAGAAATAGTTTCATGACTTTACTTTTACTTTTTTTTCTTCCTAAATAAACCAAAGGACACCACAGTTCATTCACTACACATGCACGGATCAAGGGGAGCAGTTAGGCAGTGCAGCATTTAGCCAAGGGCAGATGCCGAAACCAAGTGAAGAAAACCTGCTTGGTGACTTCCAAAAGTACTGGACAGAAATATGCCCCACTGGCTATGACTGGCAGCCGTAACTCACCTATTTGAAGAGCTGCTGGCTTCAGAGACGTGCTTGGATAGAACAGGGAGAATGAAAAGAAAGCATGGGTGAGACTCAGAACAGGCAACTCTATGCCAGTTTCTGAATGTTTTTATTGGGTTGGCCAAAAAGTTCCTTTGGTTTTTTAATGTAAAAACGAAAGACACATGTTTTCATTTTTGTCAAGAACTTTATTGAACAACATATTTACCACTTTGTTCCACTGCCTTCTGCCATTTTTCAGGCAACTTCATAATTACATCTCCCCAAAACTTTTGACCTTTCTGAACAAAGAAGTGTTCCAAGTGCCTATTACAGTCTTCTAGGAAATTGAAAATTTTTTCCATTAAGAAATTTTGTAAAGACTGAAATAAATGGACATCCAAAGGTGCAATGTCTGGGGAATAAAGAGCTTCCCAGTCAGAAGCATGTGCTCTTGCATTACCCTAATGGAAAATTATGCTTTTTATGTTTAGTTCTGGATGCTTTTTGTCAAGTGCTGCTTTCAGTTAGTCTAATTGGGAGCAGTACTTGCTGGAATGAATCACTTGGTTTTCTGGAAGGAGCTCATATAATAGAGAACTCCCTTCCAATCCTACCATAAACACAGCATCACCTTCTTTGGCTGAGGACTGGTCTTTGGGTGCTTGGTGGTGGTTCATTACAGGTGCTCCACAATCTCCTCCATTCCACATTAGTGGACAGTATCTTCTTTTCATCACCCATCACAATTTGTTTTAAAGAGGGGATGTTTTTGTTACACTTCAGTAGAGAATCGCATGCAGAAATACAGTCAAGTAGCTTTTGTTTTACTTATGTGGAGCCCAAACATCAAAGCAATGAACATAACCAAACTGGTGCAAATGATTTTAAGCACTTGATTTGGATACTTTGAGTACATTGATTATCTCCTGTATGGTTTGAGATTGATTGTTCTCAATCAATGTCTCGATTTGATCCCTATCAACCTCAACTGGTCTGAGGTTGACCATGGTGTATCATCCAGTGAGAAATCTCTAGCATGAAACTTCACAAAGCACTTTTAACCTGTAAGACCAGTTACAGCACCTTCTCCTTACACTGCACAAATTTGTTTTTGCATTTCAGTTGTGTTTTTACCTTTCTTGAAATAGTACAGCCAAAATATTGATTTTTTTCTTCTATCCTTACTATTACAGTGGCCATACAAAAATTCACCAATATTAAGTTTTTTATTTAAATGCATGCTGATATGACAGCTCTCCCAATACAGTCTAACAAAATTATTTCAAATGAAGTTAAGAACAACTAAGCACTACTAGGGCCATTTTACAGAAAAAAACCAAATGAACATTTTGGCCAACACAATATTTGGGGAAGGAGGCAAATGGGGTAGGGATAGTGGCTGGGATATTGCCTTTCATTAAAGAGTGGGCACTAACACTTAAATTGTAAAGTGGGGCTTCCTGCAACAAGCAAGAGCCACCCAGCATTTAAAACTTACAAGGGCCTGCATGGGAATCAATGTCAAGAAGCAGAGAGTCCCTCCTATTGTTCTGCTGCCTCCTCCACCACATACCCAAAGCACTGCCCAAGAACATGCAACTGATACATGAGTGCCTCCAGAGCAGAACACTGCTCATGGCCAGTGGGGGAAAGTCTTTGGCCAAGAAGCAGAATTCTGCCCAACAGAAGTGATCTGAAGGAACATCGCAGAAATCTTGTCAAGATAGTTAACATGTCAAGCAAACAAAGAAGCAGAACTATAGAGTAGAAGTAAACTCTCCATTTGCTTGAATTCCCTGCTCTTGTCCCTGCTCTTGACCTCATAATCCAGTGATGGGGCCCTTAGATGAACTTCCAAGAGAGGTTAGGCAAATGGCTCAGTTAGACAGTGCTGAGATTCTGCTGTCTCCCTCCAATAGGTCTCTCTGTGGATGAATCATCTGAGGCAGAACCACCAAGGGAATAGGTCTGCAAGTCTCCTCTGGAGTTTGGCAGTAGATTCACTAAACAGGTGAAGGTAAAAGTAGGGTGAGGTATCATGAAGGATGTGTTTGCTTAGGGGAATCTGTGTAGGAAATGAATCGTACTTTGGGTATGCCATGAACTAGGAATAGCATCTGTGTGTATCTTCTTGCCTGGATCATTTCCCTTTTGTTCTCTGCTTCACCTACTGCGCCTTCTTCTCCCCTTCTCATTCCTCAGTACCCTTTACTTATTCTTCAAGAAGACATTTTCTGTTCCCAAGTCACCCTACATCATCTTTTTCCGTGCTCAAACTGCTTGGACTATGTTGTCTACACTGACCATCTCTTTTTAATATCCAGATTTTCAGACACTCTGCAAGGCAATATCTAGAATCACTGCATTTAGTCCTCTCAACAATCCAGCAATACCTCAGTGAGCTAGCTATTATTTACCTCATGTTAGGAAGCTCAGAGTTGTTGAGCTTTCTCATGGTCCAAACAGCAAGGTGGTAATAGCTGGCATTCAAACCTAGGAGTGTCTACTGTTAGCCTCTATTCTTGTGTTTCCTAAAGTATGTCATTTAGAAAATAAGTATCCAGTGACATTTAAATAGGGATGCTACAAAGGCATTTGAAAATTTGGGGCTTTGAAAATGAACATTATGTACTGTGCCTTGTTATCATGAAAAAAAAACCTGCCTCTAAAAATGGTGCCATATTTAACACTACTAGTATTTCCTGATGGAGGTGCTTTTGATGTGGAGTTAGAGAGCGTACGATGGCCAGTGGGGTCCTTAGTATGCAACTAAGAGTGCTCCCCTAAGTCCAGGTGTCCGCTGGGGATGCCTCCAGTAGAGGCATAACTGATCCTGGGCTATAATTACCAAGAAGGCAGGGTCTGTATCTTTTTACTCATCACTGCATCCCTAGCATTTGGCTCATTGTAGGCCTTTAGTAGACACCAGGAAGTGGGCTAATACATGAATGAATAATAGATGGGCAGCATTTAGCCATGATGTTGGATGTTATCTAATCTGATCTCGCTGGATATCTGGTTTAAATAACCTGAGTATGCCTATGATATTATTTGATGTTTGTTATATATGCTATGTATGAATCAAGTCTTAAATTGTTTATTGCAACAATTAAATCATATGACTACTTTAATCTAAGTGTTGACATTTTCTATCATGTGAGTTTTTGTTGTTGGCCCATCCATATACCTTAAAGTACAACACTGTTTCATTTTAGCCATTTTTTGTTTTTTAATTATGAAAGTATGACAACACATTTGTGGGAGACTTGGAAAACACAGAACAAAGTTACATATAGTTCTACTCTGCTGTTGTTCAGTTGCTAAATCTTGTCCAACTCTTTGCAACCCATGGACTGCAGCATGCCAGGCTCACCTATCTTTCACTATCTCCTGGAGTTTTCTCAAATTTATGTCTGTTGATTGGCGATGCTAATCTAACCATCTCATCCTCTGCCACCCCCTTCTTTTGCCTTCAATCTTTCCTAGCACCAGGGTCTTTTCCAATAAGTCAGCTATTCTCATCAGTTGGCCAAAGTATTAGAGCTTCAACAACAGTTCTTCCAATGAATATTCAGGGTTGATTTCCTTTAGGATTGACTGGTATGATCTCTTTGCAGTCCAAAGGACTCTCAAGTTCTACTATATATTACAATTATTTTTTAAGTAGGCAAATTAAGATTTTTAGTTGGAGTTTTAATACCAAACTCTAAAAAATTAATAGAATAAATAGACAGAAAGAAGGATACAGAAGACCTGAAAAGCACCATGAACCAATTCAACATAATTAAGATTTATTTATTTTCATATAACAGCAGGATACAAATTCTATTCAAGTTCCTATAGACTATAAACCTGGAGACACTGGAACATATCCAGGGACATAAAGTGAGATGCAAAAGTTTCATGGACTAAGGGTACTGAAATCAAAAGAATCTGTTCTCTTATCACTGTGGAATTATGTTAGAAATCAATATCAAAAGGTAATTGAAAATATTCCACATATTTTCAAGTGCAATGTGACATATGCCAAAAGAGATCTTTGATTTAGCCATTGAAAGTCTCAATAAAGTTAAAAGACTGAAAAAACCACAGAGGGTGATTGCAGAGAAGAAAGTAATTAAATGAGAAATTAATATCAAGAATACTTTAAAAAAACCCATATATTAGAAAGTTAAATGTCCACTTTTAAATGATGGGTGTATCTTAGAAGCCATAGCAAGGAGAAGTAGAAAATATTTGTAACAAAACAAAAATGAAAAGTGTATTTATCAGAATTTGTTGCATGCAGCTGAAGCTGCTCAATGCAACTAAATCCAAAGTGGAACCTTGACTAAAGTATGAAAACAAATAATGTACACTAGCTTAAATTTTTGTGAAATTTGAGAAAAATCTTACTTTAGTTAATGATACTGTAGCACATATTAATTTCTTGGGGTTGTTGTTATTGTTGTTGTTTATCCTTTATTTCCTGCTTTGTTTTCCAGGTTTCCTGCTTTATTTTCTTACAATGTATTATTTCTTTATAGTCTCAGAATTGGATTAGAAGTTTCAAGACTCATTCAAAAAATTTTTTTAAAAATCACTAAGATAATAAGCTTTTGAGATTTTTAAGTTATACTAGATCCCAGAAAAAAGGGAACCATATCAAAGTTTTGAGTGAATATGAATTAGAAATCTAGTATTCTATTCTACTTAAACAAGTGAAACCAAAATGTCACAGTTTTTAGCTAAGCAAAAATTCATAAGTTTTTGAAAAAAAATGTACATATATATGTGTGTGTGTGTATATATATATATATATATATATATGATAGGCATACAGGCAACTTCACTGTAGCTCAAACATTAAAGAATCTGCCTGTGATTCTTGACCAGGGTTCGATCCCTGGGTCATAAAGATCTTCTGGAGAAGGGAATGGCAATCCATTCCAGTATTCTTGCCTGGAGAATTCCATGGACAGAGAAGCCTGGTGGGATACAGTCCGTGGGGTTGCAAACAGTCAGACAGGACTGAGCGATTAACACAGTTCAGTTCACTCGCTCAGTCCTATCCTACTCTTTGTGATCTCATGGACTGTAGCATACCAGGCCTCCCTATCCATCACAAGCTCCCGGAGTTTACCCAAACTTATGTCCAATGACTCAGTGATGCTATCCAACCATCTCATCCTTTGTCGCCCCCTTCTTCTCCTGCCTGAGTCCTTCCCAGCATCACGGTCTTTTCCAGTGAGTCGGCTCTTCACATCAGGCGGCCAAAGTATTGGACTTTTAGCTTCAACATCAGTCCTTCCAATGAACACTCAGGACTGATCTCCTTTAGGATGGACTGGTTGGATCACCTTGCAGTCCAAGGGACGCTCAAGAGTCTTCTCCAACACCACAGTTCAAAAGCATCAATTCCTCAGCACTCAGCCCTCTTTATAGTCCAACTCTCACATCCATACATGACTACTGGAAAAACCATAGCTTTGACTATATAGACCTTTGTTGGCAAAATAATGTCTCTGCTTTTTAATAGGTTGTCTAGGTTGTACTCATCTCACTTGCTAGTAAATTAATGCTCAAAATTCTCCAAGTCAGGCTTCAGCAATACATGAACCGTGAACTTCCAGATGTTCAAGCTGGTTTTAGAAAAGGCAGAGGAACCAGAGATCAAATTGCCAACATTCATTGGATAATTGAAAAAGCAAGAGAGTTCCAGAAAAACATCTATTTCTGCTTTATTGACTATGCCAAAGCCTTTGATTGTGTGGATCTCAATAAATTGTGGAAAATTCTGAAAGAAATGGGAATGCCAGACCATTTGACCTGCCTCTTGAGAAACCTGTATACAGGTCAGGAAGCAACAGCTAGAACTGGACATGGAACAACAGACTGGTTCCAAATAGGAAAAGGAGTTCGTCAAGGCTGTATATTGTCACCCTGCTTATTTAACTTCTATGCAGAGTACATCATGAGAAACACTGGGCTGGAAGAAGCACAAGCTGGAATCAAGATTACCAGGAGAAATATCAATAACCTCAGATATGCAGATGACACCACCCTTATGGCAGAAGTGAAGAGGAACTAAAGAGCCCCTTGATGAAAGTGAAAGAGGAGAGTGAAAAAGTTGGCTTAAAGCTCAACATTCAGAAAACAAATATCATGGCATCCGGTCCCATCACTTCCTGGCAAATAGATGGGGAAACAATGGAAACAGTGTCAGACTTTATTTTGGGGGGCTTCAAAATCACTGCAGATGGTGATTGCAGCCCTGAAATTAAAAGATGCTTATTCCTTGGAAGGAAAGTTATGATCAACCTAGACAGCATATTAAAAAGCAGAGACTTTTTGTCAACAAAGGTCCGCCTAGTCAAGGCTATGGTTTTTCCAGTAGTCATGTATGAAAGTGAGAGTTGGACTGTGAAGAGGGCTGAGCGCAGAAGAATTGATGCTTTTGAACTGTGGTGTTGGAGAAGACTCTTGAGAGTCCCTTGGACTGCAAGGAGATCCAACCAGTCCATCCTAAGGGAAATCAGTCCTGGGTGTTCATTGGAAGGACTGATGTTAAAGCTGAAACTCCAGTATTTTGGCGACCTGATGTGAAGGGCTGACTCACTGTAAAAGAGCCTGATATTCGGAAAGATTGAAGGCAGTAGGAGAAGGGGATAACAGAGGATGAGATAGTTAGATGGCATCACCAAGTCAATGGACATGAGTTTGGGTAAACTCTGGGAGTTGGTGATGGACAAGGAGGCCTGGCATACTGCGGTTCATGAGGTCACAATGAGTCGGACACGACTGAGTGACTGAACTGAACTGAACTGAACTAGGTTGGTCATGACTTTCCCTTCAAGCAGTAAATGTCTTTTAATTTCATAGCTGCAGTCACCATCTGCAGTGATTTTGGAGCCCAAAGAAATAAAGACTGCCACTGTTTCCACTGTTTTCCCATCTATTTGCTATGAAGTGATGGGACCAGATGCCATGATCTTCGTTTTCTGAATGTTGAGCTTTAAGCCAACTTTTTCACTCTCCTCTTTCACTTTCATCAAGAGGCTCTTTAGTTCCTCTTCACTTTTTGCCATAAGGGAGGTGTCATCTGCGTATCTGAGGTTATTGATATTTCTCCTTGCAATCTTGATTCCAGTTTGTGCTTCATTCAGCCCAGTGTTTCTCATGATGTACTCTGCATATAAGTTAAATAAGCAGGGTGACAATATACAGCCTTGACGTACTCCTTTTCCTATCTGCAACCAGTCTGTTGTTCCATGTCCAGTTCTAACTGTTGCTTCCTGACCTGCATACAGATTTCTCAAGAGGCAGGTCAGGTGGTCTGGTATTCCCATCTCTTTCAGAATTCTCCACAGTTTCTTGTGATCCACACAGTCAAAAATAGATGTTTTTCTGGAACTCTCTTGCTTTTTCGATGATCTAGTGGACGTTGCAGTTTGATTTCTGATTCCTCTGCCTTTTCTAAAACCAGCTTGAACATCTGGAAGTTCACAGTTCACATACTGTTGAAGCCTGGCTTGGAGAATTTTGAGCATTGCTTTGCTAGCGTGCAAGATGAGTGCAATTGTGAGGTAGTTTGAGCATTCTTTGGCATTGCCTTTCTTTGCGATTGGGATGAAGACTGACCTTTCCCAGTCCCGTGGCCACTGCTGCCTTTTCTAAATTTGCTGGCATATTGAGTGCAGCACTTTCACAGAATCATCTTTTAGGATTTGAAATAGCTCTACTGGAATTCCATCACCTTCACAAGCTTTGTTCATAGTGATGTTTCCTAAGGCCCACTTGACTTCACTTTCCAGGATGTCTGGCTCTGGGTGAGTGATCACACCATCGTGATTACCTGGGTCGTGAAGATCTTTTTTGTACAGTTCTTCTGTGTACTCTTGCCACCTCTTCTTAATATCTTCTGCTTCTGTTAGGTCCATACGATTTCTGTCCTTTATTGAGCCCATGTTTGCATGAAATATTCCCTTGATATCTCTAATTTTCTCGAAGAGATCTCTAGGCTTTCCCATTCTGTTGTTTTCCTCTATTTCTTTGCATTGATCACTCAGGAAGGCTTTCTTATCTCTCCTTGCTATTCTTTGGAACTCTGCATTCAAATGGGTATATCTTTCCTCTTCTCCTTTGCTTTTCACTTCTCTTCTTTTCACAGCTATTTGTAAGACCTCCCCAGACAGCCATTTTGCTTTTTTACATTTCTTTTTCTTGGAGATGGTCTTGATCCCTGTCTCCTGTACAATGTCATGAACCTCCATCCATAGTTCATTAGGCACTGTTTATCAGATCTAGTCCCTTAAATCTATTTATCACTTCCACTGTATAGTTGTAAAGGATTTGATTTAGGTCATACCTGAATGGTCTACTGATTTTCCCTACTTTCTTCAATTTAAGCCTGAATTTGGCAATAAGAAATTCATGATCTGAGCCACAGACAGCTCATGTGTGTGCTGACTTGTTTTTGCTGACTGTATAGAGCTTCTCCATCTTTCACTGCAAAGAGTATAATCAATCTGATTTTGGTATTGACCACCTGGTGATGTCCACGTGTAGAGTCTTCTCTTGTGTTGTTGGAAGAGGGTGTTTGCTATGACCAGTGCATTTTCTTGGCAAAACTCTATTAGCCTTTGCCCTGCTTCATTCTGTACTCCAAGGCCAAATTTGCCTGTTACCCCAGGTGTTTTCTTGACTTCCTATTTTTGCATTCCAGTCCCCTATAATGAAAAGGACGTTTTTTTGGGGGGGGGGGGTGTTACCTCTAGAAGATCTTGTAGCTTTTCATAGAGCCATTCAATTTCAGCTTCTTCAGCATTACTGGTCAGGGCATAGACTTGGATTACTGTGGTATTGAATGGTTTGCCTTGGAAACGAGGCAAATGCTCTGGTGGCTGAGGACTTTAGGCAAATCATTCTGTCATTTTTGAGATTGCATCCAAGTACTGCATTTTGGACTGTTTCATTGACTATGATGTCTACTCCATTTCTTCTAAGGGATTCTTGCCCACAGAAGTAGATGCAATGGTCATCTGAATTAAATTCACCCTATCCAGTCCATTTTAGTTCGCTGATTCCTATAATGTCAATGTTCATTCTTGCCATCTCCTGTTTGACCACTTCCAATTTGCCTTGATTCATGGATCCCACATTCCAGATTCCTATGCAATATTGCTCTTTACAGCATTGAACTTTACTTCCATCTCCAGTCACATCCACAATTGGGTGTTGTTTTTGCTTTGGCTCCATCTCTTTATTGTTTCTAGAGTTATTTCTCCACTGATCTCCAGTAGCATACTGGGCACCAACTGACCTGGGGAGTTCATTTTTCTGTGTTCTATCTTTTTGCCTTTTCCTGCTGTTCATGGGGTTCTCAAGGCAAGAATACTGAAGTGGTTTGCCATTCCCTTCTCTAGTGGACCACATTTTGTCAGAACTCCCCACCATGACCTGTCTTGGGTGACCTGTGTGTCTACATGGCATTGCTCATAGTTTCATTGAGTTAGACAAGGCTGTGGTCCATGTGATCAGATTGGTTAGTTTTCTGTGATTGTGGTTATCATTCTGTGTGCCCTCTGATGGAGAAGGGTAAGAGGCTTATGGAAGCTTCCCATGGCACAGACTGACTCAGGGGGAAACTGGGTCTTGTTCTGATGGGCGGGGCCATGCTCAGTAAATCTTTAATCCAATTTTCTGTTGATGGGTGGAGCTGTGTTCCCTCCCTGCTGTTTACCTGGGGCCAAACTATGGTGGAGGTAATGAAGATAATGGTGACCTCCTTCAGAAGGTCCCATGCATGCACTGCTATGCTCAGTGCCCCCAACCCTGCAGCAGGCCACCACCGACCCATGCCTCTGCTGGAGACTCCCGGACACTCACAGGCGAGTCTGGGTCAGTCTCTTGTGGGGTCACTGCTTCTTTTTCCTGGGTCCTTGTGCACAACGATTAACACACACGTAGGCATATATATGTATATAGGCTTTCCTGGTGACTCATATGGTAAAGAATTCTGCCTGCAACATGAGAGACCTTTGTTCAACCCCTGGGTTGGGACGTTACCCTGGGCAAGGCCACCCACTCCAGTATTCTTGGTTGGAGAATCCCCATGGAGAGGAGCCTGGTGGGCTATAGTCCATGGGGTCACAGAAAGTCAGACAGGACTGAGGAACTTTCACTTTCACTTTCAAGGGACAAAAGAACACAGAAATTGTTATGGCAAGCAAGAGAACTAAAGATAGCAAAGATAACATATCAGTTCTAAAGACTCCCAGTTCTGTTTCAGTGATAAAGATTAGCCTAAAGTCCTCAACCACCAGAGCAACTGGAACCCAAGGGATAATGATGTTAACCTTCTCTGACCCAGTGACTTCCATCAACTAAAGCTTAGACTGTCCTGCCCAAGTCCCTTCATGAATATGCATGTCTCCATAAACTTTCCTCAAAGGGAGAAAAATAAATTAAAAACAAGCAAGAAAACTTCCTCAATTTGCTGTGCAGGTAGACACTGCTTTGGGAAAGATCCATGGTGTTCTCCTTATTTGCTGCAACTAATAAATCCTTCTCCTGATAGTAGGCTTGGTTGTATCTTTTGCTCTGACATCCATTAAGAGGCAAATCCAGTTTTTAGGTAACATAACCCTGGCTAATATGTTGGTGTATTTTTTTGCTCTACTTAATGTATACTGATTTTTATCTGGTTAAGTTAACTTTATATTCTCTTTTCACTGAAACTGAACTCTTTAAGTCTGATTTTTAATGATTAGGGATTCCCTGGTGGCTCAGACAGAAAAAGTGTCTGCCCATAATGCAGGAGACCTGGGTTCGATCCCTGGGTCGGGAAGATCCCCTGGAGAAGGGAATGGCAACCCACTCCAGTACTCTGGCCTGGAAAATCCCATGGACGGAGGAGCCTGGTAGGCTGCAGTCCATGGGGTCGCAAAGAGTCGGACATGACTGAGCGACTTCACTTTCACTTTGTAATGATTATGCAACGTTACATGATATCTGTGTTGGCCCTGCATGTGTTCATTTGTTGAACTGAAACAAATAATAACAATGTTAACAGTGCCCTATCAGAACTTCTCTGGTTCAGTGACTAAGATTCCCTGTTTCCAATACACAGAGCCTGGAATCAATTCCTATTAAGAGTTCATGTGCTGCAACTAAGAGTCTGTATGTCACAACTAAAGATCCCGTGTGCTGTAACTAAGTCCGGGTGCAGCCAAATAAATATATAAACATTTTTTTAAACAAGTTTTTAAAAGTGGTATATTGATATGGTAGTTTACTAAGGCCTAGATATTGTTCTAAGTGCTTTAAATTTATGAACTTTTGAAATCCTCAAAGCAACTCTATTATTATTATCCCCATTTTATAGCTGAAGAAAATGAGGCAGAAAACATTTCATTTGCCCCAAATCACCCAAATATTAATTGGTGGGAGCAGGAATTTCTCTCTTTTTTGAAGTCAGTTTTGATAGTTCATATTTATTAAATGGTATTGGAATAACTGAATAATCATTTGGAAAAAATGAGGTTGGCTTTCACATCAAACTTTACCTTAAAATTACATATAAACCAAAGGCGTAAACATAGAAGATGAAATTGTAAACATGCAAAAACAGTAGTTCTCAATCTTGGCTGAGCTTTAGAATCATGTTATTGGAAAAGACCCTGATACTGGGAAAGATTAAGGGCAGGAGGAGAAGAGGGGCTATAGGGGATGAGATGGTTGGATGGCATCACCGACTCAATGGACACGAGTTTGAGCAAACTCTGGGAGATAGTGAAGGACAGGGAAGCCTGGTGTGTTGCAGTTCATGAAGTCACAAAGAATTGGCCACAACTTAGCAAATGAATAACAACAACTGGAATTTAAGAAAAACCATAAAGAGAATACAATTTTGCCATTTTCAAAATGAATAGATTTGGAGGGCATTATGTAAATGAGGGCTTCCCTGGTAGTTCAGCTGGTAAAGAATCCGCCTGCAATTCAATTCTTGGGTCAGGAAGATCCCCTGGAGAAGGGATAGGCTACCCACTTCAGTATTCGTGAGCTTCCTTGGTGGCTCATATGGTAAAGAATCTGCCTGCAATGTGGGAGACCTGGGTTTGATCCTTGAGTTGGGAAGATCCCCTGGAGGAGGACTTGGCAACCCACTCCAGTATCCTTGCCTGGAGAATCCCCATGGACAAAGGAGCCTGGTGGGCTACAATCCATGGGGTTGAAAAGAGTCAGACACGACTGAGTGACTAAGCACAGCACAGCATGCTAAATGAAATTAGTCAAAGAAAGACAAATACTGTATGATATCACTTATATGTGGAATTTAAAAATACAACAAACTAGTGAATCTAACCAAAAAAGAAGCAGACTCATAGATATGGAGAACCTATAGTAGTTACTAGGGGAGAGATGGAAGGGGGAGAGGCAGAAAAGGGGCAGGGGACTAAGAGGGGCAAGCCGGTAGTATAAAATACGTTACAAGGACAGGCTTTATTGTACAATATGGGAAATATAGCCAGTACTTTATAATAACTATAAATGAAGTATAACCTTTAAAAATTGTGAATCACTGTATTGTACATCTGTACCTTATACAACATTGTACATCAACTATACTTAAAACAAAAAAAAAAGAATTATAAGAGCTTGGGTCCCATCCCAAGCTATTTAAATTAAAATCTCTAGAGGGGAAGCCTAGGCACTTGTATTTTTCAAAAGTTCCCCTGGTAATTGGAATGCAGTCAGGACTAAGAAGCACTGACCAAGAGAAAAAAATATGTAGATTAAAACATATATATCTGGGAAAAGAGAAATCTTTTCTATGTGTTATATAAAATTCAAAAGTTCAAAAGCAAAGGTGAGTAGAGGGGAGTTACTGTTTAATGGACGTGGAGCTTCAGGTTGGGGAGATGCGAAGTTTTGGAGATGGATGGTGACGATGGTCGCACAACGTGAATGTATCTAATGCCATTGAATTGTACACTTAAACGTAGTTAGAATGACAAACTGCATGTTGTATATACATTTCCACAATAAAAATTGCATTACAAAACCTCATAGGCACAGTCAAGCTACAAACAACAAATTGGAAAAAATAAGGTAACTCATGCTCAAAAGGGACTTACAAAGAACTTCCACAAACCAATAAGAGCAACCCAATGTAAAAACTGGTAAAAGAGATGAACAGAAGTTTACAGAAAAGGAAATAGAAAATATTCTTAAACACACGGAAAAAAAAGATTATTTTCACTAATTGTAAGAGAAAATAAAATTAAACCTACACTGAAATATCATTTTCACTTAGACTGAGAAAGGTAAAAAAATGTTGGACAGCTCGTTTGTTGGTAAGGACCTTAGGAAACAGTCATTCTTATTCCTTGCCGGGAATACTCCTTGGTGGGAGTGTAAATTGGTATATTTTCTAGAGTGGGCTTATTTGGCAACATCTATTGAAATCCCCAATGTGCATACAATTTGATCCCATAATTTCACTTCTAGGAATTTATGCTATAGAAACATTCATATTCAAAATAACATAAATAAAACTGCAATATTGTTTGAAATAGCAAAAGACAGATCCAAACATCTAGCGATGGAAGACATGTCAAATAAATGTTGAGACGTCTGTTTTGTGTACTTTGAAGTACTCCGTGGGATGTTAGGAAAAATAAGGCAGCTCTATACATACTATTACAGAATGATTGTCATGTGAAAACAGCAAGAAAAAAGGTAAAGATAGATGTAAATCTATGCTTGTAAGGAAATGGTTTAAAAAAAAAATAGCTTCTGGGAAGAAGACTGGGATATAAAGAAGACATTTTGTACTTTAAAAAAATATTGATTTAAAAAAATGCTTATAAATATTTAACCTTTTTTCTTTAAAATTTTTAAAAAATTTAATTATTTATTGTTTTTGGCTGTGGTGGATCTTTGTTGCTGTGAGGGCTTTTCTCTAGTTGCAGCGAGTGGAGGCCACTCTCCAGTTGCAGCATGCGGCCTCCCATTGCGTGGCTTCTCTTGCTGCGGAGCTCAGGCTCCAGGGCGTGCGGGCTTCTGCAGCTGTGGCACGCGGCCTCAGTAGTCGCAGCTCCTGGTCTCTAGGGCACAGGCTCAATAGTTGTGGCACACGGACTTCGTTGCTCCCCAGCATGTGGGATCTTCCCAGACCATGGATCAAACCCACATCTCTTGCATGGGCAGGCAGATTCTTTAACACTGAGCCACCAGGGAGGCCCCTAACTTTTTTTTTCTTTAAATAAAACTTCACTGAGGAGCGAAAGTGCAATATACAACAGCATTTAGAAATGACAAAGGGTCAGGCGTCTGTCTTTGCCCATCGTTTTTAAACAACTGGGAAGACGGCGGCATGTTCATGTGATGCAGGAATAACACCAATCAACAGGAAAAGTCTCCGGGAGCCCGTTATTGGAGGAGTGAAATTAAGATCAGGCAGGAGGCCTTAGCTTTGGGCAGGAGCAGACACACCTCCTTCCCTGGGCCAAGTGAGACAGGGAAGGACTGGTACTTAAAAAGATGAAACTGGGTGCACGGAGTGGGGTTGAAGGAGCTCCAGCCTCAAGGTCTCTATTTTCTCTGAAAAATATAAGATATCTGTTGCTAGTGAGGGAGGAGATGGTGGCCCCAGGGGCATGAGGAGAGTGGTTAAACTTTACAGCAGTTTGTGAAAGCTAGCAAGCCTTGAGGAGGCTCAGAAGATAGCAGTGGGCATAGTGGACCGCTTTGAGGGCCTCATAAACCGTCAGTGACGGCAGTCTGAAGGGCTAAGTTTCCTCTAGCAGTTTTGAACAGCCTGGGACACCCGGCAGAGGGCCAGCAGGGTGAAGAGCAAAGGGGATGGCAGTTTTGGGGTGTCAGAGTGGATGAGGTCTGAGGCCAAGGAGGGGAGCCGATGGGTTAGGTACTTCTCGTCTGTTCTATGGACTGGGACCCCATTTATCCTTAGGGCAGTGAGCCCCATCCTATCCCAGGCCTATTTTTCATTGTCCCCAGGGTCTGATAGGGTACCCGATCATGGGACACATCTACAGAATGTTTCCTGCATTATTCATTGACTTTGCAAAAATAAAAACAAACAAAATCCAAGTCTCACTTTATTAAACCTGTAAAGAGGCTTTTATCCCAAATGGCATTATCCCATTTATTCACCTACTTTATGCACCAGAGTTTGCTGTCTTCAAATATGAAAACCACTCTCAAAGATATTGAAGATCCATGTTTTTACATATGCTCCACTGAACAACAGGCTACAATAATGATGACAAATAATTTGTGGGATTCCAAACGTCCCCTCGCCTTTGCTAAAAACATTTTCATCATTGAGCTTAATATTCCACTCTGATGATTCATTGCTGCCTACCTCTCTCCCAAAGTGTGTGTGTATGATTTTAGGGGGCAGAGGGGGCTGGTATGGGAGGAGGGTTCTGCAGAGGGAGGGGAGCCCATACCCCTGAGAGGGGGAACACTTTGGTACTGACTCAGTATTGGTGGGTTGCAGCTCATAGGGGTCAACAGGCACTCGATTTGTGAGAAGTGAAGCGGGGAGGTCCTTAGGGCTGATCTGGAGACCAAAATGTGTCTTCTATAATTGGAGAGGGCCAAGCTTCCTCTCCTCCAGCCTTTGGTTTTCTCTCACTTCTACAAGCAGAAGAGCTTAGACTCAGAGAAACTGATTTGTTCAGCCCTTCATTCAACAGTTTTTAAGCAGCTGCTACATGCCAGCTCCGTGGCAGGAGTAGAAAGGGAGAGGTGCCCACGTCCTGGACACTACCGAGATGGCCTGCAGACACGTGCGTCCAGCTCCGGATGGTTCAAGGGCCCACAAATACCTTTAGAATACCAGTATTAGAAACTCACTGCCAAACCGTGAGCGAGCGAGAGACAGCAGTGCCCTCCAGGGGCCGGCAAAGTGCACGTGCCAGGCAGCACGTAGCTGCTAGGGCACAATGGAGGCGTTGCCACGGAAACGGCCCTGGCAGCCTTTCCTTTCCAGCACCTCTAGGTTCCTTTCTTCGAAACCCTTTATTCCAAAGAGATACTTGCACAGCTGTCTCTCCTCCTTTTTCTCATCTCTGGGAAGCAACAAAGTTGAGGAGGGGTTGTTGGCAAGAGGCCTTGGGGAGAGGTTGAACACAGCCTGGGTAGGAAAACAGCTGTGGGGCGGGGGCGGGGACCGGGGCAGTGCTCCCAGCAGCCCAGTGGGATGGTGGCTCGCTCCAGGTTTACAGCTCTGCCACAGAGTTTGGAGAAACCCCTCAGAGCTGATCACATTACATCACACCCACTGCCCGCCCCTCTCCCTGCCCCCACAGGCTGCACGGCGTTTGGGAACAAGGCCAGGCAGAGCAGGATTGCTGTGATTAAGCCTTGCACAGCTTCCCAGAAGCCAAGCACAAGGGTCTGGGAGCCTCTGGGGCAGAGCACTATAGTTGAGAGAACACTGGAATTGGAGTCGGGAGGCCTGTATTCTGGCCCTAATCCTGGCACAGTGTGACAATGTCTTAACTTTTCCACCCTCCCTGGCTGTTTGCTCATTTGGAAAATGAGAGGACTGGAGTAGAGCAATGATTCTGGAGTGTGATACCAGATCCCTCCAAGAATCTTTATGAAGAAATGCTTATATATGTCTGGGGGTGGGCCCTGGGAATCTGTCTTAAGATAAACATAAATTCAAATCATTTGGAGAATCTGTTAATATACTTAAGACAGGACACCTTGAGAGCAATCACATCAGGACTGTGAGTCAAAGAGATAAATATCAAAGATACTCAGAAAACTGCAGAGAGTATATACACTAAGAGTATGTTATTTGATTAGTCCCAGGCTTTTATGGCAGTGATTCCACCTACCTCATTATGTAGTATCTTTTGGTACAAGACAAAAAGACCAAACCTGAAACCCTCTTAGGCAGGAGTAACTTCAAGGGAGTACTTTGCCTCAGGAATGATGACCTTCACTCACCAACTGGCATACCAGAGCTTCAAGAAGGGAGGGGCGAAGAATAGAATTACTAATAATTTCTTGAACCTTTCCTTATTTCACTTTAGTAAGTCAGTTTGCTCTGAGTCTTTCCTGAGGAAAGGACTTTTTTCATTTATTTATTCAACAAATATTGATTGAATGCCTATATGCAGTTAGACTCTGCTGAGAACTGGAGAGACAAAGAAAGACAGGGCTGTAGGTCAAATATAACATAATGTCATGAGTGCCATGAAGGTACCTACAGGGGTTCTCAACCCAGGCGGACCCCAAGTATCTTTTTGCCCTTCTCCTGCCTCTGAGCATTCTCCAAAGCTCAGCTTTACTCAGACATGGCATTTATTGGCAGAGAGATGGAGCAGAACAAGGTTGGCCATGACCAGTACACTGGATAGACTGAGGAAAAGAAGGTGGCCCAGCAGGAAAAATCTCAGAGTTGGTGGCAAGAAATTCAGATTGGAGGGCAATCAGCATCCAGATACTCCAAAGAGCTTGAAACAGATGGATTATCCTGATATGCAGATAAAAACTAGAGAGGTAGGTATGTATTCCATGCATCCAGCAGTGGTCCTATGGATAGTATCAGGGTCCTAGGGCATAAACTAGAATGGTGTCTTGGGCAGGGAAACTGGGAGACTGAATAGGACCTCAGGCATGAACAGAGACAAGGATTGTCACAAAGGAAGTAGCACAGACTTTCCTAGCCCCAAGGCCTAAGATAAACACCTCCTGGGGTGCTCAGAAATAGTTTTGTAGAATGACTTGAAACTGCTCAGTGAGAGCCGTAATAGGAGCGGTTAAAACAATGTAGACTTACCTTGAACTCCAGGATCTCTTGGTGATTTCCAAACTCTCCTGCCAGAGTACCATTATATCTAGATGAATGGGTGATTTGCATACCTTCAAGCGAGGGTGACAAACGTCTGTAAAGGGCAAGATAGTAAATATTTTAGACTTTAGGGCCCTTAGGTCTCTATTGTGTTAGTCACTCAGTTGTGTCCGACTCTTTGCAACCCCATGGACTGTAGCCCGCCAGTCTCCCCTGTCCATGGGATTCTCCAGACAAGAATACTGGAGTGGGTAGCCATCCCCTTCTCCAGGGGATCTTCCTGACCCAGGGATGGAACCTGGGTCTCCTGCATTTCAGGCAGATTCTTTACTGTCTGAGCCACCAGGAAAGCCCTAGATCTCTATTACAACTACTCAATACTGTCATAGGGCAAAAGCAGCCATAGAGAATCTGTGAACAAATGAGTGTGGTTGGATTCTAATAAGACTTTATTATGTTACGGAACACTGAAATTTGCATTTCTTATAATTTCCATATGTCACAAAATATTATTTGGAAGTTTTTCATTTTTTTCCACAGCCATTTAAATGTGTTAAAAGCCATTCTTAGCTTGTGGACTGTAGGTATACAAAAACAGGCAGAAGGCTGATTCGGTTCATGTGCTGTTGTTTGCTGACCTTTGCTTCAGGTGTTCCTCCATAAAGTTTTTTTTTTAATTAAAAAATGTTACTTAATTATTTTTGGCTGTGCTGGGTCTTTGTTGCTGTGTGGGGGCTTTCTCTCATTTCATTGAGCAAGGGCTACTCTTTGTTGTGGAGAATGGGCTTCTCACTGTGGTGGCTTCTCTTGCTGCAGAGCACTGGCTCTAGGTGCTGGCTTAAGTAGTTGTGGCCCACAGGCTTAGTTGTCCCTCAGCATGTAGGATTTTCCCAGGCCAGGAATCAAACCCAGGTCCCTGAATTGGTAGGTAGATTCTTTACCACTGGACCACCAGTGAAGGCCAAAGAGTAATTCTTATATCTGATTAAGAAATCAGGTGGTGAAGAGTTTGGATACCATTAGCTACTGTTACAAACTTCAGAATCTCAGTGGCTTACCATGAGTGTATTTCTGCTTAAGTAGAGTCCAAACAGGTATTCCTAAAGGGTAGGCAGCTTTCCTCCAAAGGGTGACTCAGAGACTTGGGCTCCATACACTTTCTGGCTCTCCTCCCCGTCAGCAGATGGGGAAAAACAAGTTGAAGATGGGGCTGCTTCTCAATCATTTCAGCCCAGAAGTGGCACAAACAACCACGCCATGTGTAGGTGCAAAAGGGTGGATGGTGGAAATGCTGAGAAAGACAGTCACTGGCCATGTCTGGTAATGATGCTCCCCTATGGAAGAGAGTGTAAATTTGTTGGGTTACTAGCTGCCCTACCACAGTGACGTTCTTAGGTAAGAACTTGAGTATTGATTGTGATGCTGATTAAAGGTGGTTCTGTGTCCAGCAGACGAATGGATAAGAAAGCTGTGGTACATATACACAATGGAGTATTAGCCATTAAAAAGTATACATTTGAATCAGTTCTAATGAGGTGGATGAAACTGGAGCCTATTATACAGAGTGAAGTAAGCCAGAAAGAAAAACACCAATACAGTATAATAACGCATATATATGGAATTTAGAAAGATGATAATGATGATCCTACCTGTGAGACAGCAAAAGAGACACAGATGTATAGAACAGTCTTTTGGACTCTGTGGGAGAGGGCAAGGGTGGGATGATTTGGGAGAATGGCATTGAAACATGTATATTATCATATGTGAAACGAATCGCCAGTCCAGGTTCAATGCGTGATACAGGATGCTCAGGGCTGGTGCACTGGGATGACCCAGAGGGATGGTATGGGCAGGGAGGTGGGAGAGGGGTTCAGGATGGGGAACACATGTATACCTGTGGAGGATTCATGTCAATGTATGGCAAAACCAATACAATATTGTAAAGTAATTAGCATCCAATTAAAATAAATAAATTTATATTAAAAAAATAAAGGTGGTTCTGTGAACCAAGTTGAGTATAAAGAGCACATTCTTTTATGAAAGTTAAAGCTATTGACCAGGCCACGGTGTGCCTGAAGTACATGGAGGGCCAAGATTTTTCTCTGAAAACCACTTTGGGTGTGCCCAATACAAATTCTAACATGCCGATGGTGGAAGTCTCAACATTCTTCACACAGAATCATGACTATAACATATTTTGTCTGGAAAAGCTTCAAAGAGTGGTAACCTATTATCAAATATGGCCATAAAAAATCATCAACAAAGAATTCAGAGAACCTATAATATTAAGCAATATAACCTCCTGTTGAACCTTCCAAAATGCAGTCATCTTAAAATGCATTTCCAGGTAACTCAAGGATTCTCAGCTTTGGTATTCTTTACCTTTTGGACTAGATAATTCTTTGTTGTGGGCTTACCTGTGCACTATAGGATATTAACTAGATGCCAAAGGCATCCTCTGCCACCCTTCCTCAGTTGTGAGAACCAAAAATGTCCTTGGCATTGCCAAGTGTCCCTGAAGGCAAAACTGTCCTGAGTTGAGAACCACTGTGTAACTAAATGATAGAACTTATTGAATGAAATTATTTAAAATGAGCCAACTAAATATCAGAGGTGTAAATGTAAATAAAAATGTTAATTCTAGAATGGTTGGTCTTGTGTCATGCTTTCTGACAATGATTAGGACTTAGGCTAAGACCTCTCTTGGTAAGAGATGACACTCCATCAGCAGCATAGACAAGAATAGCTGCCTGCAATATGTCACACAAGTGTATGTTCCTCAGTTCTTTGTCTCATCACAACAAAGATTTGGAGCAACGGACATTAAAGCCTTTGGCGCGTCACAGCTCTTGGGTCTTGGACAAACTGTGCTACAGCTCTTAGGCAAATCAGTGTTACAGCTCTATTTTATTTAGAAGATAGCAGGAGAGTGAGAGAGAGAAAGAGAGAGAAAGAAAAGAGTGCACACAAGCAGGAGAGAGAGTCTGAGAGAAAGCGCTTTGGCTCCTCCTTTTATATGTTTTTTCCTCCACCTGGGCCTGCCCTATGCAATTTGGGCTTAGCCAGGAGTACTGTTTGTTCTGCCTGAAGTCTTCACTCTGGTCCTCGGACCTTCCTTGTCTTTTAGCCATCACCATTTTGGACTCCTTTTCCCTATTCTACCTACCTAACATTCCCCCCTCAAGAGATGGGAGGCCCAATTCTTTGGGAATAGGGGCGTCGAGGTCTTTCTGGCTACTTCCTGCTGAACTGGGGCGGCGAGGGGTATTGTGCCTCCGCCTCTTGCTAGTCTCAATCCTCAGAATCCTTATAGTGGTGTCCAAGGGTGTGTGATATTTTCCGTGGTCAGCTGTAGTTTTATATCTTTGTTGAACTGGCACTGCATGTTGTAGCTGGTTGACCTGGTGGCAGAGGCTTAGCCTCTATGGTCTCAAAATTGGAGACTACTGCATACCCGGCTCTTCTTTTTCCATCCAAGACAAAGCTGCTTCCATCAGTGTACCAGATTTCCTCAGGATTGGTCAGAGGATCTTCTGACAATCCCTCTCGGGGTTTTGTCCAGTGGTCCAAGGTTTCTAGACAAGAGTGAAACGGGAGAGAGCCCTTGGGGGTAGGTAGGAGGGTGGCTGGGTTCAGAACCTCACAAGGGGATATAGTGAGGCCTGGATTTTCCATCAGCATTACTTGATATCTGAGGATTCTTTAATCAGACATCCATAAGTGGCCTCTCCCATTTAGGAGTTGTTTTGCTTGGTGGCTGGTAAAAATAGTTAGTTTGCCCCCAAAGGAGAGTTTTAAAGCATCTTCTATCATGATTGCAATAGCTGCAAGATTTCGAAGGCAGGGGGCCCAATCTTGGGTAGTTGGATCGAGCCTCTTGGATAAGTAAGCTACAGGCTGGGGCTCAGATCCCAACCTTTGAGTTAACACTCCCAAGGCTATTCCCTCTCTTTCATGGACATAAAGTTGGAATGCTTTTTCTGGGTCTGGCAACCTCAAGGCAGATGCCTGAGTTAAGACCTGTTTTAGTGTAGCCTCTGCCTCCTTTTGAGGAGTTCCCCGCATCAGTGGGATTGAACCATCTCGTCCCTTTAAGCTTTCATATAAGGGCTGGGCAATTAGACCATAGTTGGGTATCCAGATTCTACAATAACCAGTTAGCCCCAGGAAAGCTCGCAATTGTTTTCGAGTCGTGGGGGAGGGCAACTGGAGGATTCCTTGTACCCGATCAGAGGACAGCCTCCTGGACCCGTGTGTAATCTGAACTCCCAGGTAAGTGACCTTTGTCTTGACCATCTGTGCCTTAGCATGGGAGACTTTATATCCCCTTTCTGCCAAGAAGTTTAGAACCTGAACTGCATGTTGTTGGGCACTTTTCTCATCTGGAGAGCAGATTAGTAGGTCATCTACATATTGTAATATTTTCCCATTAGGTCCCAGGTCCAGATCTAGGAGATCCCGGCTAAGGGCCTGTCCAAACAGGTGGGGGCTATCTCTGAACCCCTGAGGTAATACTGTCCAAGTCATCTGTTGGTGTTTTTCTCCTGGGGCCTCCCACTCAAAGGCAAAAAGGTATTGGGATTCTTTAGCCAGTGGTATGCAAAAAAATGCATCTTTGAGATCCAAGACTGTAAACCACTTGTCACTGGGTGGGATTTCTCCCAAGATTACATAGGGATTGGGTACTGTGGGATGGAGGGGGACTACAGCTTCATTTATAATCCGGAGATCTTGAACCATTCGCCAGGTTCTGTCTTTTTTCTTTACTGAGAGGATTGGGGTGTTACATGGCGAACTGGTGGGGACCAATAGCCCACACGCAAGGAATTTATTTATTAAAGGCTGTAGTCCCTCCCGAGCCTCTCTTTTGAGAGGATATTGTTTCTGGTTAGGAAACCGAGTGGGATCTTGGAGGACAATGATGACCGGTTCAGCTTGGTGGGCTCGTCCAGGAATCCCCTGGTCCCACACCTGGGGGTTAATTTTGTCTTCCCATAGTTTTTGGTCCCTCTCTATTGAAGGTGTAATGGGTTCTTCAGTAGTAACCAAGAGCTGTAGAGCTCTAGGTGCTGAAAAACTTCCCATCACAAGGGTGGTCCCCAGTTTAGTGAGTATTTCTCTTCCCAATAAGGGGGTAGGACACTCAGGGACCACCAGAAACTGGGGGAAAATATTTATCCATCCCAGAAACAAAGAAGTGCTCAGGTGAATCTTTTAGTAGTTGCTTTTCCTGTAGCACCCAAAATTGTACAGGTTTGGGAGGAGAAGTCTCCGGAGTAGGAGACCAAGACAGAGTAGGTAGCCTCTGTGTCAACCAAGAAATTCTCGGACCTACCTGGCACATCCAGTTGCACCCTTGGCTCCAGCCCCGTGATGGTTATCTGTGACAGGCGGGCTGGCTGGAGCGGGCCGCTTCAGTCCTCCATGGCCGCAGCCCTTGCCCTTGCAATGGTTCACACCCTGGAGGGTGGCTTCTCTCTGGATCCTAACAAATCTACCTCTTATCGCTTTGTCTCTCAATGAATTTTTGCAATGAGACATCAGAGCCTGAGTTTCATTAGTTTTGGCCGGGCTTGAGTCCCAGAAGAGAGCTGAAGACAGGAGGAAAAAGCAGTGGGAAAAACATGCCAAGGAATCCCCTTCATAGCCCGCTGGAAAATTTGTTATATATCTGACTGGTGCTCATAGTTTCATTGGTCTGATCCTTGGCACAGAGAAGAAAAAGGACAGAAGAACCCCCACCGGCTTGGGTAACAGCTACTGGGGCTCAACAGATAGCGCCTTTGGGACATGCTGAGGAGTAGCCTCTCCAGAGTCCCTCAGTTGTGCCTCTGCCACCCGCCTGTTTGCAGGAGGTTCGAGGAAACAAGAAACGAGAGATTGTAAAGGTCCCTCCAGCCATAGAAGCAAGGACCTCTTACCTTAACCGGAGGTCTTCTGGAATCTGAGACTGGGCCGCGTGAGCTTTCTGCTGAGTTCGTTTTTCGCTGTCCCAGTTTCCAGCCTATGGGCCTTGCCCTGTGCTGGGTCTCTTTGCCTTCTGCTTCTAGCGCCGGAGCTTCACTGAGGTGGACTCCTGCTGTGTTTGGCCTCTTCCATGCAGAGATTGTTTCAGCCAGGTTATATCCAAGTCATGGCACCATAGATGTCACGCGAGTGTATGTTCCTCGGTTCTTTGTCTCGTCACAACAAAGATTTGGAGCAATGGACATTAAAGCCTTCGGCGCGTCACAGCTCTTGGGTCTTGGACAAACCGTGCTACAGCTCTTAGGCAAATCAGTGTTACAGCTCTATTTTATTTAGAAGATAGCAGGAGAGTGAGAGAGAGAGAGAGAAAGAGAGAAAGAAAAGAGCGCACGCACACAGGAGAGAGAGTCTGAGAGAAAGTGCTTTGGCTCCTCCTTTTATATGTTTTTTCCTCCACCTGGGCCTGCCCTATGCAAATTGGGCTTAGCCAGTAGTGCTGTTTGTTCTGCCTGAAGTCTTCACTCTGGTCCTCAGACCTTCTTTTGACCTTCCTTGTCTTTTAGCCATTGCCATTTTGGACTCCTTTTCCCTATTCTACCTACCTAACAAGTACATTCCTTATTCTCAGTAGCAAGAGGGTATTTAGCTACACTTCTCAAAATGGTTTCATGTCAAGGATATGGACTGGGGCTAAAACGTGCCAGAATTAACTTATTTAACTTAAGAGTTTTAAACTATTCTCTGATCTTCCAGGTTGTTCCTACCAACTCTGACCCTGGAGATGGCTCTAAATCACAGGTTTCAAATACATGAATATTGCTCAGAGCCCTGAGCTTTACTATTTTCTGGCTGCAGTATCCAAGGTCAAGATATAATCAATAAAGGCTGAAAACTGAATCCATTTCTGAGCATGTGCTCCACAGTGTGATGGAGAATGCATTTAGCCTTAAGGCTGAAACAAAACAAACGACAAATTGTTAGTTCTGTCATTATTAATGGTAGGCACTGGGGTGGTGGCTGTGTGGTGCTGGAGCAGCGGCTGCATGGCACTGGAACAACTTTGAGGAGATAGCCCATGTCCAAGGGCAAAGGGGAAGCCCCAAGAAGATGGTAGGAGAGGTGAAATCGTGTTTAGAATCAAACCCCATATCTGCCAGAGACGCTCAGAGGGCTCAAACAAACCCTGTGTGCACCAAGACCCAGAGACCCCATAGAGACTGAGCTAGAACTGTGTGTGAGTGTCTCCTATGGAGGTACGAGTCAGCAGTGGAGTGCTGCAGGGACAGGGCTCTGGGTACAGGAGACCTGGGTATGGCATAAGCCCTCTTGGAGGAGGTTGCCATTAACCCCAACATAGAGCTACCAGAACTTACACAGGACTGGGAAACAGACACATGAAGGGCACAAACAAAACTTTGTATACACCAGAACCCAGGAGAAAGGAGCAGTGACCCCACAACAGCCTGACCCAGACTTGCCTGTGAGTGTCCAATGTCTCTGGTGGAGGCGTGGGTCGATGGTGGCCCACTGCAGGGTGGGGGGCACTGAGAGCAGCAGTGCCTGCATGGGACCTTCTGAAGGAGGTCACCATTATCTTCATTACCTCCACCATAGTTTGGCCTCAGGTCAAATAACAGGGAGGGAACACAGCCCCATCCATCAACATAACATTCCATTAAAGATTTACTGAGCACGGCCGCCCATCAGAACAAGACCTAGTTTTCCCCTGAGTCAGTCTGTCCCATTAGGAAGCTTCCATAAGCCTCTTATCCTTTTCCATCAGTGGGTAGACAGAATGAAAACCACAATCACAGAAAATTATCCAATCTGATCACATGGACCACAGCCTTGTCTAACTCAATGAAACTATGAGCCATGCCATGTAGGGGCACTCAAGACAAATGGGTCGTGGTGGAGAGTTCTGACAAAACGTGGTCCACTGGAGAAGGGAATGGCAAACCACTTCACTATTCTTGCCTTGAGACCCCATGAACAGTATGAAAAGGCAAAAAGATAGGACACTGAAAGATGAACTCCTCAGGTCGGTAGGTGCTCAATATGCTACTGGAGATTAGTGGAGAAATAACTCCAGAAAGAATGAAGAGATGGAGCCAAAACAAAAACAACACCTAGTTGTGGATGTGACTGGTGATGGAAGTAAAGTTCGACACTGTAAAGAGTGATATTGCATAGGAATCTGGAATATTAGGTCCATGAATCAAGGCAAATTGGAAGTGGTCAAACAGAAGATGGCAAGAGTAAACATCAATGTTCTAGGAATCAGTGAACTAAGACGGACTGGAATGGGTGAATTTAATTCAGATGACCATTGCATCTACTTCTGTGGGCAAGAAGCCCTTAGAAGAAATGGAGGAGCCATCATAGTCAACGAGAGTCTGAAATGCAGTACTTGGATGCAATCTCAAAAATGACAAAATGATCTCTGTTCATTTCCAAGGCAAACCATTCTATATCATGGTAATCCAAGTCTATGCCCTGACCAGTAATGCTGAAGAAGCTGAAGTTGAACGGTTCTATGAAGACATAGAAGACCTTCTAGAGGTAACAGTCCCCAAAAGATGTCCTTTTCATTATAGGGGACCAGAATGCAAAAGTAGGAAGTCAGGAAACACCTGGAGTAATAGACCTTGGAGTACAGAATGAAGCAGGGCAAAGGCTAATAGAGTTTTGCCAAGAGAACACATTGGTCATAGCAAACATCCTCTTCCAACAACACAAGAGAAGACTCTACACATGGACATCACCAGATGGTCAACACCGAAATCAGATTGATTATATTCTTTACAGCCAAAGATGGAGAAGCTCTATACAGTCAGCAAAAACAAGACCAGGAGCTGACTGTGGCTCAGATCATGAACTCTTTATTGCCAAATTCAGGCTTAAATTGAAGAAAGTACGGAAAACCACTAGACCATTCAGGTATGACCTAAATCAAATCCCTTACAATTATACATTGAAAGTGAGAAATAAATTTAAGGGACTATATCTGATAGACAGAGTGCCTGATGGACTATGGATGGAGGTTCATGACATTGTACAGGGGGCAGGGATCAAGACCATCCCCAAGAAAAAGAAATGCAAAAAAGCAAAATGGCTGTCTGAGGAGATCTTACAAATACCTGTGAAAAGAAGAGAAGCAAAAAGCAAAGGAGAAAAGGAAAGATATAAGCATCTGAATGCAGAGTTCCAAAGAATAGCAAGGAGAGATAAGAAAGCCTTCCATAGTGATCAATGCAAAGAAATAGAGGAAAACAACAGAATGGGAAAGACTAGAGATCTTTTCAAGAAAATTAGAGATACGAAGGGAACATTTCATGCAAAGACGGGCTCAATAAAGGACAGAATGGTATGGACCTAACAGAAGCAGAAGATATTAAGAAAAGGTGGCAAAAATACACAGAAGAACTGTACAAAAAAGATCATCCCGACCCAGATAATCATGATGGTGTGATCACTCACCCAGAGCCAGACATCCTGGAAGGTGAAGTCAAGTGGGCCTTAGGAAGCATCACTATGAACAAAGCTAGTGGAGGTGATGGAATGCCAGTTGAGCTATTTCAAATCCTAAAAGATGATGCTGTGAAAGTGCTGCACTCAGTATGTCAGCAAATTTGGAAAACTCAGCAGTGACCACAGGAAAAAGTTGGTTTTCATCCCAAAGAAAGGCAATGCCAAAGAATGCTCAAACTACTGCACAATTGCACTCATCTTGCACGCTAGCAAAGTAATGCTCAAAATTCTCCAAGCCACGCTTCAACAGTACATGAACTGTGAATTTCCAGATGTTCAAGTTGGATTTAGAAAAGGCAGAGGAACCAGAGATCAAATTGCCAACATCCTCTGGATCATGGAAAAAGTAAGAGAGTTCCAGAAAAACATCTACTTTTGCTTTATTGACTATACCAAAGCCTTTGACTGTGTGGATCACAACAAACTGCAAAATTCTGAAAGAGATTGGAATACCAAACCACCTTACCCACCTCTTGAGAAATCTGTGTGCAGCTCAAGAAGCAAATGTTAGAAGTGGACATGGAACAATAGACTGGTTCCAAATCAGGAAAGGAGTGAGTCAGTGCTGTTTTTTGTCACCCTGCTTATTTAACTTATATGCAGAGTACCTCGTGTGAAATGCTGTGCTCGATGAAGCACAAGCTGGAATCAAGATTGCCGGGAGAAATATCAATAACCTCAGATATGCAGATGGCACCACCCTTATGGCACAAAGTGAAGAGGAACTAAAGGGCCTGTTGATGAAAGTGAAAGAGGAGAGTGAAAAAGTTGGCTTAAAGCTCAACATTCAGAAAACGAAGAGCATGGCATCTGGTCCCATCACTTCCTGGAAAATAGATGGGGAAACAGTGGAAATAGTGTCAGACTTTATTTTTTTGGGGTTCCAAAATCACTGCAGATGGTGACTGCAGCCATCAAATTAAAAGACGCTTGCTCCTTGGAAGAAAAGCTATGACCAACCTAGACGTCTAGCATATTAAAAAAGCAGAGACATTGCTTGGCCAACAAAGGTCCATCCAGTAAAGCTATGGTTTTTCCAGTAGTAATGTATGGATGTGAGAGTTGGACAATAAAGAAAGCCTAGTGCCGAAGAATTGATGCTTTTGAACTGTGGTGTTGGAGGAGTCTCTTGAGAGTCCTTTGGACAGCAAGGAGATCCAACCAGTTCATCCTAAAGGAAATCAATCCTGAATATTCATTGGAAAGACTGATGCTGAAATTGAAACTCCCACACTTTGGCCACCTGATGTGAAGAACTGACTCATTGAAAATTACTCTGATGCTGGGAAAGATTGAAGGCAGAAGGAGAAGGGGATGACAGAGGATGAGATGGTTGGATGGCATCACCAACTCAGTGGACATGAGTTTGAGTAGGCTCTGGAAGTTGGTGATGGACAAGGAAGCCTAGCTTGCTGTAGTCCATGGGGTCGCAAAGAGTTGGACATGACTGAGCAACTGAATTGAACTGCTTATTACTATGTTTTAGTCACTCAGTCATGTCCGACTCTTTGTGACCCCATGGACTGTAGCCCATGAGGCTCCTCTGTTCATGGGGATTTTCCAGGCACGAATACTGGGGTAGGTTGCCATGCCCTCCTATAACAATGGGCAATGATAGAGTGGTTTGCCTTAAAGATATGCAAGCTGGTAAGTATAGAATATCTTGGTACCTTGTAGCTCATTAAAGAGGAAATTAGAGCAGAATGCAATCCAGGCTCTTTAATGTTGACTTCAAGACCCTGAGTGATCCAGCCCCTAACTTTCTAAGCTTATCTTGTCCCACCCTTCCCAGGGCTCACCCTCTTGGCTTTTAAAAGTTCCCCTCTACCCTGGCGATTTGGCTTCTGTAGGTCCAGGAAGGGGTACTTTTTTAGAGTCTTCCAGTGGTTCTGATAGACTTGTGGCCTGTCAGTTGTGACAATTGTGGCCATGAGTGGTATGTGGCGCAAACTTGCATCAGCTCCAAAGTAGACAGTTGACCAGTGAAGTGAACAGCAGGGACTCCGTGAAGTGAGGACTTCCTATTCATGGATGGGAAGATTGTTGTTTTAGTAGCAATGTAGGCTGAGATTGCCAGATGCCTGTGACTGTTTGAGGGTCTCCTGCAGAGGCACAGGTAAGCAACGGCCTGCCATGTGGACAGGGGCTCTGGCTGCAGCAGACCTGGGTGGTGCAGCATGTGGCATAAGTCGTCTTGGAGGAGGTCGCCATTCGCTCCACTGTAGAGTTGCTGAGCAGGAAATTCACAAACTGGAGAACAATTATACCAAAGAAATTCTCATTGCAAAAGTTCTAGGGCCCATAACAGATTTCCCAACCTGGGGATTTGGCAAAGGGACTGAGAACCCCCAGGGAATTTGACTTTGGCCACCTGATGCAAAGAGCTGACTCATTGTAAAAGACCTTGATGCTGGGAAAGATTGAAGGTGGGAGGAGAAGGGGACGACAGAGGATGAGATGGTTGGATGGCATCACTGACTCAAAGGACATGAGTTTGAGCATACTTTGGGAGATGGTGAAGGACAGGGAAGCCTGGCATGCTGCAGTCCATGGGGTTGCAAAGTCGGACATGACTGAGCGACTGAACAACAACAACCTCCCATCAAGAAGCTTACAGAAGCCTCTTAGCCTCATCCACCAGGGGGCAGACAGAAGACTCAGGAAGAACCACAATCCAACAGTGGAGGCTAGAACAAAAATTACATTACAGAAAGTTAGTCAGGATGAAAAAGCAGAGAGTTATGTCCCATACGAAGGGATGAGATAAAACCGCAGGACAACAACTAAATGAAGTAGAGATAGGCAACCTTCCAGAAAAAAGAATTCAGAATAATGATAGTGAAGATCCAGGATCTCTGAAACAGAATGGAGAAGATGCAAGAAATGTTTACCAAAGACCTAGAAGAACTAAAGAACAAACAAAGATGAACAATATACTAGGAGGAATCAGTAGAAAAGAATAACTGAGGCAAAAGAATGGATAAATGACCTGGAGGATAGAATGGTGGCAATCACTGCTGCAAAACAGAATATAGAAAAATGAATGAAAAAAAAAAAGTGCTGCTGCTGCTAAGTTGCTTCAGTCGTGTCCGACTCTGTGTGACCCCATAGACGGCAGCCCACCAGGCGCTCCCATTCCTGGGATTCTCCAGGCAAGAACACTGGAGTGGGTTGCCATTTCCTTCTCCAATGCATGAAAGTGAAAAGTGAAAGTGAAGTCGCTCAGTTGTGTCCGACTCTTCTCGACCCTGTGGACTGCAGCCCACCAGGTTCCTCTATCCATGGGATTTTCCAGGCAATAGTACAGGAGTGGGGTGTCATCGCCTTCTCTGGAAAAAAAAATGAAGACAGCCTAAAAAACCTCTGAGACAACATTAAATGCACCAACATTTGCCTTATAGGGGTCTCAGAATGAGAAGAGAGAGAGAAAGGACTCAAGAAAATATTTGAAGAGATAGTAGCTGAAAACTCCTCTAACACGGGAAAGAAAATAGTCAAATAAGTCCAGGAAACACAGAGTCTCAGACAGGATAAACCCAAGGAGGAACACACCAAGACACATGATAATCAAACTGACAAAAATAAAGACAAATATAAAATATTAAAAGCAATAAGGGAAAAATAACAGATAACATACAAGGGAATACCCATCAGATTATCAGCTGATTTCTCAACAGAAACTGTACAAGCTAGAAGGGAATGGCACGATATATTTAAAGTGATGAAAGAGAAGAACCTATAATCAAGAATATTTTATCCAGTGAGAGAGTCAATTTCTAGGTAGGTTGATAAGATGTACAGGGTGCCCAAGGAGGAGAAAGGGGTCCGGAGCCCTTGAGAAGGAGAAAGGGGTCTGGGGCTCTCAAGGAGAAAAGGACAAACATTTTTTTCTACATTGCTTTGTCTTAGTCAATATAACAAGGTATCTTTCTGGAGGACATGTTTCACCTTAACAAGAACCTTCTGGCTAATCTTGTTATCTTAAGATATATTGTGGGAGTGGGTCTGGTAAGACCTTTATATTGTTAACTCTAATCTTGTTAATTTAAGATGCATGTTGTGGGAATGGGTCTGGTAAAAGTACATAGTCAGTTCAGTCACTCGGTCATGTCCGACTCTTTGCGATCCCATGGACTACAGCACGCCAGGCCTCCTTGTCCATCAACAACTCCTGGAGTTTACTCAAACTCATGTCCATTGAGTCAGTGATGCCATTTAACCATCTCATCCTCTGTTGTCCCCTTCTCCTCCCACCTTCAATCTTTCCCAGCATCAGGGTCTTTTACAATGAGTCAGCTCTTTGCATCAGCTTCAGCTTCAGCATCAGTCCTTCCAATGAATATTCAGGGCTGATTTCCTTTAGGATTGACTAGTTGGATCTCCTTGCAGTTCAAGGGACTCTCAAGAGTCTTCTCCAACACCACAGTTCAAAAGTATCAATTCTTTGGCACTCAGCTTTCTTTATAATCCAACTCTCATATCCATACATGACTATTGGGAAACCCATAGCCTTGACTAGATGGACCTTTGTTGGCAAAGTAATGTCTCTGCTTTTCAATATGCTGTCTAGGTTGGTCATAATTTTTCTCCCAAGGAGTAAGTGTCTTTTAATGTCATGGATGCAGTCACCATCTGCGGTGATTTTGGAGCCCAAAGAAATAAAGTCTGTCACTGTTTCCACTGTTTCTCCATCTATTTTCCATGAAGTGATGGGACCGGATGCCATGATTTTTGTTTTCTGAATGTTGAGCTTTAAGCCAACTTTTTCACTCTCCTCTTTCACTTTCATCAAGAGGCTTTTTAGTTCTTCTTCACTTTCTGCCATAAGAGTGGTGTCATCTGCATATCTGAGGTTATTGATATTTCTCCCAGCAATCTTGATTCCAGCTTGTGCTTCATCAAGCATAGCATTTCACATGAGGTACTCTGCATATAAGTTAAATAAGCAGGGTGACAATATACAGCCTTGACTTACTCCTTTCCCTATTTGGAATCAGTCTATTGTTCCATGTCCAGTTCTAACAGTTGCTTCTTGAGCTGCACACAGATTTCTCAAGAGGTGGGTAAGGTGGTTTGGTATTCCAATCTCTTTCAGAATTTTGCAGTTTGTTGTGATCCACACAGTCAAAGGCTTTGGTATAGTCAATAAAGCAAAAGTAGATGTTTTTTTCTGGAACTTTCTTGCTTTTTCGATGATCCAATGGATGTTGCATTGATCGCTGAGGAAGGCTTTCTTATCTCTCTTTGCTATTCTTTGGAACTCTGCATTCAGATGCTTATATCTTTCCTTTTCTCCTTTGCTTTTCGCTTCTCTTCTTTTCACAGCTATTTGTAAGACCACCTCAGACAGCCATTTTGCTTTTTTGCATTTCTTTTTCTTGGGAATGGTCTTGATCCCTGCCTCACGAACCTCCATCCATAGTTCATCAGGCACTCTGCCTATCAGATCTAGTCCCTGAAATCTATTTCTCACTTCCACTGTATAGTCATAAGGGATTTGATTTAGGCTATACCTGAATGGTCTAATGGTTTTCCCCACTTTCTTCAATTTAAGTCTGAATTTGGCAATAAGGAGCTCATGATCTGAGCCACAGTCAGATCCCAGTCTTATTTTTGCTGACTGTATAGAGCTTCTTTATCTTTGGCTGCAAAGAATATAATCAGTCTGATTTTGCTGTTGACCATCTGGTGATGTTCATGTGTAGAGTCTTCTCTTGTGTTGTTGGAAGAGGATGTTTGCTATGACCAGTGCCTTCTCTTGGCAAAACTCTGTTAGCCTTTGCCCTGCTTCATTCTGCACTCCAAGGTCAAATTTGCCTATTACTCCAGGTGTTTCTTGACTTCCTACTTTTGCATTCCAGTCCCCTATAATGAAAAGGACATCGTTTTTGGTTGTTAGTTTTAATAGGTCTTGTAGGTCTTCATAGAACCATTCAACTTCAGTTTCTTCAGTGTTACTGGTCAGGGCATCGACTTGGATTACCGTGATATTGGATGGTTTGCCTTGGAAATGAATAGAGATCATTTCGTCATTTTTGAGATTGCATCCAAGTACTGCATTTCAGACTCTTTTGTTGACTATGATGGCTACTCCATTTCTTCTAAGGGATTCCTGTCCACAGTAGTAGATATCTGAGTTAATTTCACCCATTCCAGTCCATCTTGGTTCGCTGATTCCTAGAACATTGATGTTCACTCTTGTCATCTCCTGTTTGAGCACTTCCAATTTGCCTTGATTCATGGACCTGACATTCCAGGTTCCTATGCAATATTGCTCTTTACAGCATCGGACCTTGCTTCTATCACCAGTCCCATCCACAACTGGGTGTTGTTTTTGCTTTGACTCCATCCCTTCATTCTTTCTGGAGTTATTTCTCCACTGATCTCCAGTAGCATATTGGGCACCTACAGACCTGGGGAGTTCATCTTTCAGTGTCCTGTCTTTTTGCCTTTTCATACTGTTCATGTGGTTCTCAAGGCAAGAATACTGAAGTGGTTTGCCATTCCTTTCTCCAGCGGACCACATGTTTGTCTTGGGTGGCCCTGCTGCTGATGCTGCTAAGTCGCTTCAGTCGTGTCTGACTCTGTGCGACCCCATAGATGGCAGCCCACCAGGCTCCCCCGTCCCTGGGGTTCTCCAGGCAAGAACTCTGGAGTGGGTTGCCATTTCCTTCTCCAACGCATGAAAGTGAAAAGTGAAAGTGAAGTTGCTCAGTCATGTCCGACTCCTAGCAACCCCATGGACTGCAGCCCACCAGGCCCCTCGGTCCATGGGATTTTCCAGGCAAGAGTACTGGAGTGGGGTGCCATTGCCTTACACAGCATCAAAAGTATAAACAGCCTTGATAAGACTAGTGAGGGGGGCACTCTCCATCCCCCTTTTGATGTCTATGTCAGAATCTTTCTCTGTCCCTTTTTCACTTTAATAAAACTGTGCTACACAACAGTTCTTGAGTGATCGACATTGGTCCCTTGTCCCAAAGCTAAATCTTCTTTGGAGATCATGAATCCGACATCATTCACTGTAAGCTATCACCAGCAAGACTCTCATTTAGATTTGATGGAGAAATAAAAAACTTTCCAGACAAGTAAAAGTTAAGAGAATTCAGCACCACCAAACAAGCTTTACAACAAATGCTGAAGGAATTTGTCTGGGCAGGAAACACAAGGAAGTAAAAGATTTACAGAAAGTAAACCCAAAACAATTAAGAAAATGGTAATAGGATCATACATATTGATAATTACCTTAAATGTAAGTAGATTTAATGCACCAACAAAAACACATAGACTGGCTCGGCAAATGAAAACATGTGCATGAACACATTTCCACTTACCGCATCACTCCGCTTGACCACCCCCCCTCCCAGCCCCGTATTTTGTGTAATTATTCATATTGTAGGAATTGGGAAGGAGTTTTCCCTAGTGGCTCAGTTGGCAAAGAATCCACCTGCAATGCAGGAGACCCAGGTTCAATCCCTTGGAGGAGATGATCCCCTGGAGAAGGAAAATGGCAACCCACTCCAGTATTCTTGCCTGGAAAATTCCATGGACAGAATAGCCTGGTGGGCTACTGTCCATGGGGTCACAAAGAGTCGGACACAACTTAATGACTAAACCAGCACCGTTTTTGTTGTTAGGTTAATCGTGTTCCCATTATGGCTTGCAACTGTAATTATCCATTTATTTTTTGTCTGGCCATTGATTGTGAAAACTGGTAAACATCTTTTACTTTTTGATTATGTAATTATTACTCATTTAATACCATTGTATCATGATTGGTCAGCAGAAAAATAATAGAATTCTATATCACCAAAACTACCATTTAATAGAAAAACCTGTAATCACTTTTTAAAATCCAGATGCACTTCAGAATTATCTTGGAATTTTTGAAAAATACCAATGCTCAGGTATTGCTTTGTTTCTCCAAAGCTCCAGATATGTTTCTAATGATCAGCCATGTTTAAAAACTACTGGGCTATATGGTGATCTTTTACTTTTATCTAGTTTTTTTTCACTTTTTCTATTTCATATTCAGTGCTCCCATTTCATTTAGTTTATGTTTTCCAATTTCTCCATCTCTTTTTTTGTTGTTGTTGTTTCTCAAGACTTTATCAAGTGTAGTGGAAAAGCTTTTGTATACATATATGTAAATAGTATGTATAATATGACATTTGATTCCACTTGTTTGACTTAGTATGAACAGAATGCTACACTTCTAATTAAAACAATAGATCTGCAACAAGCAACAAAGGTTTACTGTATAGCACAGGGAACTACAGTCAAGATCTTGTAATAACTTATAATGGAAAATAATCTCAAAAATAATATATGGTATGTGTATAACTGAATCACCTTGCTGTGTACCTGAAACATTGTAAGTCAACTGTACTTCAACAAAGTATATATACTGAGAAGAAAGTTCCTTTCAATGGCTTGGATCTGCCTGTGAAGTCCAACATCCAGGATAGGCATATCTCACTCTGCTTAGGAATTCATTTGTACACTAATGTTTAACACTTAAGAGCCACTAATATGATGGTGCAATCTTAGAAATGTAATGAATGCCACTGAATAGTACACTTAAAAATGATACATTTTATGTTATATGTATTTTGCCACCTCCTGCTCCTCCCAAAAAGAACCACTCAACTGGACTAGAGTATGTGATAAAAGGCAAATCTGTATGTGGATGTGGGACATTTAAATAATTCCCTTTAACCTCCAGAAGGAGGATGGGTGGTCAATTTCAAAGAGTTCTTGGCTTGTCTGCCGGATTTATTACATTGTGACCTTTTTCTTATTGAACTTTTTATTATAAAAATTTTAAAACACATTTAAAAAGTGGAGAGGATTGAACAATGAACCCCCTTTGAATCTGGGTCCCAGCTTAAACAACCATCAACTTTTCCTGTTCTTAATTATATAGCCCTCTAGCGTTCCTCTCTTTCTTTCTTTTGGAGTATTTTAAAGCATTTCATAGGCGTATTAATAGTTCATCCATAAACACTTCAATTTTCCTATTCTATTTTACCATTAAGTTTCATAGCTTAAATCTCATTAAAGGATTCACTTGCTGCTGTAAGGATTAAACAAAATAAGATTAGGTTCAAAGTCAGCTCAGTTTCTAAATTAGTATTCTTATTCCATGTGATACGTGGTCCGACCTTGAAAAACTTTACCTTCTACCTGAAAAAATGAACCATGGATATAAAATAAAATTGTGAAAAATTAAAGGCTACAATCACTGAGCCATAAATGTCAAAGGGCAGCCAGCACAAATTCTGTAATAAGACTTGAATCTTTTGCATGTCAGCAGTGCAAGAATTCAGGAGAGTGGGCTGGCTCTCCGAGCCAAGCAGTTGGAGAGGTCAAGATAAGAAGATACCAGGAATGGGTCTGGAATCTGTTGCCTTGGCACTCAACATTTGGTGTTCCTCACAAGATCATTTGTTAACTGTAAGGTTTACAGATCTAGATTGCTGGTCTTTTGCTTTCAAATCCTTTGCTAAATACATTCTGTTCATTTCTCCTATAAACCTCTCATGCCAGTGGTCCCCACAACAAACTCTATTTGGTTCTCTCCTTGCTTCTTCTACCCCAGACCTCAAGACTCTGCTCACATTGAGCATCAGCTTTTCTCCAGCTTCCTGGTTCTTTAGTGAGGCTGTGGTGGAGCCCACCACTGCTGTTTGAAACTGGTGAACTTTACTTGTGTTTTGGACTTGACCTAGACCATGGACCCAGAGAGAGAACATGATGGGCAAATCCATGAAGGTCAGTTCAGTTCAGTTCAGTTCAGTTGCTCAGTCGTGTCCAACTCTTGCGACCTCATGAATCGCAGCACACCAGGCCTCCCTGTCCATCACCAACTCCCAGAGTTCACTCAGACTCACGTCCATCAAGTCAGTGATGCCATCCAGCCATCTCATCCTCTGTCGTCCCCTTCTCCTCCTGCCCCCAATCCCTCCCAGCATCAGAGTCTTTTCCAATGAGTCAACTCTTTGAATGAGGTGGCCAAAGTACTGGAGTTTCAGCTTTAGCATCATTCCTTCCAAAGAAATACCAGGGCTGATCTCTTTCAGAATGGACTGGTTGGATCTCCTTGCAGTCCAAGGGACTCTCAAGAGTCTTCTCCAACACCACAGTTCAAAAGCATCAATTCTTCAGCGCTCAGCCTTCTTCACAGTCCAACTCTCACATCCATACATGACCACAGGAAAAACCATAGCCTTGACTAGACGAACCTTTGTTGGCAAAGGAATGTCTCTGCTTTTGAATAAGCTATCTAGGTTGGTCATAACTTTCCTTCCAAGGAGTAACCATCTTTTAATTTCATGGCTGCAGTCACCATCTGCAGTGATTTTGGAGCCCACAAAAATAAAGTCTGACACTGTTTCCACTGTTTCCCCATCTATTTCCCATGAAGTGATGGGACTGGATGCCATGAACTTCGTTTTCTGAATGTTGAGCTTTAAGCCAACTTTTTCACTCTCCACTTTCACTTTCATCAAGAGGCTTTTTAGTTCCTCTTCACTTTCTGCCATAAGGGTGGTGTCATCTGCATATCTGAGGTTATTAATATTTCTCCCGGCAATCTTGATTCCAGCTTGTGCTTCTTCCAGCCCAGCGTTTCTCATGATGTACTCTGCATATAAGTTAAATAAGCAGGGTGACAATATACAGCCTTGACGTACTCTTTTTCCTATTTGGAACCAGTCTGTTGCTCCATGTCCAGTTCTAACTGTTGTTTCCTGACCTGCATATAGATTTCTCAAGAGGCAGATCAGGTGGTCTGATATTCCCATCTCTTTCAGAATTTTCCACAGTTTATTGTGATCCACACAGTCAAAGGCTTTGGCATAGTCAATAAAGCAGAAATAGATGTTTTTCTGGAACTCTCTTGCTTTTTCCATGAAGGTGGTGAGGGCTTTTTAGTGACTAAAAAGCAGTGGCAGGGGAAGGAAGAAAAGAAGGACCGGAGGAAAGGATGAATTTGGAGTCTAGCAGAGGGTGTAGAAGAGACTGCTGGCAGGAATCCAGTGCTCTGGGGGCATGGGGCCCAGCTCAGCCAGAACTAAAGCAGGGCCTCATCATTACCACTTGATGGCCTCCTGGTCTGCCCAGGGCCTATCAGGAAACATTCAAGCTGAAATTTAAGGCAAGGCAGGGTGAACCGATTCTGGAGGGAGACTGATGAAAGGTGAACTGAGTTGGCAATAGGCTGGTGTCAGGTAGGAACTGTGCTGTGGGATTTAGGACCCCAGCACTTTGTAACATCTAGCTTCCTGTTCTAAACACTTGCTATTTACAGTATGATTTGGGGATTGAGAGCATCTGTATCACTCAGAGGTTGTTAGCAGTGCAGAACCTCAGTCCTGCTCAGACATACTGAATCAGACACTTTGGGGAATTCCCTGGCAGTCCAGTGATTTCACGTTTCTGCTGCAGGGGGGCCTGGTAGAATCCCTAATTGGGGAACTAAGATACTGCAAGCTGCATAGCATGGCCAGATTAAAAAAAAAGAAATTCTGGGGGTGGCATTCCTTGGCTTATGGCTACATCACTCTAAACTTTGCTTCTATTGTCATCATATCATTCTCTGAATCTGACACTCCTGCCTCTTGCCTCTAAGAACACTTGTGATTACACTGGGTCCACCCAGATAATCCAAGATAATTTATCCATCTCAAGATTCTCAACTGCAGCACATCTACAACATCCCTTTTACCATGTAAGGTACTTTATTTGCAGGTTCTGGGAATTAGGATGTGACATTTTTTGGGGTCCACTATTCAGCCAACTTCACTTTCACTTTTCACTTTCATGCATTGGAGAAGGAAATGGCAACCCACTCCAGTGTTCTTGCCTGGAGAATCCCAGGGACGGAGGAGCCTAGTGGGCTGCCGTCTACGGGGTCGCACAGAGTCGGACACAACTGACGTGACTTAGCAGCAGCAGCATTCAGCCAACTATAGGAAGCCATTAGAGCTTTTGACACCCATTTGACACCCATTAAAAAAATAATTTTATTTGTTTATTTTTGGCTGTGCTGCGCCTTCGTTGCTGCTCAGGCTTTTCTCTAGTTGGGGCAAGTGCTGGCTTCTCTTGTTGTGAAACATGGGTTCCAGGGCACACGGACTTCAGTAGTTGTGGCATGCGGGCTCTAGATCACAAGCTCAATAATTGTGGCTCACGGGCTTAGCTGCTCCTTGGTATGTGGGATCTTCCCAGATCAGGGATTGAACCCATGTTTCTTGCATTGGCAGACAGATTCTTTATCGCTGAGCCACCAGGGAAGCTCTTGACAAACATTTTAAGGGTAATTATAGCTGCTGCTTTAAAAAAATGTTTGTAATTTTTGGCTGTTCTGGGTCATCACTGCTGTGTTTAGGCTTTCCCTAGTTACAGAGGAGAGGAGCTGCTCTCTACTGGAGGCGTGCAGGCTTCCCATTACCGTGGCTTCTCTTGTGAAGCATAGGCTGCGGGCACACAGGCTTCCGCAGTTGTGGTGCCTGGGCTTTGGTGCTCTGCAGCATGTGGAACCTTTCTGAACAGGGATCAAACCCATGTCTAATGCATTGGCGGGTGGATTCTTAACCACGGGATCACCAGGGAAATCCTGGCTGCTGTTTTGAAAACAGTTTTGTGGTGGCAAGAATGGGAACAGGAAAATTAGTTATTGTGTCAGAGTCAATGTTTAACTTCTAAGGACCTTGTTGTCTGTTCCCACGAAAATGAGCATATAATTCTTTATGGGCTGAATTTTGGCCCCTTAAATTTCTATGTTGAAGCCTAATCCCTGATACCTCAGAATGTGGCCATATTTGAATATAGGGCCTTCAAAAATGTGATTAAGCTAAAATGAGCCTGTTAGACTGGGCCCTAACCCTTGTGACTGGTTTCTTTATGAGAAGTGGAAGCTTGGTTGAATGGAGAGACATCAGGGATGGATATGCACAGAGAAAAGCCCCTGTGAGGACACGGTGAGAAGGCGGCCACCCGTAACCAAGGACAGGCCTCAGGAGAAGCCAGCTGCGCCAAAACCAGGATCCTGAATTCCAGCTTCCAGAACTTAAAGAAATACATTGGTAAGCCCCCCAGTCTATGGTGTTTGGTTGTGGCAGCCCTAGCGAACTGATACAAATCCAAACTGTCTTCCTGAAACCAAGATACAGATCTCCTCCTAACCCCTCAGTTTATGGTTCTTGTCAGAAAAGGAAATCACGTCAGAAAAGTAGTTGGCAGGTCCTTTCTGAAGTAACCCTACCTGTATACCAGGGGTGAACATTTAAAACAATCTTAGTTATTTAAAAGATGTTGTTCAAAAAAGGAAAAGAAAAGCCAAAGACTTGGAGAAACAGTTTGTAAAACACTTATCTGATAGAGGCTTGTATCCAGAATACATAAACCATCTAAGGAAGACAGAGGCAAACGATTTGAACAGATACTTCACATTAGACAAGGTATAGATGACAAACAAGCACACAAAAGAACGTTCAACACCATTAGTAACTAAGAACGCAAATTAAAACCATAATGAGCCATCACTGTATACTTACCTACTAGACTGGCTTTTAAAAAACTGACAATACCAAGTGTGCGCAGGGATTCAGAGCAATAGAAATCTCATACACTGCTGGTTGGAATGGCCACCTGGGACAACAGTTTGATAGATATTTTTAAGGTTTAAGCATACTCTTATCATATGATCCAGCAATCTTATTCTTAACTATTAAACTAAGAAAAGTAAAAATGCTTTACTGAAGCACCTGGGTAGGGATGTTTATAGAGGCTCTATTCATACTGTCTCAAGCTGGAAACAACCCAGTGTCTCTCGGTTGGTGAGCAGATGAACAAGCTATGGCATATCCACTCAGTGGAATACTACTCAGAAAAGAGAAGGGATTATCATTATATGCAACAAAATAGATGACTCTCAAAAGCATTATGCTAGTGAAAGAAACCAGAAAACAAAAACTACACACTGTATACCCCATGACTTTTTGAAAAGGCAAAACTATAAGGATGTACATAGATTGGTGGTTGCCAAGGGCAACCCAGATACCTGGGTGAATTTTGGAGGGGTGATATATAATTCCATATGATTGTAGTAGTCCTTACATGACTGTATACTTTTGTCAAAATTCTTTAAATTGTACACTTAAAATTGGTAAATTTAACTTAATAGGGGAATCCCACGGACAGAGTAGACTGGCGGGCTCTGGGCCATAGGGTTGCAAAGAGTCAGACATGACTGAAATGACTCAGCATGCGCACACACACAGGACTGCTGTATCATATGCTAAGAGACTGTTTAAACCTTAAATTAGTAAAGCTGTTTTGATTTAAACCTTAAATCAGTAAAGCTGGACATGGGGAGAGGATAACTAAGCTATAACTTGGGATAGACACGGTCCTTGTGTCTTGAGTTCTCATGGCTACTTCTGTGCAGGTCACTCTACCACAGTGGTGGAGCACTGAGCCCACAGCTGTCCTGGTCAGTGGAGGAGACACTGGGGTCACACACAGGCAGCTGTGACAGTATTTTTTTCCATGAGGTGGCTGAAGAGCAGGGGAGTGATTTTCATGTATAAAAGAGTTTGAGAATCATTGGTTTAAAAGAGGGGTCTTTAGCAGTAATGTATGTGTGCACTCAGGAGGCGCTATCTCTGTGTGTATGTGTGTGTATCTATCTGTCTCTTCTGTTTGCAGGAAGGAGGCTGAGGGCGAAGGAGTGGGCAAGTGCAAGTAGGGAGGAAATCTATGAGATTTTAATATCCTTAGATAATCTGGGCCCAAACAACTTTGGGAGAGTTTAGAATTTGTGGACAGCTGTTACCTTCGGCTTCAAGGCTTTTCCCCTGTGACTCCAAAGCCTCTCCCCCATTAGAGGCTTATCCTTTCACCTTGGGCTTTAGAGACCTTGCTATTTTCATTGGCTGTTAATGAGAGTTGCTGAAATCTGCTGCTCAATTTCTCAATGTTGTACCTGATTATCATCCACCTTGAATGGATACAAGAACCTACGAAGAAATAGGAGCCTTGCCCCAGTTTACCCAGTGAGTAAGTGGGTAGCTTTGAGGCCTCCAGCTCCAGCATCTCCTGGGCCAGATGGCTTCCATAATTTCCCACTACCCTTCACCATCCAAGAGTCTATTTCCTTTGTGACCACCATTCAAAATAAGGAGGGAAAAGGGTGGTGGGGTGAGGAGGACTGGGCAACAGGGCACAGAGGTGACCAGGAGAGAGTGACTTGGAGGGGAGGGTTGTGAGCTCCCTGCAGTTTCTGCCTTGGGGTATTTGGCTGGGGACTGTGAGGGGCAGAGCTGGGGAAGTTATACCCATGTAAGAGAAAAAGCTGCTAGAAGTGGCAGATGGTGTGACTGTAATTGTCAGGAGACCACCTCAGGAAATGGACAACACATGGGGGTCACAGATATGAGACCTTGGTAGAAAACCTCTGCATGTGGGAAGAGGAGAGCCCGGAGCTGGGAGACCAGGATTTCTGGCTGGACTTACACTTATTAAACCTTGAACAAGTAACAGACCCCCTTTCAGCAAGCAACACAAATAAAGCAACATATTCCAATGTGTTTTATAAAATGCTACACAGGAATGAGATTTGATTCCTAAAATTGGCAAACCTTCATCAGAAGAGCAGTCCTTGTGAAATGAAAGAAATGAATGAACGAAAGTCTTGTACCACCTTTCCTGAGGCAACGTGCTGCTGCTCTACACCTGAGCATTTAAAAACAGGCACTTGAAAGATTTATTTGTGATCTCTGATCCAAAGTAACTTGCTGCCAACTCATTGATTCTAACCAGGCCACACCCAGATGTCAGTGTCAGTCATCTCTTGGGTAGCAGAATTCTTATTTTACTTTTTATACAGTTTTGCGTTTAAGAAAACAAAGACATAGACATGTGAAATAGTGGGGAGGTTTGGAGGAACTACAAGAGGTCAGGTGTGTCTGGAAGTTGGGGTATTTGCAGAAGGAGATAGGGCGGGAGCTTGATGACAGCCATGCTAGGGACTGTGCTTATGACGTCCTCTTTTCAAAAGCCCTTAGCCTACTCTGCTCTGGGTTTAAAGCTGTGGCCCTCAAAATGTGATCTGCAGACCAGCAGCATTTGCCTTGCCTGGGAACTTGTTAGAAATGCAAATCTTAGGCCCCAGCAAAGGTGTATTGCAGCTGAAACACTGGGGCTAGAGCCCAGCTCTGTTTTAATAAGCCTGCAAGTTGAAGCCTGAAAACCACTGGTTTAAAGTGAAGAAAGCTGACAAACTCAACATTCAAAAAAGCAAATATTATGGCATCTGGTCCCATCACCTCATAGCAAATAGATGGGGAAACAATGGAAACAGTGACAGACTTTATTTTCTTGAGCTCCAAAATCACTGCAGATGGTGACTGCAGCCATGCAAATAAAAGACACTTGCTCCTTGGAAGGAAAGCTATGACAAACCTAGATAGCATATTGAAAAGCAGAGACATCACTTTGCTGACAAAGGTCTATATAGTCAAAGCTATAGTTTTTCCAGTAGTCATGTATAGATGTGAGAGTTGGACCATAAAGAAGGCTGAGCACTGAACTGATGCTTTCAAATTGTGGTGATGGAGAAGACTCTTGAGTCCCTTGGACAGTAAAGAGATCAAACCAGTTAATCCTAAAGGAAATCAACCCTGAATATTCATTGGAAGGACTGACGCTTAAAGCTGAAGCTCCAATACTTTGGCCACCTGACGGGAAGAGACAACACATTGGAAAAGACCCTGATGCTTGGAAAGATTGAGGGCAGGATGAAAAGGGGGTGAGAGAGGATGAGATGGTTGGATGGCACCACCAACTCAATGGACATAAGTTTGAGCAAACTCTGGGAGTTAGTAAAAGAAGGGAAACCAGGCGTGCAGCAGTCCATGGTGTCACAAAGGGTCGGACATGACTGAGCGACTGAACAAGAGCAACAAAACTAGGCCAGTGCTCCTTGCTCTTGGTGAACTGGTAAGAAAAAGTCAGTTGCCTCAATCATCTATTAGCCCACCCTATTGTGTGGGGTCCCTTGGATTGTTTTTCCAAGCCCTAGATAGGCCCTCTTCTCTGACATAATGGCAGTGTAGGTGAAACCTTGCTGTTGAATAATCAGCCGGGATTTTATTTACAGTCAGAGAAGTGTCTGGGAGGGACAGACTTCACAGTGCTTGCTCACATTTAGTTGCTTCTCACTCTGGGTTAAGGAAGGTCTGGAAGGAACCCAAAGGAGGTTCTCAGAGGCACTGGGTCAACTAGTTCTAGGGTGTTACAGTATGTTCCTCGCTGGTTTTTCAGCTGTTGTTCCCTACTTGTTCTAATTATCCAAGGACAGAGCCTCCCACCTGGGCCTCCTGGCTGAGAACAAAGAGGCCAGGGTGCATTGAATTTCCTATAAATCCCTCAGGGCCAACAGCTCCAACACCTTTGACTCTCAGATCCCTCCACTGGAAACAATCTATGCTTTACTTGCACTTACTTTACTCTGAAACTCTTACCTAGAAATACAATTATCCCTGTGGATCTTATCTTCCTTACAGTCTAAAGTGCCTAGTATACAGTAAAGAGTTCAGTAAATAATAGTTACAATTATTGTTATTATTATTTTGTGTTAAACAGGGAGAGAAGAGGTGGAGGGCATCCCAGTCAGAGGAAATAGCAGGGTCGGCTGCATAATTTGTAGGCCTAGTGCAAAGTAGGAAGTCAAGAAACACCTGGAGTAACAGGCAAATTTGGCCTTGGAATACGGAATGAAGCAGGGCAAAGGCTAATAGAGTTTTGCCAAGAAAATGCACTGGTCATAGCAAACACCCTCTTCCAACAACACAAGAGAAGACTCTATACATGGACATCACCAGATGGTCAACACCGAAATAAGATTGATTATGTTCTTTGCAGCCAAAGATGGAAAAGCTCTATACAGTCAACAAAAACAAGACCGGGAGCTGACTATGGCTCAGATCATGAACTCTTTATTACCAAATTCAGACTTAAATTGAAGAAAGTAGGGAAAACCACTAGACCATTCAGGTATGACCTAAATCAAATCCCTTATGATTATACAGTGGAAATGAGAAATAGATTTCAGGGCCTAGATCTGATAGATAGAATGCCAGATGAACTATGGAATGAGGTCCGTGACATTGTACAGGAGACAGGGATCAAGACCATCCCTGTGGAAAAGAAATGCAAAAAAGCAAAATGGCTGTCTGGGGAGGCCTTAGAAATAGCTGTGAAAAGAAGAGAAGTGAAAAGCAAAGGAGAAAAGGAAAGATATAAGCATCTGGATGCAGAGGTCCAAAGCAAGGAGAGATAAGAAAGCCTTCTTCAGCGATCAATGCAAAGAAATAGAGGAAAACAATAGAATGGGAAAGACTAGAGATCTCTTCAAGAAAATTAAAGATACCAAGGGAACATTTCATGCAAAGATGGGCTCGATAAAGGACAGAAATGGTATGGACCTAACAGAAGCAGAAGATATTAAGAAGAGGTGGCAAGAATACACAGAAAAACTGTACAAAAAAGATCTTCATGACCCAGATAATCACCATGGTGCAATCACTGACCTCGAGCCAGACATCCTGGAATGTGAAGTCAAGTGGGCCTTAGAAAGCATCACTACGAACAAAGCTAGTGGGGGTGATGGAATTCCAGTGGAGCTATTTCAAATCCTCAAAGATGATGCTGTGAAAGTGCTGCACTCAATATGCCAGCAAATTTGGAAAACTCAGCAGTGGCCACAGGACTGGAAAAGGGCAGTTTTCATTCCAATGCCAAAGAAAGGCAATGCCAAAGAATGCTCAAACTACTGCACAATTGCACTCATCTCACATGCTAGTAAGTAACGCTCAAAATTCTCCAAGCCAGGCTTCAGCAATACGTGAACTGTGAACTTCCTGATGTTCAAGCTGGTTTTAGAAAAGGCGGAGGAACCAGAGATCAAATTGCCAATATCTGCTGGATCATGGAAAAAGCAAGAGAGTTCCAAAAAAACATCTATTTCTGCTTTATTGACTATGCCAAAGCCTTTGACTATGTGGATCACAATAAACTGTGGAAAATTCTGAAGGAGATTGGAATACCAGACCACCTGATCTGCCTCTTGAGAAATTTGTATGCAGGTCAGGAAGCAACAGTTAGAACTGGACATGGAACAACAGACTAGTTCCAAATAGGAAAAGGAGTTTGTCAAGGCTGTATATTGTCACCCTGCTTATTTAACTCATATGCAGAGTACATCATGAGAAACGCTGGACTGGAAGAAGCACAAGCTGGAATCAAGATTGCCGGGAGAAATATCAAAAACCTCAGATATGCAGATGACACCACCCTTGTGGCAGAAAATGAAGAGGAACTAAAAAGCCTCTAGATGAAAGGGAAAGTGGAGAGTGAAAAAGTTGGCTTAAAGCTCAACATTCAGAAAACAAAGATCATGGCATCCGGTCCCATCACTTCATGGGAAATAGATGGGGAAACAGTGTCAGACTTTATTTTTCTGGGCTCCAAAATCACTGCAAATGGTGACTGCAGCCATGAAATTAAAAGATGCTTACTCCTTGGAAGGAAAGTTATGACTTTGTCAACAAAGGTCTGTCTAGTCAAGGCTATGGTTTTTCCTGTGGTCACATATGGATGTGAGAGTTGGACTGTGAAGAAGGCTGAGCGCTGAAGAATTGATGCTTTTGAACTGTGGTGTTGGAGAAGACTCCTGAGAGTCCCTTGGACTGCAAGGAGATCCAACCAGTCCATTCTGAAGGAGATCAGCCCTGGGATTTCTTTGGAAGGAATGATGTTAAAGCTGAAACTCCAGTACTTTGGCCACCCCATGCGAAGAGTTGACTCATTGGAAAAGACTCTGATGCTGGGAGGGATTGGGGGCAGGAGGAGAAGGGGTCGACAGAGGATGAGATGGCTGGATGGCATCACTGACTCGATGGACATGAGTCTGAGTGAACTCCGGGAGTTGGTGATGGACAGGGAGGCCTGGTGTGCTGCAATTCATGGGGTCGCAAAGAGTTGGACATGACTGAGCGACTAAACTGAACTGAGTGCAAAGTGAAAATGTAAGCCCTAGCCAGAGGGCTGAGAAATCATCCTACAGGAGGAGTAGGGGATGACAGAGGATGAGATGGTTGGGTGGCATCACCGACTCAGTGGACATGAATTTGAGAAAACTCCAGGAGACAGTGAAGGACAGAGGAGCCTGGTGTGCTGCAGTCCATGAGGTCACAACAACTTAGCGACTGAACAAGAACAATTGAGAGGAGCATTGTGAGCCAGGCAAAAGTATTGGCAGTTGAATTTTAGAAAGATAATAACTTTAGAAATATAAGAAATATAAGACTTCCTTTGGGACCCAAGCCTAGCTAGTCTCTACAAACTTCAAATGTCTTTCATGCTCAGAATTCAAGACCCATTCCAACATGTCTCTGAAACCACTGGTTATGGTAAACAAACCTCCTTATAGCCTGGATTTCTTTAAAAATAAACAAAGAACAAACAACAAAACCTTCCCCCGCCTTTTGGAAATCTGAGTCTCTCCGGAGACCACTGGGCTGTTCATTCACCAGCTGCCATCTGAGGAGCAGGGGCACATTGTCAAAAGTCTTCTGGCATTATGTTGCTCCCCAGCCCCCCAGTTTTTCTTTATCTTCTTCTAAAACCCTTTCTCCTTAGGAACAGTACCCGCCTGTCTTAGCAGTGTGCTCTGTGGTTCCTATTCCTAGCCCTCGAGGTTCTAGAGACCCAGATCATTGTGTTCCTGCCGAGCTCAAGTTCTGTGCCATCTTGCACTACCCTAACCGTAAAGTCGACAGACCTATATCTGGATTCAAAGTTTCCTGATCTAATGATATAGTCAATAGATATATTAATGTGTTAAATTTTGTACCCTATAAACAGAGAATACACTCTATTTTCCAGAATTCCTGCTTTTTTCTTTTTAAAAATTAAACAGGAAGCAAAACTTACCATTGCTCTCCAAAGTTTTTCCTAGGATCTTACTCCTCTGTTATCTTCTTTGTTTTTTCAGAAACCAGCTCTTTTGAGAACCATGTCTTTTTGTCCCTTCGCTAACACTGATGCTTTGGACACCTGACCTGGATGGCCCCAACAGGGCTCCTTGCTCAGAGGGGCCCCATACTCGGCTTAATGGTCTGCTGTTGCCATATTGAAATTCTTAATAATTTTATCTTTGAACTTGTGTTTAGTAAGTGATGTCCAATGAGATGATGGAGCATGAACATGAATAGAGAAGATACTCACAACATGTGTCCACCATTCCTTGCTGCCCATTCATATAGCATTCATGATGTGCACATAATTTTATTTTATAGCCCCAGAGGCCACAGTTTCCATTCCAACTAGAACTTGCTTCAAATGCAGAAAAGAAGGCATTTTAAGAAACAGAAACAATTGAGGAACCCTTTCATATCCTTTCTTACTGCCCGCCACTTACTCTGAAAATGATGACATAGAAAGCAAAGATTGGTAAACCCATAGTTCCTTCTTCTAGTTCTCTCTTACTCATCAGAAAGCCTAAGGTAAGTGGAATTGTATACATTAAGAAGTTAAGTTAAAACAGGTGAGTTAGTTTTCTTCTGATAAGATGAAATACACATTCTGTAGCATGTACCAACTACAAAATACAGATTCTGTCATTTTAGTGACTCTGCATATGAGTTACATGAATTAAATGCTCTTGTGTTCACCTTTAAATAGTCATTGCACATAAAGATGAACAGTAAAACTCATACTAATAAGTTAAATTTTTTATTTTTTATTTAGAGTGACATTAAATAGCAAATGAAAAACATCATGGCAAGTCAAGAGAGAATGTGGGGGGAAAGGTAGCTTTATCAATTTAGGATCATGGCCCATATGATTCCTCTTCACCTAGCATCAGGCTCTGCAATTTCAACATTCATTTGGTTGAGTCACAGTCCAAAGATATATGTTTTAGAAAAAGACAGTGTGTTGTCTTAAGATATAAAGTTGTTTATTCATGAAAGAGTTAGAAAAATTGACCTATTTTATTTATTTATTTATTTTTAATTTTATTTTATTTTTAAACTTTACAATATTGATTGGTTCTGCCATATATAGAAATGAATCCGCCACAGGCATACACATGTTCCCCATCCTGAACCCTCCTCCCTCCTCCCTCCCTGTACCATCCCTCTGGGTCATCCCAGTGCACCAGCCCCAAGCATCCAGTATCGTGCATTGAACCTGGACTGGCATCTCATTTCATTTATGATATTATACGTATTTCAACGCCATTCTCCCAAATCATCTCACCCTCTCCCTCTCCCACAGAGTCCAAAAGACTGTTCTATACATCAGTGTCTCTTTTGCTGTCTCGTATACAGGGTTATTGTTACCATCTTTCTAAATTCCATATATATGCATTAGTATACTGTATTGGTGTTTTTCTTTCTGGCTTACTTCACTCTGTATAATAGGCTCCAGTTTCATCCACCTCATTAGAACTGATTCAAATGTATTCTTTTTAATGGCTGAGTAATACTCCATTGTGTATATGTACTACAGCTTTCTTATCCATTCATCTGCTGATGGACATCTAGGTTGCTTCCATGTCCTGGCTATTATAAATAGTTCTGCGATGAACACTGGGGTACACGTGTCTCTTTCAATTCTGGTTTCCTCAGTGTGTATGCCCAGCAGTGGGATTGCTGGATCATAAGGCAGTTCTCGACCTATTTTAGATAAGAATGTTTATTCCAATACTTCTTACTATAGTAAAAATTTGAAACAATGTATATGGAATATAAAGTACATGGAATGGAACATCAACTCTTCCCTGGGTCTCTGTCCTACAGATCTCAAATTTGCCAGTCCTAACAACCACATGAGCTGATTCCTTAAAATAAATCCCTCTCTTTATCCACAGACATCCTTTTGGTTCTGCTTCCCTGGAGAACCTTACTAACAGAAGTTTCTACGCCTTATTTGCTTGTGCATGTCTGTGACTAAGTCTAGACCGTGCCATGATCAGAAGCAGCATGCTTACCCCTACCCATTCAGCACCCCAGGTGCCGCTCTTCTCTTACTCAAAGACCTGCGTCTGCACACCTGCTTCTTCCGTCGCATTGACATCTCTAGTCCTGTCATCCTTGCATTTTCTCACCATCCATCTACCCCACTCTGATTGACTCCTTTGTCCTTCCCACCTAGCTTGAGCTTCCACAACCCATTGTTTCAGTCACTCTCATGCCCCAGATTTCAATTCCCTTACCGTTGCCCTTTTGCTCCAACTGCCCTTGCTGCTGTTGTTGTTCAGTCACTCAGTTGTGTCTGACTCTTTGTGACCCCATGGACTGCAGCAGTCCAGGTTTCCCTGTCCTTCACTATCTCCTGGGGTTTACTCAAAATCATGTTGGTGATGGATAGGGAGGCCTGGTGCGGTGCAGTTCATGGAGTTGCAAAGGGTTGGAGACTGAGCGACTGAACTGAAGTATAGGGCTTCTGAGGGTGGATTAGGAGACAAGGGCTTTGAATGAAAAGCTAAAGGTTTGAAGTTTATCTTTCAGGCTAGCACTTTTCAAGAATTTTGGAGCAGTGGAACTCTTTCATTTTTTCCCCTGAAAATAATCTTAACAGAGGCCCAATATATCAAATGGATACAACATATCAAATATATCAGGTTTGCCTGGTTTGAAAGCCCCTGATGAAGGTGATGAAGATCTGAGGAGTTGTAAACTCTGATGTCCATATAGAACCGCGTTGGAAGGGAATAGGGTGAAAGCTGAGAGGAAGGTTAGAAAGAGAGGAGAGTGTGGACTATGGAGGAAGCAATAGAGATGAAAGGAGCAGGCAGATTTGAAGGATGTCGGAGGAATAAGCAATGAGTGGTGGAGGAGAGAGTCCAGTTTCATTCAGGAGGGGGGAAAGAGAGCTTTCGTGTGGTGGTGGTGGGTTCTTGGCTGCCATCAGGGAGGAGGACTTAGAAACATCTGGTCCAGCTGTATGGCCACTGTTCCACGTGGTCATTATTTCTTGTCCCCCAAACTTTGTTCAGTGGTGGGACGTTTTGGAAGAACTTTTGAAAGAAGTTTTTGAATTTAGTCTCATGAAAAGAGCAGGACTATGTATTTGTTCATGCAGTTTGACAATCTGAAGAAGTAAAAGAACTACATCTGGGCTGTCAGGAAAGTTTTATTTGAAAGACCCAACGTAGTTCATGATATCGCTAACACTGCTGTCAAGTCCTGTGCTAAAATTGCTCTTACAGGTGCCCAATAGGCAAGAATACTTAAGGGTTTGAGATTTTACCTGACTTGAAAACTATAAGACTTCCTCATGGATGCTGGCATAAGACACAAGATTCCTGGGTCAGAGACAAAGGACAGCTTATTACTCATAGCAATAGTAGTAGCTACAATTATATCCTTTTGGGGTTGGTTAATTAAAACTCAATTTCCACAGGATGACATGAAAAGACCAAGCAATGCCTGCAAATCAATGCCTGCACATGTAGTGGGTACATTTTAACAGAGGAACCCCGAGTTTGGGGAACTTGGATCTCTTATGGGGCTTTCCCGGTGGTTCAGCAGTAAAGCATCTGCCTACAATGCAAGAGATGTGGTTCAATCCATGGGTGAGGAGATCCCCTGGAGGAGGAAATGGCAACCCACTTCAGTGTTCTTGCCAAGAGAATTGCATGAACAGAGGAGCTTGGCAGGATATAGTCCATGGGGTTACAAATAGTCAGACACAATGATCTTTTATAATGAATAGCAAGCCTACCTGAACTTTGTCCTGAAGGGAGACAATATCTTTTTTATTTTTTAAATTAAAAAAAAATTGTGTTGAAGTATAGTTGATTTACAATACTATGTTAGTTTCAAGTGTACAGCAAAGTGATTCAATTATTTTTTTTCAAATTGGTCCATTGTACTTTATTGCAAGATATTGAACATAATTCCCTGTGTCATACAATATATCCTTGTTGCTTACCTATTTTATGTATGCTGATTTGTATCTGTTAATCCCATACTCTTATTTTTCCCTCCCTCCCTCTCCCCTTTGGTAACCATAAGTTGTTTTCTGTGTCTATGAACCTGTTTCTGTGCATGTGGATTTATTTGTATATTTTCAGATCCCACAGATAAGTGACATCATTTGTCTGTCTGGCTTACTTCAACTAAGTAGGATATTTTCTGGGACCATCCATGTTGCTGCAAAAGGCAATATTTCATTCTTTTTAAAGCCTGAGTAATATTCCACTCTAGGTATATATACATCACATCTTAAGCCAATCATCTGTTAATGGACACTTTGGTTATTTCTATGTCTTGCCTATTACAAATAGTGCTGCTGTGAATATTGGGGTGCCCATATCTTTTCAAATTAGAGTTTTCCTTTTTTTTCCAGATGTATACCCAGTAGTGGAATCGCTGGGTCAAATGGTAGCTCTATTTTAAGCATTTTTAAAAAGGAAACTCAATTCTGTTTTTCATAGTGGCTACATTTATTTACCAACAACATACAAATCTTCCCTTTAGGGAGACACTATCTTGATCATACTGGACAGTAAACAAATTTGCCTCATGCTCTTGAGGGAGACACCATCTCTGTCTTCAAGGCTGTTTGCTATATAGACATCCCTGAAAAGATATCTGGAATAAAGGCAAGTAGAGCTCTGATCCCAAGATACGCAGAAATGCCAGAGAATGTGTTAGACTTGTCCCCTAACAGGACAAGGCTCTGATAATGATCAGCTAATGGGGTGATTAATTTCCCTTCACTTTCTATCTCTTTCTCCAATTGCACCTATAATACACAGGTGACTTTTCCAGTTGTCCTAAAAGGTCAAACCTTCTTCTGTTACTGGCATTCTGTTGACCACTATGTATCTTCAGATACTATGTATCTGAAGTTGTCTCCTAAAGGGACTTTCAAATGATCCTTCACTGTTCAGTTCCTCAAGCTCCTTTGCTTCGTCTTACTTCAAAGCTCTCAGGTCCTTTGCTAGCTTGAAATATGGTAAAACTTGGTCAGTTTTATTTGCTTAGACTCAAATCCTGAGCTTATAATTAAGAGATGTATACGGACTGTTCAAAAACACTTATAAAGGTTTTTTTCAAGTTGGAGAGAAATAAAATGCATATAGAACTTGGCAGAAGAAGAGTTGTAAAACAGAGCAATACACCCTGATGAAAGACTTTATGAGGTAGTTGGAGAGAGTAAGCTAACACCTGGAATATCTTTCTAAGTCACTGGTCTGGACACTTTACAATCTCACTGGAATGGAGGTTCTCACTCTGTCACCTTCAGATGAGGGTGAGTTACACCAACAGCCCAGACCAATGCTCCAAAGGAAGGTATATCCTCAGCTTCTTTTGAGGCTAGAGGGCTAAAGCAGAGGCTGCATCCAGAATTGGTCAACAGCAAATGCACAATCTTCCATCAGGATAATGCAGGACTACATATTTGTTTGATGACCACGCAAAAGCTGTTACAGCTTGGCTGGGGAGTTCTGATTCCTCTGCCATTGCACCTTCAGGTTTCCCTTTGTTTCTGTCTTTACAAATTTCTCTTGATGGAAAAAATTTCAATTCCCTGGAAGACTAAAAGGTACCTGGAATAGTTCTTTGCTCAAAAAGAAAAAGTTATGGGAAGATGGAATTATGAAGTTGCTTGAAGATGGCAGAAGGTAGTGGAACAAAATAGTGAACTTGTTGTTTAATAAAGTTCCTAGTGAAAATGAAGAATTTGTCTTTCATTTTTACTTAAAAACTGAAGAAACCTTTTGGCCAACCCCATATGTTGAATCATGTCACTCACTTGCTTAGTACCCTGTAGAACTCGGACAAAATTTCCTCTGTAGCCCTCCAGAGCCTCATCTCACACTCCGTCCTTCATGCTGCCCCTACTCTGTACTTCCCACAGGGACTTGTCATTGCCAAACTGTTTCCTATTCTGTTGCCTTTGAACACACTGTTCCCTCTCCTGGCAGGCTCTTTGGCTCCACTGTGCCTGGTGGCATCTGAGACACCATGCAGGTTATGCAGTGTCTGCTGAAGCTGTGCACCCAGGCAGCCCTCTTTCATTATCACACAATTCAGAATGGGCTGTCGGCTTCTCAGTCGCAGAGCACCACACTCTTCCCTCATAGCATGTCTCATCATTTGAATTATATACATATTTCAGTTTTTACTTTTTCTGTCTGGAGAAGGGGGTAAGTTCCATGAAGGTAGAAATCATATTTGACATGTTAACCACTGTCTCTGTGGGCTTAATACAGTGCTTGGTATAGCAGGTACTCAATAAATTCCTGTCGAAGGGATGGATGAAAGCCGACAGGGTAAGGGCAACGGTGTCTTACAGTCTGGGTAATGAAGAATTCAGTGGCAGCATGGAACCAATACTGAGAACCTGAAGCATGAGGATGTGACATACCGGGTCCTTCTCTGAGAGTCCCATCTGTCAAAGCTCTTAGAATGCGTACTGATCATTCTCTAAATGGGGATAAGCATTAACACACCATTATTACACTGAATGTGAACTCAACCTGCACAATACTAGGCCTTGTCTCTTGAGATGATCACCAGATACAAATGAAGAGAGATGGGTATATCCCTGTTCTTTGTTTTTTAGCTGAGACAGTTATTTATCCAGTATCTCTTTGGCCTGAAAACAAAACCACTAATTACAAAGACTAACCTTTTAGGACACAGAGCAGGGTTGATATACCGTCCTGGAAACTGTGTGTGTCTGTGTAGATTTCTGATTACTAAACCTCTGGAAATATCTTGAGAACTAACTCATGCCTACAGAATGGGCACAAGCTTCCGGTGTCATCAGGACTCAGCCACCACCAGTGGATGGCGGCTGTTTTCCATGGCAACACGACTCTCTCCCAGAGCTCTGTTCTATAACTTACTTTCATTAAACCTAAAACTTCATCCACCCCGTGGCTCACATCCCCACAAATTAGTCACTCTCTGTGGTAGTCATTAGTTCTAGTCACAAAATAGTTCTAGTTCTCCAAGTTCATGGTAGGATTGCATAACCTCATCTCTTTAAATTTAGATGTGATCATGTGACTTGCTTTGGTCAATGAAAAATTCAGCAAGTGTACACCAAAAATTGAACATTGGCTATATCATGGAAACACAGAGACAGCTTCTGTCAACCTGGATGCCTAAGTGAAGATGACATGAAACAGAGGTAACGTCAACCTGTAATGTAGGAATTAAACACAAAGATAAAATTATTAAGAATTTCAAGATGACAACAGCAGATCATTCAGCCATGCAGAATCTGCCTTTTCTCCTCCTCTTACACCTCCATTCTGTACCCTGATATCTTTGTCCCTTCAAGCTGCTGTGTTCTGCCTTTACTATTTATTTATCTTTTTGGTACGCTCCATACCCAGAAGGCTGCCCTCTCTTTTTGGCCCCTGCATTGCAGGAACATTCTGGCCCTTTCCTTGAGGATGACTGCTGAGTCAGCTCTGTGCTGAGACCTTCCCTCAGGGCTTGCTGACAGTCTTGGCTGGAGAGCCCCCACCTCTTGCCTGCCCTCACTGGCCAACACTACTCTCACCAACAGTATGTCAGCTTTGTGACCTGACACCCACTCTCTAAGGCTACATTGTAGCTGTCTCTGATCAGGGAGAGTGCTATTCCTTATGCTCTTGTGGATTAAAAAAAGCAGGTATTACTTTATCACTAAATGCCTAGAGAAACCAAATCCAAGAATAAAAACAGAACTCTCTCTATAGTCTCTTTCTACTTCCTTAAAAAAAAATTTTTTTTTTAAATTTCTATTTCTTTTTTTCTACTTCCTTTTTAAACTTCCTTTTCTGTTTCTTTGTATCTACAGTCAGTGGACATCATAACTCAGTGGACATCAAAGTTTCTGCGGAAAAAACTGACAGCATTTGATAATTTATCATCATTTAAAATTTTAATTACATTTTATAATGATGTGCATGATATAAAATTCAGTGGGTGTGAAAAGGTAAACACAAAATGTTAAATCCCCCTCTCTTGCTCACACTGCCCCCACTTCCTCTCTGTGAGGTTCTGGCATAACCTTCTGCAGATCCTCTGCTGCTGCTAAGTCACTTCAGTTGTGTCCGACTCTGTGAGACCCCATAGACAGCAGCCCACCAGGCTCCCCCGTCCCTGGGATTTTCAAGGCAAGAACACTGGAGTGGGTTGCCATTTCCTTCTCCAGTGCATGAAAGTGAAGAGTGAAAGTGAAGTCGCTCAGTCGTGTCTGACTCTTAGCGACCCCATGGACTGCAGCCCACCAGGCTCCTCCATCCATGGGATTTTCCAGGCAAGAGTGCTGGAGTGGGGTGCCATTGCAGATCCTCTATGTACTTACAAATATACATGTATTTTCACTCTCCTTCCCCTCCCTCCACTCTTACATTGTTCTGCAGCTTTTTCTTTACTCTGAACATGTTCTGTAAATAATCCAAAATCTTTACAACTTTATAGTATTCCCTTATTTAGGCAAATCATAATTTGCACTAATAAAATGATGTATAATTTCATACATATTCAAACATATTAGTGAATACTTTCCTAGAAGTCAAAGGGTATGTTCAGTTTTGATTTGATATAATGTCAAATTGCTGTCTGCAGTAATTTACAAGAGTGCCTGTCCCCATACGTCTTTGTTAGTATAGTCTCTTAAATCTTTCAAAGTTGTCCATTGATGTGAGCTGAAAAATGTATCATCATTGTAACTCTAATTTGCATTTTTTATTATAAGTGATCTCAACTATGTTTCCATATATTTGGAGCATTTATGTTCTTTTCTATGAACTCTTCATATTCTTTCCCATTTTTCAAATAGGATAATGCTCGTCTTACTGATTTTTAAAGAAGTTTGTTTATAGAAGGTTTTGAAGAATTAAAAAATTTTTAATGTAGCTAAATTCATCTTTCTTTTAAGCATCTGGGTTTTGTGTGATGCTTAGAAAAGTTTTAATTGGAGGTTACTGCAAAATTTTTCCCACAATTTTTCCTAATAATTTTTTAAAATATAAATCTTTGTTTTATCTGGAATTAATTTTGTTGTAAGCACTAAGCCAAGAATCCAAATTAATTTTTCTACACTGATCATCACCCTGATGTTCCAACACCATTTATATATTAGTTAATCCACCTTTTCCTCACCGACTTGAAAAACCACCTTTAACATATTAGTCTGTGGATCTGTTTCTGGATCTCTCTCTGGTCTGTCTAAACATGATTTAAACTCTATAACTTCTATTATTATGTCAAAGGGGTTAAACAGTATTTTAGGCTAGTGTGAGGGGTGCTGCTAGTATATAGCAAAGCTAACTAGGCCATATGGAGACAATTCTTAATCCTGGCCTAAATCATTCATCATTTCGCTCTTTGCCAACTACAAGAGAGGGTCTGACACTTAAGGAGCAATGGGTTAGGGATGTCTAGACACCACATCCTGCTCTCCGTTAAGCTCATAACCACCCTGTGAGGTAGGGTGCTCCTTGAGTTATTTTGGTCACAAGAAATAGAGATTCTCTGGAGCTGATTCAAATAATAAGGGGGTCATTCTTTTCCTATATAAATAAGGGGGACATGAATCTCAGCCACCTCATCAGGAAAAGCCCATAACAAGATTTCCCAGGAAGATCTCGAACTTTTTTCTTTGTAAAGTGCCCATCGTTTATGTAGTTTAAAAACATAAGCATACACAACTCACCTTCCAAGGTTGAACGCATGCATACTTGATGACCTATAGCAAACACTAGAGTGCTGGCCTATGGCAAAAGCTGGGGAGGAAAAAGGTGCAAGTATCAAGATGGAAGGGTTAAAAAAATGAAAATGAAAAGAAATAAACTGCAAGTAATGGGACTTTTATGAGCTGATGTGAGTATGCTATGCATTGAAGAATTGTGAATCAACTGAGATTTTTTTAAAAATTAAAAGCCATAAGTCTGTTCTCTGTATCTGCATCTCCATTGCTGCTCTGCACATAAATTCATCAGTATCATCCTTCTAGATTCCACATATATGAGTTAATATATGATATCTCTTTTTCTTTTTCTGACTTACTTCCCTCTGTATAATAGGCTCCAGGTTCATACACCCTACTAGAACTGACTCAAATGCCTTCCTTTTCCCTTATGATTATACAGTGGAAGTGAGAAATAGATTTAAGGGCCTAGATCTGATAGATAGAGTGCCTGATGAACTATGGAATGAGGTTCGTGACATTGTACAGGAGACAAGGATCAAGACCATCCCCATGGAAAAGAAATGAAAAAAAGCAAAATGGCTGTCTGGGGAGGCCTTACAAATAGCTGTGAAAAGAAGAGAAGTGAAAAGCAAAGGAGAAAAGGAAAGATATAAGCATCTGAATGCAGAGTTCCAAAGAATAGCAAGAAGAGATAAAGCCTTCTTCAGCGATCAATGCAAAGAAATAGAGGAAAACAACAGAATGGGAAAGACTAGAGATCTCTTCAAGAAAATTAGAGATATCAAGGGAACATTTCATGCAAAGATGGGCTCGATAAAGGACAGAAATGGTATGGACCTAACAGAAGCAGAAGATATTAAGAAGAGGTGGCAAGAATACACAGAAGAACTGTACAAAAAAGATCTTCACGACCCAGATAATCATGATGGTGCAATCACTGACCTCGAGCCAGACATCCTGGAATGTGAAGTCAAGTGGGCCTTAGAAAGCCTCACTATGAACAAAGCTAGTGGGGGTGATGGAATTCCAGTGGAGCTATTTCAAATCCTCAAAGATGATGCTGTGAAAGTGCTGCACTCAATATGCCAGCAAATTTGGAAAACTCAGCAGTGGCCACAGGACTGGAAAAGGGCAGTTTTCATTCCAATGCCAAAGAAAGGCAATGCCAAAGAATGCTCAAACTACTGCACAGTTGCACTCATCTCACATGCTAGTAAAGTAATGCTCAAAATTCTCCAAGCCAGGCTTCAGCAATATGTGAACCGTGAACTTCCTGATGTTCAAGCTGGTTTTAGAAAAGGTGGAGGAACCAGAGATCAAATTGCCAACATCCACTGGATCATGGAAAAAGCAAGAGAGTTCCAGAAAAAACATGTATTTCTGCTTTACTGACTATGCCAAAGCCTTTGACTGTGTGGATCACAATAAACTGTGGAGAATTCTGAAAGAGATGGGAATACCAGACCACCTGACCTGCCTCTTGAGAAATCTGTATGCAGGCAGGAAGCAACAGTTAGAACTGGACATGGAACAACAGACTGGTTCCAAATAGGAAAAGGAGTTCGTCAAGGCTGTATATTGTCACCCTGCTTATTTAACTTATATGCAGAGTACATCATGAGAAACGCTGGGCTGGAAGGAGCACAAGCTGGAATCAAGATTGCCGGGAGAAATATCAATAACCTCAGATATGCAGATGACACTACCCTTATGGCAGAAAATGAAGAGGAACTAAAAAGCCTCTTGATGAAAGTGAAAGAAGAGAGTGAAAAAGTTGGCTTAAAGCTCAACATTCAGAAAACGAATATCATGGCATCTGGTCCCATCACTTCATGGGAAATAGATGGGGAAACAGTGGAAACAGTGTCAGACTTTGTTTTTGTGGGCTCCAAAATCACTGCAGATGGTGACTGCAGCCATGAAATTAAAAGATGCTTACTCCTTGGAAGGAAAGTTATGACCAACCTAGATAGCTTATTCAAAAGCAGAGACATTACTTTGCCAACAAAGGTCCATCTAGTCAGGGCTATGGCTTTTCCTGTGGTCATGTATGGATGTGAGAGTTGGACTGTGAAGAAGGCTGAGCGCCGAAGAATTGATGCTTTTGAACTGTGATGTTGGAGAAGACTCTTGAGAGTCCCTTGGACTGCAAGGAGATCCAACCAGTCCATTCTGAAGGAGATCAGCCCTGGGATTTCTTTGGAAGGAATGATGCTAAAGCTGAAACTCCAATACTTTGGCCACCTCATGCGAAGGGTTGACTCATTGGAAAAGACTCTGATGCTGGGAGGGATTGGGGGCAGGAGGAGAAGGGGACGACAGAGGATGAGATGGCTGGATGGCATCACTGACTCGATAGACGTGAGTCTGAGTGAACTCTGGGAGTTGATGATGGACAGGGAGGCCTGGCGTGCTGCGATTCATGGGGTGGCAAAGAGTCGGACACTACTGAGTGACTGAACTGAACTGAGTATTCCATTGTATATATGTACCACAGCTTCTTTATCCATTCATCGGTTGATGGACATTTAGGTTGGTTCCATGTCTTGCTGCAATGAACACTGGGGTAAGGGTTGGGGAGCAGAAGGATAGGGTGAGATAAATGGAGAGAGTAGCATGGATGCATATACACTAACATATGTAAATAGATAGCCAGTGGGAATTTGCTGTATGACTCAGGGAACTCAAACCCAGGCTCTATAATAACCTAGGGGTAGGGGAAAGGGCGGAAGATAGGAGCGAGATTCAAGAGGGAGGGGACATATGTACACCTATGATTAATCCATGCTGATGTATGACAGAAATCAAACCAACATTGTAAACCAATCAGCAATTAAAAATAAATAAATATTAAAACAACAACAACAAATTAAAAGTCAAAATGTGAAACTCCAGGCAGTTCACTGGAGCCCTTAAGACAGGGCTCCATTTTGGGGGGCAGGTTATACAGGGATTGATTAGAACTCAAAGAAGCAGTGGTGAGCTCTTCTCATAGGAAGAATAGAAAGAACAGGGCAACCAGGTCTCATGGACACTTAGCTCCTTGTGACTCAAAGTAAGGTCCATGAACCAGAGGCATGGCTATCACCTGGGAGCTTGTTAGAAATGCAGAATCTCAGGTCTCACACCAGACCTGCTTAATCACAGTCTGCCTTTTAACAAGATACACAGGTAATGGGAAGAAATCATTGAAATTTGAGAACCTCTGCTCTAGGATATAGTTTGGAAGAGGAATGTTGCTTAGGATCCAGTACAACTCAACCTACTGAGCCATTTCCTTGTCCATCTGTGGTGGTCCTCACAGCTTTTACTGCAGAAGGGAAATAAGTTTGAGAGGGTTCAGGATGTGGCCTCAGAGAAAGTGATCAGAATACAAAGAAGATAGAGATCACTGGATTTGGTAAGGACTGGAAGCTATGAAGCCTGGAAGCTATGAGGCCAGGGTGTTTGGTAGTTGTCCTTAGGGCCGTTGAAGTCTCTCAGGAATTTGCAGGACTTGGCGAAGATAAGACTATATTCTAGGAGCCTAAAAGGGAAGGATGTCAATAAAATGAAAGACTGGGGGTGACCCAGCAGGAGGCCATGACTCTTAATGGTGTGGGACTTTTACTCAAGGATAGAGCCATCACCGGCCATGGGAATTCCAATGTCACTTACCCACCCTCATGTCTGAAGTGTGTGGGAAGAGAAGCCTCTAGAGGAGAGCTAGGATTCAGGTAAGGTCCAGCGGTAAAGGACACATTCTGTGGGGAAGTTGAGGATGCAGGAGAATCTCCTGGTACAAAATGGGGCTCCACAAGGCACATTGTAGATACTGAGATATGAAAAGAGAGGTAGAAAATTAGATGGAGGACAGCAAACTTGGAGTAATCCACGGAAAAGATGTAGGAGGAAACGGCTGGAGGGAACCCAATATTTGGGGAACAGTGTCAGTCAGGATAAAGTAGGTTACACTCCTTAACCCCAACATTACAGGTTGACATTACCTCTGTTTCATGTCACCTTCACTTAGGGATCCAGGTTGACAGAAGCTGTCTCTGTGTTTACATGATAAAGCCAATGTTCAATTTTTGGTGTACACTTGCTGAATTTTTCATTGACCAAAGCAAGTCACATGATCACATCTAAATTTAAAGAGATGAGGTTATGCAATCCTACCATGAACTTGGAGAACTAGAACTATTTTGTGACTAGAACTAATGACTACCACAGAAAGTGACTATAATTTGTGGGGATGTGAGCCATGGGGTGGATGAAGTTTTAGGTTTAATAAAAGTAAGTTATAGAACAGAGTTCTGGGAGAGAGCCATGTTGCCATGGAAAACAGCCGCCATCCACTGGTGGTGACTGAGTCTTGATGACACCGGAAGCTTGTGCCCATTCTGTAGGCATGAGTTAGTTCTCAAGATATTTCCAGAGGTTTAGTAATCAGAAATCTACACAGACACACACAGTTTCCAGGACGGTATATCAACCCTGCTCTGTGTCCTAAAAAGTTGGTCTTTGTAATTAGTGGTTTTGTTTTCAGGCCAAAGAGATACTGGATAAATATCTGTCTCAGCTAAAAAACAAAGAACAGTGATGTATTGTTCTGGATGTTTTAGCTGATACTTTAATCTCGACTCCCTGAACTCCCGTTTCTTCTTGAGACACCACCAGTGTTGCAAGTGGGAGCAGCCAGCCACGCACGTCCTCTCATGGCTAAAATCCTATCGAGTGATGTCACACTGACTTCTTTCATATGATTTCGAGAAGCAAAGTTTTAATGTTCTTGGATTGACCAATGAGCAAGGGTCCTGTGGCTGTTTTGAGTGCCAGCCTACTACAGTGAAGTCGCTCAGTCATGTCCTACTCTTTGCGACCCCATGGACAGTAGCCAACCAAGCTCCTCCGCCCATGGGATTTTCCAGGCAAGAATACTGGAGTGGGTTGCCATTACCTTCTCCAGGGGATCTTCCCAATCCAGGGATCAAACCCGAGTCTCCCGCATTGTAGGCAGACACTTTACTGTCTGAGCCAGCCTACTAGTTCTGCAAAAATATAAATATTAAATCACAAATGTTAACCTTTCTGGGTTCTGGAACTACAGATCTATATAATCTGTTGTGATTAGGCCATCAGTTTATAAATTTCCTATTTGGATTACTTTGAAGGAAGCAGATGCTGGACCCCAAGACCTTTGAAGCAGTCATACAGGGGACATTGTTGGCTGCCTATCCTTAAAAAACCTGATATTGTTGGGATCCACCAAATGACTAGGGGAAGGTAACCCTGTCATCAGCTCCAGGGATGGGCCCTGATTGATCTAAGGCAGGTGTCTCAGTCTTGGTACTCTCGACATATTGGATTGGATAATTCTTTGTTGTGGGGACTTTTGTGTGATTACATGATGTGGGCAGCATCTTTGCTAGTAGTATTTCCAATCCTAGTTGAAACAACCCAAAATGTCTTCTTCTTCTTCTGCTGCTGCTGCTAAGTCGCTTCAGTCGTGTCCGACTCTTCGCGACCCCATGGACTACAGCCTACCAGGCTCCTCCATCCATGGGATTCTCCAGGCAAGAGTACTGGAGTGGGCTGCCATTGCCTTCTCCGAAATGTCTTCAGATACTGTCAGATGTCCGGTAGGAGGCAAAAATCACCCTCCTAGTAGAGAACCACTGATGTAAACCAGCCATGATAATCTTACCCTTCTTTTAAGATAACTGAGTTTAGAATGGGTATATGGCAATTTGATTAATGAAATTAAGGGAAAAGAAGGCTACTGGGGAGTTTCAGGATATGTTTTATTCCCTTATAAGAAAGAGACCCAGGAGGAGACAAGTCCTTTCTCTTTCTTTGGATTTTATAGTTTGTGGATGAAATCTGGATACGTTGCAGCATGAAGATGAAACAAACTCAGAGAGAAAGATAAACCAAGAGATTCTCCGAGAAGTGGGGCAAGAGCCCTGATACATCCATCCTGGAGCCCAGCCCACCACCAGGGGAGATTTTTATTAGAAACAAGTATTTTTATTGTTAGAGCCAGAGCGTTTTGTTCCTTGCACCTGAAATCATCTGAACTGAAGTCATCAGGGAAGAGTGGCACAGAGAGAGGTAGGGCCCTCTCTCATTCCTGCTGGTACAGTTGCCTTCTTAATTAAAAGTAATAGATTTCCCATAATGGCAACCCACTTCAGTATTCTTGCCTGGGAAATCCCGCGGACAGAGGAGCCTGGCAAGCTACAGTCCATGGGGTGGCAAAGAATCAGACATGACTTAGTGACTAAACCACCACCACATTTCCCATCATTGAAGCGATAGGATGTTAGGAAGTTTACTTGGATTTTTGGCAAGTTTATAAATAAACTGCACTCCTGCTGTCTAGAGTACAGGGATAAGGCAGCTACAAAGATAAGGACTAGATGACGCTGGACCAGGAACAGATACAAAGATCAGAGAAGCGCAAACGGGTCAAGCTGTGCTTAGTGGGTGGAGGAGTCAGATTTCAATGCCAAGACTGACGCAGGCTCAGCGGATCCTGCAGCACTGAAGCCAAAACACCCAGGTTTGCTTATACCGTGCATTTTTTTTTTTTTTTTTACCATTGGCTGCACATTGGAATCACTCATGGAACTTTAAAAAATGTTGATGCCTGGGTTCCCTCCACCATCCCCGCAAGCTTCTTATATAATTGGACGGCTGTGTGGGCTAAGCATCATTTTTTTAAAACCTGAAACTTCACAGTTGGTGGATTCAGGTGTCTAACCCCGAGTGCTTTCCATTCTATTGTGTTGCCTTTGGACTCGTAGGTACGTTTCTTATTTCTATCTTTGTGTGTTTGTGCGAATAGATAATTCTTGCACCTGGTGCAAAAGAATACACAAACACACACAAAAAGACTACACAATATAGTTTCTCTCCCATGCCTGTCTCCCAATTACCTAGGTCCTCTACCTAGAGGAAAGTTTATGACTGTACTACACAGGTATATGTTTATTTTTGGTTCTTTTTTATACACTAATGATAATTTTGTACGCATACTGCTCTATATCTTGAGTTTTTGACTTAACTGTATTTCATAGATCATTCGATATTAATACCTAACCTCTTTGTTTTTTATTATGTGATGACTAAGTAGTTCCATTGTATGGATGTGCTTTAACTTACCTAGTGAAAGTGAAAGTGAAGTCGCTCAGTCATGTCCGACTCTTTGCGACCCCATGGACTGTAGCCTACCAGGCTCCTCAGTCCATGGAATTTTCCAGGCAAGAGTCCTAGAGTGGGTTGCCATTTCCTTCTCCATTAATTTACCTAACCAGTCCACAATTGATAGGGCTCAGGTTGGTCCCGGGCTTACTATGATAAATTATGCCTGAGTGTATAAACTTACTTGCATATGTAGGTACGTCTGTAAGAAAAATGGGATCTCAAGATCAATGGGTAGGAATGCTTGTAATTGAGGGACTGTGTTAAACTGACTTCATGGAGGCTGTGTTCCTCTGTCAGCAAATGTGCTGGAAGAAAAGAGCACCTCCTAGACTTCCCTGCTGGCCCAGTAGTTAAGATTCTGTGCTTCCAATGCAGGGAGTTTGGGTTTGATCCCTGGTCAGGGAACCACAATCCCACATGCTATGGTCCATGCTGCTCCCCTCCCCGCCAAAAAGAAAGAGTACCTCTGTCCTTGTGGTAAGGGGTGTTATCATTATTTGATTTCTACTGAACTGATGGGTGAAAAAATGGTACAACGATATATTTAAAATTTGCAGTTCACTACTCTGAGTGATGTTAATCATCTTTTCATACGCCAAATAGTCATTTGTTCCTTTCCTATGAACTTCTGTCTGTATCCTTTACCTAAGAGTTCTTGATTTCATTTTCTTATTAATTTTAAGAAGCTCTTTACATAGTCACCACTGTTTCCAAGAGCAGTCCAAGGGTGAGAATCACTGTCTTAAGAGTTTTTCCTGTCTCCATCCCTCACATTCAATCACTGGTCATGTCCTGTTTGGGCTCCTTCATGCTTTTCTCAGTAATTTCACATCTTTGTCTTCTGTCCTAAGCCTAGTAGTGGCAGTCAGCGTCTTTCCCCAGGACTCTGGTCTTACTTCCCACCAATCTGTCCTCCACATTGCTTACAGCCTTGGCACTATGCTTTTGCATGCTGACGGGATTCTATTCCTTCCCTTTTGTCTGAGCCTTCCTTGCCTACCTGCCCAGCTTCCCTCCTGCCAATCCCCACTGAAATCTGCTCTCTAGACCAGAGCACTGCATGCCATTCAGAACAAACCAGGCCTTTCCATGACTCCAAGACTTGGCATTTGCTGTTTCTGACATGCGAAATTTTCTTTAATCACTGAGTTCTTATTAGATAGAAAACTTGATATTATGAGTGATGTGCTTAGGTAACTGGTATTCAAGATCCACCACGAATGAGGCTCTGAACTAAAGTCTTTGCATATTGTGTCTCATGATCTCCACTTTGCAGATAAGAAAAGCAGAGCTCAGAAAGGCTTGAGACCACACAGTGTTCCCATATCAGTTTCAGCATGCTGTCATGCTCTTCTCAGGCAAACTGTTTGGGGGATAAAAGCCCTGTGGCCTTCAGGATAAGGGGATTAAGACACAATAGCCCTCACATTTAGAATGGCACTGCAGGAGGGCTTTCTGGCAATATTTCATAGTGGCCTTTTCCCCATTTACTGTTGACATGGACTATATCTGTGGACCTTGGACAAAGGGTATCTCCTCATGGCCGCCCTTTCTGACCTTGAACGTGGAGTAGCTCCTCTCGGCCGCCGCCCCTGACCTTGGGTGTGTGGTAGCTCCTCTAGGCCGCTCCTGTGCCGTCGAAGCCTGGCACTCTCGGTCGCTGACCCTGACCTTGGGCGAGGGGTAGCTCCTCTCGGCCACGCTTCTGTGCGGTTCGTTGCAGCTGGCACGCCAGCAAATTTGGAAAACTCAGCAGAGGCCACAGGACTGGAAAAGGTCAGTTTTCATTCCAATCCCAAAGAAAGGCAATGCCAAAGAATGCTCAAACTACCACACAATTGCACTCATCTCACAGGCTAGTAATGCTCAAAATTCTCCAAGCCAGACTCCAGCAATACATGAACTGTGAACTTCTTGATGTTCAAGCTGGTTTTAGAAAAGGCAGAGGGACCAGAGATCAAATTGCCAACATCCTCTGGATTATCAAAAAAGCAAGAGAGTTCCAGAAAAACATCTATGTCTGCTTTATTGACTATGCCAAAGCCTTTGACTATGTGGATCACAATAAACTGTGGAAAATTCTGAAAGAGATGGGAATACCAGACCACTTGACCTGCCTCTTGAGAAACCTATATGCAGGTCAGGAAGCAACAGTTAGAACTGGACATGGAACAACAGACTGGTTCCAAATAGGAAAAGGAGTTCGTCAAGGCTGTATATTGTCACCCTGCTTATTTAACTTATATGCAGAGTACATCATGAGAAATGCTGGACTGGAAGAAGCACAAGCTGGAATCAAGATTGCAAGGAGAAATATCAATAACCTCAGATATGCAGATGACACCACCTTTATGGCAAAAAGTGAAGAGGAACTAAAGAGCCTCTTGATGAAAGTGAAAGAGGAGAGTGAAAAAGTTGGCTTAAAGCTCAACATTCAGAAAACTAAGATCATGGCATCTGGTTCCATCACTTCATGGGAAATAGATGGGGAAACAGTGGAAATAGTGTCAGACTTTATTTTTCTGGGCTCCAAAATCACTGCAGATGGTGACTGCAGCCATGAACTTAAAAGACGCTTACTCCTTGGAAGGAAAGTTATGACCAACCTAGACAGCGTATTAAAAAGCAGAGACAGTACTTCTCCAACAAAGGTCCGTCTAGTCAAAGCTATGGTTTTTTCCAGTGGCCATGTATGGATGTGAGAGTTGGACTATGAAGAAAGCTGAGCGCCGAAAAATTGATGCTTTTGAACTGTGGTGCTAGAGAAGACTCTTGAGAGTCCCTTGGATTGCAAGGAGATCCAACCAGTCCATCCTAAAGGAGATCAGTCCTGGGTGTTCACTGGAAGGACTGATGCTAAAGCTGAAACTCCAATACTTTGGCCACCTCATGGGTTTATGTCTGGGCTCTCTATTCTATTCCATTGATCTATGTTCTATTTCTGTTCCAGTACCATACTATTTTGAGGACTGATGTAGCTTGTGGTACAGTTTGAAATCAGGGAGTGTGATACCTCCAGTTTTGTTCTTTCTCAGGATCACTTTGGTTACTTAAGGTCTTTTGCGTTTCCATAGTTTTAGAATTTTAGAAAATTTTAGAATTTTTCATTCTATTTCTGTGAGAAATGCCATTTGTTTGATAGGCGTTTGATAGGGATTGCATGGAATCTGTAGATTGTTTTAAACTTTGGAATGCTGCACATTTAGTGGCTATTGGGTGTGGTGAATGTGTTGCCAAGCTTTGGGCCTGCCCAGCCCCTTTGAACACCCTTCTTAATTTAGGACTTCTCCAAGTTGTGACTCCTGACCCTGTGGGCCTGTTTCCCCAGCTTCCCTTGAATCTAGGGCATTAGTATGTGGCTCAGGTTCTGGCAATCAGTTGTAAGACGTCAGTTCAGAGGCAAATACCATAAAGAAAGGGGTGCCATGCAGAATTCCTTCTAGCAAGGATGCTGACAGATAGCTAATCATCAAAGGTGGCTGTGGCATATACCAGCTGTAAAACCCTGTGCTCAACATCAGGTGCTGGGCAAAGAGGCCTGAGCCCGGTAGCCACAGTAATAGCATATTCACCAGTAGAGTTTGATGGTATAAGCATATAACATATGCTTAGCTGGCTAGTCTCTGAATTTGATTCTCTGGTCCTCCTGAAGATCCTGAAAGGGGCCACAGATTCTTCAATAAACTCTTCTTCTGCTTAAGTTAGCTTGATGGTGTTCAGTTTGCAACTGTGACAGATAAAATTAGATTATTGTGTACCCTGTGGCTTCAATTTTTAAATTGTAACTGCTTTTAAATGACTCTTTTCCTCGATCTCTCAAATTCATATGTTACAATTGAACTATGAAACATAAGACATTTATGCATATCACTAGGGCCCAACATTAAAGACAACACAATGCAGGTGGTCCTAAACATTTATCTTCAGGGCAGGCCCGCTCTCAGTCTTAAAATTCTCTAAGTAATCCCATCACTTACAATGTGTTGCAAACTTGATAAATCCCCACTAGTAAAAGGAATATTTGGCAAATAGAGTAGCCTCTTGCCAAAGTGGCTTCTTCCCAGGGCAGCTCCCTGAAGCCTAATGGTCAGGCTCAGGTCAGCCCTGTGTGAGGCAAGAGGCAGCTTTGTGTAAAAGCTGGCATTGAATCTATCAGACATGCCTTGGCTGACTTTGGCCTGTGGCTCTGTCTCTTCCTCCTCCAAAACTCCATCACATAATAAACACACACATGTTTTGCTCTTGAAAGTGAAAGTGAAGGTCACTCAGTCATGTCCGACTCTTTGCAACCCCATGGACCATACAGTCCATTAAATTCTCCAAGCCAGAATACTGGAGTGGGTAGCCTTTCCCTTCTCCAGGGTAATCTTCCTGACCCAGGGATTGAATCCAGGTTTCCCGCATTGCAGGCAGATTCTTTACCAGCTGAACCACAAGGGAAGCCCAAGAATACTGGAGTAGGTAGCCTATCCCTTCTCTAACGGATCTTCCCAACCCAGGAATCAAACCGGGGTCTGCTGCATTGCAGGTGGATTCTGTACCAACTGAGCTGTGAGGGAAGCCCATTTTGCTCTTAGTGATAGACTTTTCCATTCTGTAATAATGCTTTTATATCTTTGATTGAACAGTTAATCCCTCAGAGGTAAGAAACACATTTTGTTTTTCTTTTGTATTTCTCACAGCACTGAACAGACTATCCTGAACAAAGCAAGGTTTGTTAAAACGTATTTGCTGATTGATTTCTCTTTGGGTTATGGAATGTAAATTACGTGGACGTGTCATGACTCCTCAACGTTTGTGTGTGTTTGTGTGTGTGTGGGGGCTCTGAGGATCAATAAATAATAAATCCCAGGTGTAGAGTTTGGAGCCAGAAAAGTCGAAGATGTAATTCCTGGCCTTGAGTGAGCAATACTCTTTATTTTGTCATGTACGTGCAGGGGCTTGTACCAATACCCACTCCAACCACCTCCCAGCATTGGGAGCTTTGTGAGATAACAGGCACTTGAAGTACCTTGTGACTGTTATCTGGTCCACATAAAATGGTTCGAAAGAGGGGAGTGGGGAAGAGGCTCTACAATTACCGTGTGGAGAAAGAATCATAGATGACATGACCTACTGGGCAGATGGTGACTGCAGCCATGAAATTAGAGACGCTAGCTCCTTGGAAGAAAAGCTATGACCAACCTAGACAGCATATTAAAAAGCAGAGACATTACTTTGCCAACAAAGATCTGTCTAGTCAAAGTGACGGTTTTTCCAGTGGTCATGTACGGATGTGAGAGTTGGACTATAAAGAAAACTGAGTGCCGAAGAATTGATGCTTTTGAACTGTGGTGTTGGAGAAGACTCTTGAGAGTCTCTTGGACTGCAAGGAGTTACAACTAGTCCATCTTAAAGGAAATCAGCCCTAATATTCCTTGGAAGGACTGATGCTGAAGCTGAAACTGCAATACTTTGGCCACCTGATGGGAAGAACTGACCCACTGGAAAAGACCCTGATGCTGGGAAAGATTGAAGGCAGGAGGAGAAGGGGACGACAGAGGATGAGATGGTTGGATGGCATCACCAACTCGATGGACATGAGTTTGAGCAAGCTCTGGGAGTTGTTGATGGGCAGGGAAGCCTGGTGTGCTGCAGTCCATGGGGGTGCAAAGAGTCGGACTCGACTGAGCAACTGAACAAACTGACTGACTGGGTGTGGTCCCACCTGCCTGGGGCCAAAAGGTTTTGTAAGACTGTACTACTGGACAGTATTTCTAGACAGTATTTCTAGGCAGCAGGTATCCTCCTCTTCATCTCCCACTCCTAGCCAAAGCCATCAATACCACCTCAGACTTTAAAACACCTAACCCTATTGCCTGACTCCCTAACCTACCTTTACCTTGGTTCACGTCCTGATACTATCTTACAGCTTTAGCCTCCTTCTGTCTCTGGTCTCTGACCTCCTTCCCCTGTATCCACACGGAGAGCAATTATTGCTCTAAAAAAGCCAATAAGATCACATCACGTCTCTAAGAATCTCTGTTGGATAGCTAAACCTATTTATCTGTGGCGTTTCTATATCTAAAGAGGGAAACCCAGTTATGAGACTATTGTAGTCCGGTGAGAGATGTTGGGTGTGTGAATTGTTATACAAAATGTGGACAATGGTTATCTCTAAATTTTTTGTATTCATTAATCAAACAAATATTTATTACATGCCTACCATGTGACAGGCACCATTCTAGGCCCTGTGGAAATGAGGAAACAACACAGGTATAGATCCTGCCTTCTTGTGGTTCATAGTACATAGAATGGTTTGTACTTTATAGGTCACTTTGGCCCCTGAGTGAAGAACTGACTATAGGGATTGGGTGGAGATAGGCATGAATGGGAGCAGGGAGCAAGGCAGGAAAGCATGATATTGGCTCTGGCTGAGTTGCTGGTGGCTTGGGTATGGGTCAGATTGACTGCTCGCTGACAGACTGGCTGGAGATGAAGGTGAGTAGTAGGAAGGAATGGTGGATGATGATGCAATATGCTGAGACAACTGGGAGAGGAAGAGATTTGAAAAGACAAGTTGAGTTCGGCTTTGGACATGTTAGATGAGAGATGCTAGTCACTTCAGTGGGAGATGACAAATGGCAGTTGGAGAAATTAGTCTGGAACTCCGGGAGAGGTCCTCGCTGCGGATCTACATTTGTGAGTCATCAGCACGTAAATGATATAATAGTCATGGGGCTGGCAGGGAACACCAGGGAGAGAGTGTAACTAGATCAGAGAAGAGGGTGAAGGACAGCCCTTGAATATGCCAGCATTTACCAGTAGAGAAAACAGGGGCTAAGGAACCTGGAGTGAGGTTTGAGGGAAACCAGAAAGGTAGAGCTTCCCTGGCTCAGCAGAGGAAGGTGTGTCCAGATGAGGGATTTGGTCAGTTGTGCCCAACATCCCTGAGAGATGGAGTAAGACAAGGGTATAAAAGAGATAGGAATGGATAACCAACAAGGACCTACTGTATGGCACAGTATTCCAAATACTCCATATTTTGGAATAACCTATCAAAGAATCTGAAAAATATACATATATATATATATATATAATTGAATATATACACAGTTTTATAGATATATATGTATATCTATATACATATAGGGAGAAGGCAATGGCAACCCACTCCAGTACTCTTGCCTGGAAAATCTCATGGATGGAGGAGCCTGGTAGGCTGCAGTCCATGGGGTTGCTAAGAGTCCGACACGACTGAGCGACTTCACTTTGACTTTTCACTTTCATGCATTGGAGAAGGAAATGGCAACCCACTCCAGTGTTCTTGCCTGGAGAATCCCCGGAACGGGGGAGCCTAGTGGGCTGCTGTCTGCAGGGTTGCACAGAGTTGGACATGACTGAAGCGACTTAGCAGCAGCAGCAGCAGCATATACATATACATATAGAGCCACTGTGCTGTACATTGGAAATGAACATGACACTGTAAATCTATTGTGCTGCAGTTGTTTAGTTGCTAAGTTATAGCCAGCTCATTGTGACCCCATGGACCCACCAGGCTCCACTGTCCATGGGACTTCCCAGCAAGAATACTGGAGAGGGTTGCCATTTCCTTCTCCAGAGGATCTTCCTGACCCAGGGATTGAATCCATGTCTCCTGCATTGGCAGGCAGATTCTTTACCATAGAGCCACCAGGGAAGCCCATAAATCAAATACATGTCAATAAAACATTTTAAATGATAAAAAAAAAAAAGAGATAGGAACAGAGGATTTGACAATATGTACATCATCGTGGTGACTATGACCAAAACAGTTTTGGACCTAAGCCTGACTGGAGTATAGGGAGGGAAGGGTGAGAATGTGTAGTTGGCAAGAGTACATAGCTTCTGAGAAGTTTTGCTGAGAGGCTAGATCATCGATGTTTTTGTTTTTTCTGTATATTTGCATACAGAAATTTGTATATAAGTTTGTTTATTTCCCAAGAATGAGAGTTTAATACTTCTGTTTTATTATTATTATAGATTGCAGATAGTACTCCCCTGTTTATAAGAGAAGTACGAACTCCTCAGCAGAACACTGCAAACCCTCATCTTCCCTCCTCTGTGATCTTTCCAACCTCAGGCTTGCTGTTCTCCACAATCACGGATCTCCCATAGGCTGCAGTCACTCTTGCCGGCTTCTATCGTGAATCAAAGTCTGGTGCCAGCATATGAGCCAGCAGTCCCACTCCTGGGCACATACCCAGACAAAATTGTGGTTCGAAAAGATACACACACCCCTATTTACAATAGCTCAAACATGGAAACAATTTAAACACCCATCTACAAATGAATGGGTAAAGAAGACATGGTATGTATATATAATGGATTACTCAGTCATAAAAAGAATGAAATAATGCTATTTGCAGTAACATGGATAGACCTAGAGATTATCATACTAAGTGAAATAAGTAGAGAAAGAGAGAGAGAGAAAGATCAATACCATATAATATCACAAATACCATATAATATCACTTATATGTGGAAGCTAAAATATGACACAAATGAAACAGAAACAGACTCACAGATACAAAGAATAGACTTGTGGTTGCTAAGCAGGAGGGCAAGGGGAGGGAAGTATTGGGAGTTCAGGATTAGCAGATGCAGACTGTTATATATAGTATGGATAAACAATGAAGTCCAACTGTGTAACACAGGGAACTGTATTCACTATCTTGTGATAAAGCATAATGGAAAAGAACAGGAAAAAGAATATACATGTATAACAGCATCACTGCCATACAGCAGAAATCTACACAACATGGTAAATCAAATATATTTCAATAAAATTTCTAGAAAAAGGAAAAAAAGTTTGATGCTGGACATTAGCTGTGGCTCCTATTTGTCTCAGAATCCCTAAGCCACCCCACTCCACACATGGCCAGGGTCATTTGGTTACACACTTACCACCCAGTTTCACTCACGCATCAGTCCCACAGTTGCAGACAAAAGTTCTTTTCTGCTTTCCACTTCCTGGCTCTTAGAATGGCAGGATGGGATAACTAATAGGGAAAAGAATAGGGCCTCAAAATCAGAGAGGGAAGTGGGTTCCTTCCCTTATCTGCCACTCACTAACTGTGTGATCTTGGGCAAGTTTCTTAAGGGCTCTGTATCCTCATCTGTAAAACCAAGTTAGTAAAACTCACATTCATTCAGTTTTCTGAAGCTTGGCATAAAGTAAAGCAGTAGTTGTGGCGGCTAACTTTGCGTCAGAACTGCGCGGACGCCAGTAGGTGAAAACTAAGATGCTTCAGAAATGTGACCCAGTAGCAGGGGCCCCTCACATGACCCCGAGATGCCAGACAGTGTCTCTCTCCCCGCCCAGGGCGTGTGCAGGTCCGCTGACCCGTCTTTCCAGTCACCCCACACTCCGGGTCTGTGATCATGCACCCCCCCACCCATAGCTGAGCCTGACGCGGCGTTGGCTCATGCGCCTTTCTGCCGCAGCCTCTTGCCACGGACCACACGTCTCATCCTCGGCTCCTGGCCCCGCCCCCCGCCCCAGGCGCGCCCCTTCAGCTTGCCCACTCCGTGTCTGAGCGGCCGCGCCCGCGGGCCGTAAGCTCCGACTGGCTGCGCCGCGGCGGCGGGCGGCCCCTAGGCGCACACACCCTCCCCGCGCAGCCAATGGGCGTGCGCGCGTCACTGACCCGGCGGCCCGCGAGCCGGCAATCCCTCAATAAGCCACATTGTTGCACGAAACTCCGGCACAGGAGTCCCAGGCCGCCGCTAGCACCGCCGTGACACCTAGCCGAGAAGATCCGCGGGCGAGCGCAGCCCACGAATGAGGCCGAGAGGTCCGGTCGCCCTAGTGAAGCCGCACTTCGATTCTTTCTCAAGTTGAGCCTTAGTGATCTTGTGGCTGAAGTTAGTACTTTGACAGTGGGACATCCCAACACGTCGCCGGGAGTGACTCTTGGTCTCCGTTCAGCAGTTGGGACTACCAAAACCTGTTTTTAGAGACCCGAAACCCTCCAGCCGGGCGCGCCATCGTGTGCTTTCTTTGTGTGCCTCCCGGACTCACCAATCCCGGCCGGGCCGCCAAGTCCAGGTACAAAGCGGTCCGACCGCGCCGCTCTCCTACCCCGCACGCGCTCCGGCCTCGGTTTCCCAACTCTGTTCCGTCGGGAGTTGGCAGGATGATTGCCTCACACCTGCTCGCCTACTTCTTTACGGAGCTCAACCACGACCAAGTGCAGAAGGTAAGTAAGCGCGGGAGGGGCGGCTGGCTCGCCTCTGAGAACCTTACTTTGTCCGTGGCTCTCTCTCCGGGGTCCCGGCCGACTAGGAATCTTCTCTTAGACCGTACGGGGACCCGCTCTCTCCCCATTCTGGGCCGCAGACGCGGAAAATATCAGGACGGCGGGGAAAAGCCCTGGGCTGGAGGAGCCACGTCCGCTAGGCACCGGCAGGCGTGTGCGCGCCTGCGAGGCTCCGGGGCTCGTGCACCGCGCGCCTCTCCCTCTCTGCTATCCCGAGCGCACTCGCGCTCCCGCTTCCCCCCAACCCCCGCCCCTGGAGGGGCGGGCCACCCTGCACGTAGTCTGTGACTGCTGGTTCCACGTGGGAGGAACCCCCCTTTCGCAGTCTGTGTTCCGGCCGGAGCACGTGGGGAGAATCGTGGCGGGGTTGGGGGAGAAGACTCGGCTGCCTGGGCTCCTCCAGGGCTAAAGACGGCATTTCGGCGTTACGATTCCCTCTAGCGTTCCTCACGGCCTCGTGGGAAAAGACCACACGGGAAAAAGCTGGGAAACGGGCAGAGGAACTTCGCCCGCCGCGCCCCTTTTCCGGAACTGAGGCGCCCGGAACCGAGGCTCCGCTAGGGACGTACGCCCCCTCCTCCCCTCATACCCAGCATCGGGCTCCGGACTGCCCCTCCTCGAGTACCCCACCTCCGGTCCCGCCTCCAAATGGGGGGCGGACTTTGGATATTACTTTTGGTGTTCCCAAAAGTTTCTCCAAGAGGACCAACTCCACAACCCCCTCGTTCCTTTGCCGTCTTCCTGGGGATTTTTGTCGTTCTGGAGCCTTTTTCAGTTGTAGGCCTCGACCAGTCTGCCCACTTTCTCTCTCAGCAGTGCCCCCAAATCCGAGCTCTTTTTCGGGCCAGGTCTTTTACGTAAGACAAGCCTCCTGCCTCTCCGGGGAGCCTCGCTCTCTGTGCCTCTGGGTATGGAGTGGGGGTGGGGCTAGCCAGGGCCCCAGGCGCTCTCTGGGGGAGAATTAAGTTTCTGAAATGCTCGAGATTGCGGGATTGGCTCCTGCCCTGGGCCTCAGCTAGGATTTGAGACGAAGGGGTGGGCGGGGGTAGAGGGTGTCCAGATCTGTGAGTCAAAGACGGAACGTTGCTCAATTACATGCTTGAAATTTCTGTCTTAGTAGGAACACATTTTGGGGAAAATGTTTTGACATTATCTTTCTGTGGGACGACCTGCTCATACTCTCTTTCTGGTTGATCGTGAGAGCGAAGGAGAGGATGATGGTGGGTTGCCATCACAGTGTTTTCAGAGCCGTGGCAGATGAATTCCAATATAACATGAAGTTTCCTAGCCTCAAACTGGAGTAGGGAGCAGACGGCAGCTGGTTTAGTTGTGTCAGAGGTAGGACCTTAGCTTTGGGCTTATTTGCCCGAGAAGTGAGTTAACCCTTGTGGAAGACTGTCATTTCTTGGCAAGTCCTAGAATTCAAAGCTTGCTGTTGTTCAGTCACCCAAGTCGTGTCCGACTCTGCAACTGCAGGATGCCAGACTCCTCTGTCCTTCACTGTCTTCCGGAGTTTGCTGAAATTCGTGTCCATTAAATTGGTGATACTGGGGCTTCCCAGGTGGCTCAGTGGTAAAGAATCTGCCTGCCAATGCGGGAGATGCAGAAGATGTGTAATCTCTCTAAATTTAGGTAATTCCTCTAAATTACCTGAGTCGGGAAGACCCCCTGGAGGAGGAAATGGTAACCTGCTCCAGTATTCTTGCCTGGAAAATTCCATGGACAGAGAAGCCTGGTTGTAACCTCATGGGCTACAGTCCATGGGGTAGCAGAGTTGGACACGACTGAACAACTAAGCATGCACGAATTGGTGATGCTATCTTACCGTCTCATTCTCTGCCACTGCTTCTTTTGCCTTTAGACTTTCCCAGCATCAGGGTCTTTCTGATGAGTTGACTCTGCATCAGGTGGCCAAAGGTGTTGGAGCTTCAGGTTCAGCAGCCCGCCTTTTGATGAATATTGAGGGTTGATTTCCTTTAAGCTGGAGGGTTATTAATTCAGGGATGGCCTTCTCAGTTGGGTAAAGTATTGCCCCAGGACTTCTAAATTTACTCACTCCTTGTTCAGAGGATGGAACCTAGGTCCACAAGTTTACCCCCCCTCAAGCCACAGGATGAAAGCTAGGACTGGAAACTTACTGGTCTGGAATGGGGAGTGTCCGTTTAGTCCCAGATTGTAAAGAGAATTACCCAGGATACGTAGAAATGAGTTCTAATCTCTGTTTTGTGCTTTATTAACCACAGGACCCTGAGCAAGTCACTGGCTTCTTTGGACCACCAACCTTTTTTTTTTATTTGTAAAACAAGAATCATAAACCTCAAGTTTCTCCGCTTTAGGAAGTTGTGATGATTAAGCACAACAATGTAAAAAGTTCTTTATTGTGAGATTGTCTGCACTTGCACTGCACCTTTCAGCCAGTGAAGTGCCTCAGGGACACTTGGGTGTATTTCCTCTAAATTACCAGTGGGGGCAGAATTGAGTCAGGCCTTAACTCAGCAGTTGCAGAAGCTGGAATTTCAGTTCAGTTAAGTTCAGTTCAGTTGCTCAGTCGTGTCCGACTCTTTGCGACCCCATGAATCGCAGCACGCCAGGCCTCCCTGTCCATCACCAACTCCCCGAGTTTACCCAAACTCATGTCCATCGAGTCGGTGATGCCATCCAGCCATCTCATCCTCTGTCGTCCCCTTCTCCTCCTGCCCCCAATCCCTCCCAGCATCAGAGTCTTTTCCAGTGAGTCAACTCTTCGCATGAGATGGCCAAAGTACTGGAGTTTCGGCTTTAGCATCAGTCCTTCCAATGAACACCCAGGACCGATCTCCTTTAGAATGGACTGGTTGGATCTCCTTGCAGTCCAGGGGACTCTCAAGAGTCTTCTCCAACACCACAGTTCAAAAGCATCAATTCTTCGGCACTCAGCCTTCTTTACAGTCCAACTCTCACATCCATACATGACCACTGGAAAAACCATAGCCTTGACTAGATGGACCTTTGTTGGCAAAGTAATGTCTCTGCTTTTGAATATGCTATCTATGTTGGTCATGACTTTCCTTCCAAGGAGTAAGCGTCTTTTAAGTTCATGGCTGCAATCATCATCTGCAGTGATTTTGGAGCCCGGAAAAATAAAGTCTGACACTGTTTCCACTGTTTCCCATGAAGTGATGGGACGAGATGCCATGAGCTTCGTTTTCTGAATGTTGAGCTTTAAGCCAACTTTTTCTCTCTCCACTTTCCCTTTCATCAAGAGGCTTTTTAGTTCCTCTTCACTTTCTGCCATAAGGGTGGTGTCATCTGCAGATCTGAGGTTATTGATATTTCTCTCAGCAATCTTGATTCCAGCTTGTGCTTCTTCCAGCCCAGCGTTTCTCATGATGTACTCTGCATATAAGTTAAATAAGCAGGGTGACAATATACAGCCTTGCCGTACTCCTTTTCCTGTTTGGAACTAGTCTGTTGTTCAGTCTCCCAGTTTAGGTGAGCAGTAAAAAAGTTGGAGAAAAAAGATGAGAGTGAAAAAGTTGGCTTAAAACTCAACATTCAGAAAACTAAGATCATGGCATCCAGTCCCATCACTTCCTGGCAAATAGATGGGGAAACGATAGAAACAGTGAGAGACTTTATTTTCTTGGGTTCCAAAATCACTGCAGATGGTGACTGCAGCCATCAAATTAAAAGACACTTGCTCCTTAGAAAAAAACCTATGACCCACCTAGACAGCATATTAAAAAGCAGAGACATTACTTTGTCAACAAGGGTCCGTCTAGTCAAAGCTACGATTTTTCCAGTAGTCGTGTATGGATGTGAGAGTTGGACTATAAAGAAAGCTGAGCGCCGAAGAATTGATGCTTTTGAACTGTGGTGTTGGAGGAGACTCTTGAGAGTCTCTTGGACTGCAGGGAGTTACAACCAGTCAATCCTAAAGGAAATCAGTCCTGAGTATTCATTGGAAGAACTGATGCTAAAACTGAAACTGCAATACTTCGGCCACCTGCTGCAAAGAACTGACTCATTGGAAAAGACCCTGATGCTGGGAAAGATTGAAGGCAGGAGGAGAAGGGGATGACAGAGGATGAGATAGTTGGATGGCATCACCGACTCGATGGACATGAGTTTGAGCAAGCTCTGGGAGTTGGTGATGGACAGGGAAACCTAGCATGCTATAGTTCATGGGGTCGCAAAGAGTTGAACATGACTGAGCAACCTAACTGAACTGAACTTAGGTGAACAAAGCTGTTTGATTCCAGCTGCATTTGGGAAATAGGAAGAGAATCAGAAAGAATATTTTGGAAACATAAACCGTGTCTCTTACATCTCCAGTATTGGCAGGAAGGGTCTTTATCAGTAGTGCCACCTGGGAACATAGAGCAGTGACTCTTAAACTCTTTTTTTTTTTCTTAAACTCTTAAAAGTTGATCCTTGAAGGAAGAATTAGGAGAGGAGGTTGAAGCTTGAATTTTAGAGTTTTTTGAAAAGGCCTTGGTTTGAACTCTTCTGAAATCTCTATCATTTTATATATTCTGGGTTGTAGTCTGAGGCAGGGAAAGTTTAGGTTCATCTGCCCAAAACTAGCTCCATTGGAATCACTTGTCTCCTGATAGACAAGTCCAGTGTTTTGTGCTGTTAGGAGAGTAAGAGTTATTTGCTCACTTTTGCTAATTTGACAGTTTGAAACTCAAGAGCAAACACATATAGCATCTACTGTGTACCAGTAGATCTTTACACCTGTTATTAGCATTTACTCTTTACAGCTGCTCATTAGCATTCACAGCAACACCATGAAGTAGATACTATTATCAGCATCGCTGTTTTACTGGTAAGCAATTGAGGCCCAGGTGACTTGTTCAAGGTCACTAACTTTTTTGTGAGAGCAGGGAATTGAATCCAAGCCAGTTGGGTTCCAGAGGCCCTTGCTCGTGACCACAGTCCTGCCTCTGGGACCAGTGGAAGACTCCATCTGGTCGGTGTCTGGTCACTTTTGGATGCTGGCGGCACCTGCATCCAACACGTCCAGGAATGCAGCTTTCTCTCCTCTTGGTCAGATTAATGGCACCAGTACTCTCTGACTTTTCTGGTTGGGATCCCTGGACTCATTTAATTGAATTTCCTTTCTGATTGCTATACCTTTGTCAGCTGGTCTCTGGGTTACTTCAGAGGCCTCGTGGGGTTTGTTTCTAGTCTCTTTCTAGAGTTGGACTAGATCATTTCAGAAGCCTTTTAAGCCCTTGTACTATCACTTTATATGTGGAATCTAAAATATGACACAAACGGACTTATGAAACAAACAGACTCACAGACAGAAAACGAACTTATGGTTACCAAGGGGGAAAGGGTGGGGAAGAGTAAATTAGGGGTTTGTGGTTAGCAGATACAAACTATATAAAATAGATAAGCAAGGTCCCATTGTATAGCACAGGAACTATATTCAGTATTCTATAATAGGGCTTCTCTGGTGGCTCAGTGGTAAAGAATCCACCTGCCAATGTAGAGGACATGGGTTTGATCCCCGATTCCCGAAGATCCCACATGTGGCGGAGCAACTAGGCTCATTCACCCCAGCTACAGAGCCTGTGCTCTAGAGCCTGGGAGCCGCAACTGCTGAGCCCCTGTGCTGCAGCTACTGAAGCCTGCATGCCCTAGAGCCTGTGCTGCGCCGCAGGAGAGGCCACAGTGATAAGTCCGCATGCTGCATCTAGAGAGTAACCCCTGGTCCCTGAACCTGGAGAAAAACCTGTGCAGTATCAAGCAGCCAGCATGACCAAAAATAAATAAATGAACAAATTTTTTAAAATGCTTTAAACAATATCCTATAATAAACCATAAAGGAAGAGAATATGAAAAAGCATATATATTTATCTGAATTACTTTGCCGTATACCAGAAACTAACACATTGTAAACAATTATACTTGTTTACAAAAAGACTGCACGCTGATTGCCCTCTGACCCCAGCTCCCACATCAGCCTCATCTTCTCTATCTTCCATTCCCCAGAGACTTGCATCACCATTCCTCCTAAGTGTCACACCTGCTCACACTAGGTGCTTTTGTGTGGCGTTTGTGTCATCCCATTGTACACTGGAGTTGGTAGTTTCAGAGAATAGAGAATCCTAGCTGTCCACCTTTATAGCCCGTTTGTAGCCAGTAGTGAGGTACTCAGTGAATACAAGAATGAAGGAGTAGACCTTTCTGGGAAAAGAACCTGAGTAACTGCTGCAGGAAGCAGAGGAGGGTGAGAGGCAGCTGGGGGAAGTGCTGGCACTGGACTGAAGGGGTGAGTGGATGGGCGGACCATTGGATTGTGAGCTATTCCCTCATCAAGGCCTGAGGCATGGTGTGAGGCTGATCCTGAGAAAGGGTGGCCCGGAGACATGGAAGGAGAAAGAGGGTGTTTCCTATCTTCTACCCGTCAAAGGTTTTGTCCTGTCTGGAGACTTAGAGGATTCTTTTAATTAATTGAACTATAATTAATATACAAGATACAGGGTTTTTTTGTCTCCTAAGGATGAGAATCGGGATTTACCGTGGAAGTGAAATGAAGGACGCATGCCTTAGTCATTAACCAGTTGTTTTAATACGCACAGACTGGTGACACAGTCTTGGAATACAGATAGTTAATTTAGGCTCTTCACTAGATTAATGAGGGGTAGCTTTCAATTCTGAACTTAATGAGAGGGGGAAATATCTTGGAAGCAGAAAGGTTTAACAGAACCCCCAAGAGACAAGAATTTAATGTTTTTTGAGAACCTGCTGTGTGTACAAGGCCCTCTAGATAGTATATCGAAAATTGAGACTAAGACACCTTTCAGCTCTCTGGTGAGATAAGACTCTAGGAATAGATACTTTACATCTGCTGAAGGGTTGTAGCAGTTATTCCCATGGGATGGGGAGTTGACTGGTAGTTTTTGAGCACGTACTCTGTGTCATTAATCTTCAGATAGGGGATGAAAGTGTGGGAGTAAAGGGATTGATTAAACTTTAATGGCTCAGCAGTAAAGAATCTGCTTGCAAAGCAGGAGACACAGGAGATGTGAGTTTCACCCCTGGGTCGGGAAGATCCCCTGGAGAAGGGAATGGCAACCCATTCCAGTATTCTTGCCTGGAGACTCCTGTGGACAGAGGAGCCTGGTGGGCTATAGTCCATGGAATCTTGGAGTCGGACACGACTGAGACAACTTAGCACAGGCACACACAAGATTACTTTTGGCTGAGGTAACTGACATTGACAGGGAGGTACAATTTGGCCCATTCAACTTTAACTTAGTTCTTAGTATCTTAATACTAAGCCCCTTTCCTGCTCAGAAGACAATTGATGCTAACAGGAATGTTTTGTAGCTTTTTTAATATGCTTTTTAAATTTATTTAAATATGTTTGGAAAACATATTTACAATGTTATTTTGTAGCTTTTACTCATCATCCATTTGTTTTGTATTGTCAAATTGATATTTCAGAGAGTGGCCAAGAAGCACTTTTTTCTTTACCCCTGAATGAATTAATATTCTCTCTGAGCTTCCTTAGACAAAGCCAATATATATTTTTATGTATCACTTTTCAAAGTTGAACTTTTCTATCACTCTGAAGAGTTTGAAGGCAAGCAGGGGCCATTTTCCAGGGGGCCTCAAAACAGCACAAGCCCTAACAGTTTTCTCAAAAACTAGCAGCCTTAGTAAGGAGATCTGGTACATTAAAAGAACTCAGGAACCCCAGAAAACTGGCTTCCTCTGTTCAGATACTTCCGGTTTAAAAGATGACTGCTGATAACTGGTTCCTCTTTATCATTGTTAAGTTTTGAAATCAGCAAGTTTGGTTTGTTTTCCAACAGTGCATGTTATCTGTCTTTGACTTTCCAAAGCAGTTGGGTTGGAGACCTGGCAAAGCAAATCAGAGTTCATTGGCTGTGAGTTAATATCACACGCCATAGATCACAGGTGGCTATTTCTGCTTACTTTTAAAGCAATTCTCTCAGCCTCAGTGCTGTTGACATTTTGGGCTGGATAATCTTGTGAGGGGCTACCTAGTCTATCATAAAGAGCAAGAGTTTTTCTCCTGGTCCAATTTACAGGGGCAAAGACTGTGGTTTTTGTTTATTTGTTTTTAAAGTACTCCTTTAGAGCAATGGTTTTCAACGATTAGTGATTTTGTCCCCCAGGTGTACTTTGGTGGTATCTGGAGACATTTTTGGTTGTCACAAGCAGGTGGATGAAGATGTGCTATTGCATCTGGTAAGCAGAGGCAAAGGATGATGCTAAACATCCTACAATGCCCAGGACAGATTCCCCTTCCCCACAAAAAAAAAAAAAAAAAGACTTTTCTGACCTCAAATATCTATGGACTGAGAAGCTACATCAATAGAAGCTGCATCAAATGGAATAGTCTGTCCCCCATTCTAGTATTACAGTGCATCACTAACTGATCATAAAGCTACTTAGTAGTAGCTGTGATGAGGACCGTAGTTCTTCGCTCTCAGTGTCCATGTCGTGGGATAGTCATGGGGGGAAGTGGCCTTTTACAAAAGGTGAATTTACAGTGAGGTCTGCAGACCACAATAATTAACAGATGTCCATGGCCCCTGGCTGAAGTGTGGGTTACCTGAGTTACTGTTTTTGTGTCTTCAGAAAAATATGGGCAAGGTAAGCACTCCAGAAAGCCATGGGAGAGAAGTTTGTTCAGCTGACCCCAGAAGAATCTCACCCTGACTTTTGTTGGGGTTTCCCTAAGGGCCAGGCATTGCCAGGCTTCTGAGCAAGGCAGGCACGTGAGATGCTGAAACTTCTATTGCTGGGGACAGAGGAAAGGGGCTGTTGGTGCCACTGAGGGACAGTCCAGCAGCCTCTGGGAGGGTCTCCATGGTGACAAGTAGAGCCAGGCTTCCTGGGGTTGAATCCTGGCTCCTCACAAACCAGCGGTGTGAACTTGGGCCAGTTATTTAACCTCACTAGACCTCAGTTTCTTCTACTTGTGAAATGGAGAGTGGATAACACCTTAATAGGTTCTTTGTAAGGATTTAAGAGAGTGCATATATGTGGAGTTCTTAGAGCTGTACCTGCCAGAGTCAACACTCAATATGTCAGATATTGATGGTGGTGGTTTAGTGACTAAGTTGTGTCCTACTTATTGCTACCCCATGGACTGTAGCCCCCACCAGGTTCCTCTGTCTGTGGGATTTCCTAGACAGCTGTCAAATATGCATACATAAAGATATTCTCAGATACCCAACTGTGCTGCCCATCTGCGTGGGAGCAAAAGAGGCCCTGTTTCTAAGAGCTTTCAGGGCAGGTGGGTTCTGGCCCATTTATGTTCTCTGTCTGATGTCAGATTAGCGCAGAGGACAGGGAGGATAGAAGGATGGAAAGTTCCTAAAGCTGAGGAGTAAGGAAGCGTCCTCACTGCTCCCTCCAACTCCTAAAACCTTCTCTTTCCTGGGCAGAGGAGACCCGCTTTTGAACTCCTGTTCTAACTTGCTTTCCTCCTGATCCTCTGGGGAGGAGGTAGCAACCCCATCGGGTGGGTGGGTCTTTGGGATGCCTGGGCTGTTTTGGTGTGCCTTAGTTGAAGTGTCCTCCTTGGGAAGTCATGAGAGACACAGTTGCACTGAATAGTCATAGCATTAGTTCAAACCTCTTTTCGTTGTAGAAGCCTGGTCCTCTCTCCATTGGTATCTCCCCTGGAGGGCAGAACTGCAGAGGCTCCAAGGGCAGTTGCTGAGGCCACTTATGCTGAAGTTGGCTTGTGAGACGCTTGCTCACACTTCCTCACATCTGCCGCAGTCTCTGGCTTCCCACTGGGGGAACCACTTGAGGTGACTTGTGCTATTGAGTCATAGGCTGGGTCATAGTAGGTTTCAGCCCCACTGACCCTGGAGTTTCCATGAAGTGAATGGTCTTTTTTTGTTTTTTTTTGGCACATTGAGTGTAGAGTCCCTGGCCATCTTGGTTCTCAGCAGAGAGCGCTTTGCCCTTCATATACAGACTCTGGGCTGTCCAGTTTGGCCTCTTCTGACATTAGGGTGCCTGGGGTTCTTGACAAAGCCAGAGAGGACCCTCTGTGTGGGACCCACGCTCTACTTCTCTCGTTCCTGTACAGCCTTTGTCTTGTCTAGATTGTCATGGCTAGAAAATCTCCTTTTCCCTGGAAGTGTCATGCTTTTTGCATTTTTGTCTGTGGATCTCTAAGCACTTCCTTAATAGTCCTTCCCTGGAGTGGCATTGTTGTCGTTGTTCAGTCGCCCAGTCATGTGTGACTCTTTGGGACCCCATGGACTGTAGCACGCCAGTCCTCCCTTTCCTCACCATCTCCCTAAGTTTGCCCAAGTTCATGTCCATTGCATCAGTGACGCCATCCAGCCATCTCATTCTCTGATGTGTCTTCTTCTGCTGTCAGTCTTTCCCAGCATCAGGGACTTTTCCAATGAATTGGCTATTTGCATCAGGTGACCAAAATACTGGAGCTTCAGCTTTAGCATCAGTCCTTCCAATGAGTATTCAGGGTTGATTTCCTTTTAAAATCAAAGATTTTGTTTGACTGGTTTGATCTTCTTGCTGTCCTAGGGACTCTCAAGTGTCTTCTCCAGCACCACAGTTCGAAGGCATCAATTCTTTGGCACTCTGCCTTCTTTATGGTCCAGCTCTCACAACCGTACCTGACCACTGGGAAGACTAAAGCCTTGACTATATGGACCTTTGTTGGCAGAGTAATCTTGGAGTAAACGAAGAGAGTGAGTCGGGTCTGAGGACCTGGCTCTGGGAAACCTTGGTACCTACCCACCCAGCCTATTTCCCTCTCCTCAGCTTAGCAGCGCTGTCCTGGAGGCTTGGATATGGTCTATGTTCTTGGAAGGCTTTATTCCCAACTTTTTCTTTCTGGCATCTCCATATTGTCTGATAAAGGAATGAAGCCAGATGAGCTATTGAACAGCTTTAATTTGGGCTAAATAAGGGAATTTGAAGCTGTCACTTTTCCTTTTTCCCATTTGAAGGACTTTTTCCTCCCAAATTTTCCTATTTCAACCCCTTCTAATGAAGTCTTCCAGCCATTTCCCATCAGTTCATTTTTCCCCTCAATTCCCAAAGGTCTTAAAATAGCAAATGTGCACCACTTACTAAGTGCTGGACTCTGTCTAGGAACTTGACCACAACACAGGCCACCTCAAGCAGCCCTCCAGGATAGCCATTATTGCTGCCTGTTAGTCAGAGGAAGACACCAAGACACAGAAAGGGCAGTACCTTGCTCAAGGACAAGCCAGCATTCAAACCCATGCGGTCTGATTCCAGAGCCCTGGCCTCTGGCCCCAGCATGGGGCTGCCTGGGACAACTGGGGACGGCCAATTGTCTTTCAGTTTCATGGGGTTATGAGGCTGGTGTCCATTGAGAGAGATCTTTGAGCTCATCTGTTCATTTTACAGTTGAGGAAAGCAGGTGTCTTGTCCTAAGGGACCAGCCAGGAACCCAGTCCCACGCCCTGCCCCGTCCTGTCTCCTTTCAGCGCCGTTGGTGTGGCATGAGCTCTTCCCATCGTTCAGATGTGGGCTCCCCAAGGACCACAAGCAGAATTTGCTCTGTGGCCTATTCCTATGATAACCCCGTAATTTTTTTGTCCAAACTGGATCACTTGAGAGTAAAAGGGGACATTGTTAACAGTTATGCTACTATCACACTGGGCAGATTATCCTGGGCAAACTGGGATATATTAGATAGTTGCCCTGCTTATGGTGGGTGTGACAAGGGTGGGTGGGAAGGTCTGGGGCTGGACATGGTACAAAGGGACAGACCCAGAGGAGTTTGATCCAGCAGGTTACAGTGGGCAGCACACAGGAGTCGGAAGTTTAGATGCCCCTGTGGGACTCTGGGCTCAGGCGCAGAGTCTGGTCCCTGGTATAGGGCTGTCCAGAGGAGGCAGAGTAAAGGGATCTGGGGGACAGGCCAGGGCAGCCAGGTAGACGGAGAGGAAGCTCTGCTGCCAGGATCACATGCAGTGCAGGCCCAGGCCTGAAGAGCAAGGCCAGGCTCTGAGCACCTGGGCAGTCTGCGGTGGCCAGCGCTTGTTACTCTCTCACTCTTTCCTCGGTGTTCCCTTTGCCCCTTTATGTCCCCATAACAGATGTGTCTGGAGTGCCTGCTGTATCTCAATACTGCAATAACGCTGGTATCACAGACACAAATTTGGGAACAGTGCCTTCAGTCCTCTGGGACCAGTAAGAGCAAGAGACGCTTTTTAGTCAAAAGTGTGTTAATGTAACCAGCTGGGAACTTGGGGAAGATATTTGTGGAGAGGCTATTTGTATTGGGCCCCTGAAGAACAACTGGGAATTTGGTAGGCCAGAGTAGGAGAACATTCCAGGTATGGGTTCAACACACATCTCTAACCTTTCAAGAAAAAAAACCAAAAAACAAAACTCAGAATTGTATTGATGTGTGTGATTTAAGTGATTGTGAATCTATATCTTATTGTAGTGAAAGAAACTGCTTACTATCTGTCCTTACTGCTTCAGTTGGTAATTAGTAATATATTTGCCTCCTACTGATAGTCTGAGCATTTGCAGGCAGAAGGGTCCCCTTTATCCCAGTATCCTAACTGCCTGGCACACTCAATGTAGCAGCCAGTATGTGTGGGAAAAAGAACTGTCGCAGGGTCATGCACACCTGGGACATATTATTCCTTTGAACTGATGTCCTATAGTCTGCAGATAGGAGGGTCCCAGGACAGGGGTCCCAAAGGCCTGTCTCCTGACCCCCTGACAGGTGCTGTTGCCTGCAGTCTGTCTGGCTGTAACTTGATGCAGCTGAGAGCAAGAACTGGAAGAACAGGAAACCCTGTGGCTCACGCACAGCAAGATCCTGGAGGAGTGGCCTGTGAGCCTGGCTCCACACTCACCCTGCCCTCCAGGCTGTGAGTGTGTCAGCTGCTATCTCCCTGAGGTGGCATGATGACCCTAGTGGGGGTCTGCTTTGTCCCATCTGAAAAAAATGTCAAGGTAGATCTGTAGCTTTTGGTTAACTGCATTTCAGAGGACAGGAGCCTTAAAGAATCCAAAATCTACTGTGTCTTTCCTCCCTAACTCATCCTCCTTTTTTTTTTTTTTTTGTTATCTTATTGGGAATATCTGGCTTTGGCTTGGCAACTTTACAGGATAAATCTGCTGCTGTTTGTACAAACTTGGTCTTCCCAGGAGGAGTCTGTGAAGACATTAGTATTAATGAGGTCACAGATAGCAGTTACCTAGCTTTCCCTGGATGAGCGCACACCTGTGCCCCGGGTCAGGGCATTCATCTGGCCTGGATGTTACGGGACCTGTTAGGAACTTGGCCTATGGTTTGCGGAAGCTTTTTCAGACTTTGGTTTCCTTGTCAAAGATTTGCAGTAAAACACTGGCAAAGGAATAATGTGAAAACATGAAATTCTTTCAAAACTAAGTTGCAGGCATATATTAGCAGATAGAGTCACCAGAAGGCTTTGTGTGGCTGCATTTAGGTTATGGCTTTCCCTTCCGATTTGACCTCTTTGGCCCTACCATGTGCCAAAGACTAGGACCTAGTCAGTACCTTGTCATTTTTCCTTCCTTTATTTTTAAAGTGAAGTATAATTTGCATAGAGAACTGAGAACACTAAGTAACTACCACCTAGATCCAGTAACAAATTATTACCAGCAATAGCAAGCATATGTGTGTGTGTGCGCGCTAAGTCACTTCAGTCATGTTGGGCTCTTTGCGACCCTATGGACTGTACCAGGCTCCTCTGTCCATGGGATTCTCCAGGCAAGAATACTGGAGTGGGTGGCCATTTCCTTCTCCAGGGATATTCCCGACCCAGGGATTGAACCCGCATCTCGTGCGTCTCCTGCATTGGCAGGCAGGTTCTTTACCACTAGCACCCCCTTCTGCTGCTGCTGCTAAGTCGCTTCAGTCATGTCCGACTCTGTGCGACCCTATAGACGGCAGCCCACCAGGCTCCCCCGTCCCTGGGATTCTCCAGGCAAGAACACTGGAGTGGGTTGCCATTTCCTTCTCCAATGCATGAAAGTGAAAAGTGAAAGTGAAGTTGCTCAGTCGTGTCCGACTCTTCGGGACCCCATGGACTCCAGCCTATGAGGCTCCTCAGTCCAAGAGATTTTCCAGGCAAGAGTACTGGAGTGGCACCACCTAGGAATCCCTAATAGCAGCTATGTGTACTCCATGCTAAGTTGCTTTAGCTGTGTCTGACTCTGCAGTGGTATGGACTGTAGCCCGCCAGGCTCCTCTGTCCATGGGATTCTCCAGGCAAGAATACTGGAGTGGGTTGCCATGCCCTCCTCCAGGGGATCTTCCCAACCTAGGGATTGGACCCAGGGTTTGAACCGGAGTTTCTTACATCTCCTGCATTGGCAGACAGGCTCTTTACCACTAGCGGCAGCTGGGAGGTCCCAACAGCAAGTATATCCCCCATTAAATGTAATTACTATCCTGACTTCTACTGGCATAGATCTGTTTCTGTACTTATTATAAGTGGACTCATACGATCCGTTCCGTGCTGTATCTGGCTTCTTTTACTCAACTTTATGTTGTGAGATTCATCTACACAGGCGTGTAGTGACAGGTGGGGCATTCTCATTGCTGTAGTGTACCCTGCCCCTGCCCCTCCAACCCTGTTTTAACTGTAGTTGAGTTAAAGCAGATGAAACTAGCCAAAGTCCTTCACTTCAAGGGGATGTGGTCCTTCCTAACTTTCTTCCTAGGAGACTAGGTTATAGAGCCTTGGAGTCTGCCCTAACACATTATTTAATATATATACACCTGATTGTATCTTTGGGACAAATACAAAAGTGCCAGGAAAGTTGAAATTCAGTCAGTTGGTTTGCTTGGGGGCTAGAAAAATCTAAAACATAGGAATTAGCTAGTGTTCATTCAGCAGCTCTTGGAGAGAAGGTTCTAGGTACTAAATCAGAAATACCCAAAGACTGGAGAAAGCAGTTTGGCATTACAGCAGTACCTCAGGGTGCCCCTGTGTCCTCAGGCCAACTATGCTTATGGAGTTCCTTTCTTATCCAATTTGGTCACTTGAATTTGCCCTTCTACCAGGAGGGTGTATCCTGTAGGAATGACTGATGAGCATTTGCTTGTTCTTGTATTATTTATTTTCTGCCTGCTTACTAAAAGGATTAGATGATATGGTTTAACTTTCATTGAAAGGACTTCTAGAATAAGAGTCATGGAACAGGCAGGAATGATTAAAACTTAGTTCATTAAAGTTGAGTACAGAGCCCTGAGCTTCCTAATAGCCAAAGCAAAAACAAACAAAAAAAAAAACAAAAACAAAACAAAACAACAACACAACCCCACAACAACAACAACCAAAACTGACTCTTCTTGAGTCATTGTTTTAATTTCATTGGCCTGTATCAGGAAGTACAGTGACTCTGGGCAGCAAGACTTTCCCCTGGCACTAAATTCCCTGTAAATTCCCTGTAGGGAATTGACTGGCCAGTGAACAACACAGCAGTTTCATGCAATGGGGTGATTTTTATGATTCTCCCTTCCTGTTACTCCTTGATTAAAGGTAACTAGGATTAAGTCATACTGATATGGAGGCATTGCAGTAGGCAGCCTATGCAGGGTAGTGAGGTAGTGAGCTAAGGCAGGGTAGAGAATGGCTTTCTGCTCCTAGAGTTCATAACCTCCTTCCAGTATCCTGGGCTTGCCCACACCTTCTGAGCCTTTTCACATGATCTCTCTACTGTCTCCATGTCAACACACATCCATTGACATGTATGTTGGATATGTATGTTCTTAGCCCAGAAGCAATCTCCTCTGAATGCTAGTCTTACAGGCCACTCACTCATACCTGTGACAGTTCCCATGGGCCATTTTACATTAACACCATCTTCCATTCATTTCAGAAACACCGGGTCTACAATGAGTTGAGTTCTGTGCTATATCTTATACAGTCCTAGAGAACAGGAATCTTGATTTCTTAAAAAAAATTTTAAAAACATTTGTGTGTGTGCGTGCGTCAGTTGACCCTTGAACAATATGGGTTTGAACTGTACGGGTCCACTTATTGTGGATTTTTTCAATAATAATGTGCTACAGTACTATATCACTGCATTATTCACAGTTGGTTGAATCTGTGGATGAGAACTATATATAAGGAGTGCCAACTATGGAGGATCAGCACCCCAGCCTGCGTGTAGTTCAAAGACCCAGTGGATATATATTTAGAGTGTACAATTCAGCGGCATTAAGTACATCACATTGTTGTACAAGTATCACCACTATCTCTGCAATTGATTTCTTTTAAAATTATATTCTTGTATGCTATCGTGCTTTGCATGTAATTGATTTTCAACAAAGGCTTAAAATGGGAGAAGCTTGGGTCAGGGATTCAGCAATTGAATGATAGAAAAGAATCTTACAGATTTAGATGTTGAAATTTAAGGTTTCTTCTATACTTTCTTTTGAGACGTCTTAAGGTATTCAAGGTAGGGTTTATGGCACTGTATGGAACAAACTGTCAAAGTTGGAATATTGTTCTTTTCTGGATGTAAGTAGTTTGATGAGGACCATTTCTTCCCTGGGACCTGTTAGGTTGGCCTCGGGGAAGGTCACTAGTCATTCAGTTGAAATTGGCCTGCAAGATGACAGTGAGTTCCTGAGGACGCTTGGGGGTAGGATTGTCATTTACCATTTTTGACACTGTAGTAAGGGATCTGGGTGATCCAGGTTCTAGTTTCAACTCTGTGACCTTGGTCAAGGCTGTTCCCCTGACCTCAGTTTCTGTGAGTTTCCTTTCTGGCTCTCACCTCCAGGCCTTTCCTCTCTGGGCTTCCTCATACCTAACTGGGGCTGTGTCTGCCACACCTGAGCCACTTCACACTTTGAAGTGGAGCCTCTGCAACAGTGATCTTCGGCTCCCTCCATTCCTTGCATTGTTGCTATGGCGCAGTTTCTCCTTTTAGTGCTAGTCTAGAGGAAACTGTGGGCACTTAAGGAGATGAGCTTTCCATTTGGCTGTGTTGTTCAGTTGCTCAGTCATCTCTGGCTCTTTGTGACCCCATGGACTGCAGCATACCAGGTTTCCCTGTCCTTCACCATCTCCTGGAACTTACTCAGACTCATGTCCATTGAGTCGGTGATGCCATCCAACCATCTCATCCTCTGTGGTCCCCTTCTCCTCCCGCCTTCATTCTTTCTCAGCATCAGGGTCTTTTCTAATGAGTCAGTCCTTTGCATCAGGTGGCCAAAGTATTGGAGTTTCAGCTTCAGCATCAGTCCTTCCAGTGAATATTCAGGACTCACTTCCTTTAGGATTGCCTGGTTTGATCTCCTTTCAGTCCAAGAGACTCTCAAGAGTCTTCTCCAACACCACAGTTCAAAAGCATCAGTTCTTTGGCATTCAGCCTTCCTTATGGTCCAACTCTCACATCCATACATGACCACTGGAAAAACCATAGCTTTGACTAGATGGACCTTTGTTGGCAAAGTAATTTCTCTGCTTTTTAATATGCTGTCTAGGTTTGTCATAGCTTTTCTTCCAAGGAGCAAACGTCTTTTAATTTCATGGCTGTGGTCACCATCTGCAGTGATTTTGGAGCCCGAGAAAATAGTCTGTCACAGTTTCCACTGTTTCCCCATCTATTTGCCATGAAGTGATGGGACCAGATGCCATTATTTTAGTTTTTTGAATGTTGAGTTTTAAGCCAACTTTTTCACTCTCTCTTTTACTTATCTTTAGCTAAGCCTGAAGTTACTATTCTCCACCTAGATGGGGGCCTTAGTTCTTGCATAAAAACTCAGGAGAACTCCAGAGATAATTGTTATGTGTATCCCTTGAGGAGGAACCAGGACCCTGCTTTATTGCTGCACTGTTATTTCTTGGCTGCTCCTCCTTGGTTTCCAAATTCCCTCCCTTCCCTAGTTAGTAACTGTTCGAATCTGTTCTTTAGAACTCTGGGGAAGTCTAGGAGGTCGATGCCTTTTTTTCTGCAAACATGAACAGGGGACTTGGAAAGGCTTTTGCACCTGGGAAGGCCCCAAAGGGTCCTGCTTGTTTTCAGCTTCTCTTTAGAACTTCTCTTGCCTGAACCCACAGTTCTAGAGAGGAGGCAGGCATAGACTAGTGTGTTATGCGAAGAAAGAAACTGACCAAAACTGCCCAATGAGGAATTTCTAATCTTGAGATTGCTAAACAGATGTGTCTAAAAGTACTATCTCTCTTTAATACACACCCTTGCCTCTGGTTAGGCAAGTGACCTTCTCATACTGCAACCAAGCTTTGCTCTGGCCTGCCTCTTTATCCCCAGCCTGGAATTCCCCTCCTTTCCATCTTTTTTCCTAATAGAGATTTAAAGAGAAGTAATCCAGGGTGTCAGGCCACACACACTCCAAAGAAAAAGAAGGAAGAATTTGGGGAAACAGCTCCTGTTTTGCTAACCCCCGTGTGACTAAGTAGGGTTAAGAAATGTCTTTGATCCTCTGAAGGTGCCACTTGGCACAGGGGAGTCTGGGAGAAAAAGAGGAAAGGGGATAGACAAAAAGGTTAGATATTAATAGATAGCTTTACATTTGCCACCTCATTTATGCTAGTGACTCTGTTTGAGTGTTAGTCCTCCCATTTTATAAGGAGGAAACTGGGACTCAGATGCCTGTTTTGAACACTGATTTTTCTGATGCCACAGCCTACAGTTCCCCACCACCAGCTACTAAATAAGGGATAACCTGAATGATTCTACTTTGATAGCTTCCAATAACTGGAACTTTTCCCCAACAACTTCAAATTTGTCTTTGCAACTCTCAACTTGACCCAGGATTGATGAAGAATTGTTTCACAGTTTAGCCTAATGTCTTAAGTACCGACTTTCAAAGATCCCAGGCCGAAAGTGGTAACAAATGACCTTGAGCAGTATTGACTAGAACACTATCCATTATTGTCACATTATTGTTAAGGTAGATACCAGCCCAAGGAGAGGGGAAGATGTTTGAGCACCCAGACAGTAATAAAGATGTCAATTTGATTAGTCTGGAATGGGTCTTTGGGATTCTTAGCCAAGTTCAGAAACTCTTATCCCAAGTGGCAGAACATAGACAGAAGTTATCAGAAAGTAGATTTATCTTAGAGAAAAAACTTTCTAACAACTAGAACTGACCAGCAGTAGAAGCTAACCAATTTTGAGAAGTGAGGAGTCTGTCATGCTTGGAAGCATTCAGATCTAGGCCTGATGCCTATTGGGGTAAGAGGGACAAAGGAGATAAACTCAAATGCTGTCTACTTTCAACGGGATTTGAATTGTCATTACCCCAAGGTTCTTTATAAGAGTTAGTATTTTTTAGCCATAATGTTACTGTGCTGTGTACATTTGGTAACTCCTAAATGACATTCTCCTATGACTTTGGGCCTGCTTGTGTTCCCTCCTTCTGGTTGCACTGTGAGAGAAAGTTGGCAGGATTCTGCATTTACTTCCTTCCCGATCCAGGAGAAAGGTCTTTGTATGGAGGCTGCTTCTTGCTTCCGACTCCTGCTTCCCTTGGCTACCCTCCACTCAACACAGCAGTGCTGGCCAAGGCTGGGTGGGCCTCAGTGGTGTGTTTAGGAAGTGATAACATCAGGTGATTAATCATTCCTTCCTGAGTGGCCCTGAGAAACTCAGGGTGGATACATCATCATGTCCATCATTGTGGCCCAAAGACAGGAGGTTTGGGCCAAGGTGCTGTAGCTGTATTTTTCATAGCTGTCCCGTATCCTTTTTCTTGGTCTCATCTGATGGAGATGTAAATCGAAGTACTTTGATGATAAAACAAAGTACTGAGGTCATCCAAGAAGCTGCAGAGCAGAGAGTCCCACCCAGATGAGGAGAGTCCACAGGAAAAGTGAGGGTGATAGGCCTAAGGGCCTAGCTTTAGAGCCAGACGCCTGTGCTCCTCACCGAGTGAGCTATAAAACAGGGATATAGAAGTTTTACAAAAGAACAGTGGACGTCATGTCAGTAAACTTGTAGGATGGGTTTTGGGAGGTAAGAAATGCTTGGTAAATGTTTAGCTACTGTAATGGTGATCATCATGACCATTTTCATCTGTTACTAAACACTGAAGAATGGTTATAATCTCTTGGGTAAAGGGCAACATGATTTGAGTAAAGGCTGACCCTTTAACTTGTTAGGTCCTTTTGAGAGTTAAGGATGAGGAGTGTTGACTAGATTTCCAACAAGCCTTGTAGCAGCTTAAACATCAAAGTTAAGCTAAGCATGACCACAGTAGAATTACAGCCATCCTAACTTGGTCTTTTGTGTACATGACCTCACACTCCAAGAAGTGATAGGGCAGCTCTTTAACAGGGCAGCACCACAGGCTCAGCTTGCCCACAAAGGAACATCTGGAGCCTTTGCAACATCTGGAGCCATCTATGGAGGCAGGAGTGGGTGGCAGTGAGGCTTCTGGGCCTGTCTTCTTTTTGGGAAAGTAGTAATGCAGGAGCTCCAACTTAGTCACGTGTCAAACTCATGATAATGTCCAGAGATATGTCTGCTGCCCTCTGACCTGACGGGGCAGCCCTGTGCGTGTCTGTGTGGTGGGATGACTGGTTCAGAAGATGGCCTTTTAGTGGATGTGGCCAGCCTGCATGCACTGTAGTGCCATTTGAGCTGTACAGACTTTGCTGTTCAGCAGAGAGGGGCATCCATCTAGTAGAGTGGACAAAAGCACAGTGGGCTGCCCCGTCCAGTCCTGGCTTAATCTTTTGCATCTGTGTGATTTGGGACATGTTGCCTTCCCCTTTCAGTTGAATGGAGAAAATAACACCTCAAAGGGTTGTTATGAGGATTCAATGAGTTAATGGGTATAAGACCTTGAGAACAGGTTTTGCCGAAGGGTTTGCTGTTATTACTATTGCCTATGAGGCTGTACTTGGATGTGGCTTGGCTTTAGCCTTTGTTTGGTCTGGTGGCTGGGACTTGTACGTTAGCACTGAGATGCATTAAGCCCTAATTTGTTCCTCGGCCAAGCCCGGCATCACTGAGTCTGAAGCAGGAGGCCTCTATGGTGATTATAGTTGCTCTGGGCCCAGAGTCTCCTGCGTTTTGTCTCCCACTGAGCCAATAGGGAGAGAGAGGACTTGTCTGAGACCAAATGCTTTTTCCTCCTGGGAGCCTCATGCGTTGTAGGGGAGGCCAACCTCCTCAGGAACACCCTGGCTCCCCAGTATTGTAGGAAGCCCAGATCAGTGACCCTGCTCAGGGAAGCGAGCTAGTGCCCCACAGACCTGGGAGGCTAAGGCAAACAGGGGGTTTGCCATGAACCTGAGGTGCCATGAACCTGAAATTAGGAAATAGAGTGGATGATTGAAGTCTTTCTGATTTCGACCAAAGGAGTTAGATGTCTACGGTAGCTCTCTAATAAATGCTGGCAGCAAGGGAACTTGGGGATATCCTCATTTCTGCAAATTTCAAACTATGACAAGCCTAGTCCCTCTGCTGGCTGGGGAGGGAGTGGAAAAGTGGCTGAGGGGCTTTCACCACTCTAGCCCTGCTTTGTCCTTTTCCATCCCACGTGAGGATTGTGTCTGTCAATTTTGTTCTATTTTAACCACATGCAGTTACGAAGACGGGTGGGCTGATTAACCACAGTCTCTTCTTTGTCTTGCTTACAGCTTCTTTCAGCATTTTATCCAGTCTCTGATCTTTCAACTTGTGGTATTTTAGAAGAATGATGAAAGATGAGTAGTGATCAGGATGCTTGAAATGATCTGAGAAGGGCCAATCTCATAATTCCACAGGAGAGAGGGATGGACCCCAAACCCCACAGGGAGTTAGGATGTGGCTGCAAGAGAGAACCTGTGAGTAAGAGGACTGTCTCTCTCGCTCTCTAATTCTCCCCACCCCCCAGCCCAAAAGAGGGCAATGGGTCTGTTCTTTCCTTAAAGTATTAAACAACTTTTGCTGTTCCTCTGGGAATCTCAAGCTTCAAAATTTGTTTAAAACCTTTGGTTTTAACTTAGAACCAAAAAAGTTTGGTTCTAAGAAGATCTGACAAAAAAAGTGCTGGAAAATAGAACAGTCTGTTAATACTAATGAGCACATTTGTCAGGGAAAGCTCATTATAAATGTTTATGCTTCTTGGTCAGAGTTGGGCAGAGGACTGCTGCTGCTACTGCTGCTAAGTCGCTTCAGTCGTGTCCGACTCTGTGCGACCCCATAGACAGCAGCCCACCAGGCTCCCCCGTCCCTGGGATTCTCCAGGCAAGAACACTGGAGTGGGTTGCCATTTCCTTTTCCAGTGCATGAAAGTGAAAAGTGAAAGTGAAGTCACTCAGTTGTGTTCGACCCTCAGCGACCCCATGGACTGCAGCCTTCCAGTCTCCTCCGTCCATGGGCTTTTCCAGGCAAGAGTACTGGAGTCGGGTGCCCAAAGGATAGGTGGGCGTTTACTTGTGATTCCCACAGGAGTAACAGTGATGGTGGTCATCAGCCCAACCAAGCCAGTCAGGATTCCTTTGGGAATCCTGAAGTTTGGGAGCTGGAAAGAACAGGGTCTCTTCACCCCCCAGTTTGCTGATGAGGCTGGGAGGACCAGGCCCACCGCCCTCATACCTTGAGGGCACAGCTGTAGCCTGGCCCAAGGGTCCTGATTCTACCCCCATCTCCATGGCCAGCAACCCCACCTGGCCTGGACGTTGCTGCTGCGAACAGGGATATTGTGGAAACTTGAGTGCCTCCTTGGATGGATTTCTATCAGATCTTTTTCTGAGAAGAAAACTGGGAATATCCACAGCCAGAGCAGATGAGAGCCTTCAAGAAGCAGGCTGTCTGAAGGGGACTCCTGTTGTTTCTCCTTCTCTCAGTGTTAAATCTGGGAAAAGTTCACAGAAATTTATGTTGAAAACAAGATAAATGAAATGACTAGGGAGAGCCGCCTCTGCCTCTGTGGATGGGGGAGGACTTTGGCTTTACCATGTGTATCAAGCCTCTGTCAATATGTCACATGCTGTGCTGGGCTTCAGGGATGCAAGCGTGAACAAATAGTCATGGTTCTTGCCCTTGGTGCTTATGATTTGGGCACTAATATATGTTTCCAAATTGAGGTTGGTGATGTGAAGGGAAAAGTCTGAGTTCACAGGAAAAACAGGGAGGCCTGATTGTTTTATTAGGAAGGTCAGAGAAGGCCTCTGTGCAGAGAGACCTGAAGGATTGGTAAGGGATCCGTAGATGAAGAGCAGAGTGAGGTGCTGTGTGGCCCATGTGAACAGTCTTGCAGGCAGGGAAGGGCACGGTTGGTGTGTTGGGGGGCTGAGCCAAGGCTGGTCTGCACAAGGAGTGCAGAGGCACCTGGTAAGATGAGCAGTGGGCGAGGCCAGGCTGTATGGTAGGGCCTTGGAAGGGTTTCAGATTTGGTGCCAATGGGAGACCACAGAAAGGTTTTAAGCATGGGAATAGTATAGACTCTGTCTGGGGATGGAAAATGGATGGCAGAAGTAAAAGTAGAATCAGAGACTCTTATTAGTCTAGGAAGGAGGCAATGGCTGAGGGGCAATAGGGTTGGCGCAACTGGCCTTGAGTGCAGAGGAAAAGAGATGAGCCTCTCCCCTAGCTGGCCTTTCCCCTGGTCTTCATCATTCTCCAGAAATAAAATTAGACCATTTTTCTAATTTGAATTTTTAGTTAATTTTTTTTTTTTAAGACAAAGTCCTGTCACAGATTCTGGTTCAATGGTCTTAATAACCTTCTGTACCTAATAGATTTTACCCTTTTGAGAAGCTGAATGATGTTCCATGACATAAATGAATACCATAATTCATTTAGTATATATGTCACTATGCACTTTCCCCTCTTTCAGGTTGACCAGTATCTCTACCACATGCGTCTTTCTGATGAAACTCTTCTGGAGATTGCTAAGCGTTTTCGCAAGGAGATGGAGAAAGGGCTTGGAGCCACCACTCACCCTACGGCTTCAGTAAAAATGCTGCCTACTTTTGTGAGGTCTACTCCAGACGGAACAGGTACTGTACCCACTGGGAGGGGTCTGGAAGCTCCTTTGCCTGGGGGAGATTTGGATGACTTTGCTCAGGGACCCAAAGAACTATGTACACCAGGGATGGTACTTTGGTTTTAAGCCTCAGAAGCCAACGCTGGCTAATTTAAGCATGTAGGGATTTGAATGGAAGTTTGTGGCATGGGATAGAGGGGAAGACTGGGAAAGGAGGTAGCCCTGGCAGTCAAGGGAGAAGTAAATCTTTGTCATTCCTGCTGGGGTAACTGCTATCGGCCATTTGATTCCATCCATGGCTCAGTAATGGCAACCCACGCCAGTACTCTTGCCTGGAAAATCCCATGGACAGAAGAGCCTGGTAGGTTATGGTCCATGGGATTGCAAAGATTCGGACGAGAATGAGTGACTTCACTTTCACTTTCACTTTATACCTTCACAGAGACTGCATACAGTGAGGATCATAAACAGCAAATATGCCTAAGATGCTTACGGCCATACACCATGGCAGTCACTCTTGAGCCCACCTAACTGGTACATTCCACAGGCATGCTGGAGAATCACTGTGGTACAGATTGTTCTAGATTGTTTCTTGAACTCCATGAATAAAGACTACTAGAAATCCAAATAAACTTGGGATAATGTAAAAGAGACATGGTACATATTAAGGTATGAAAGTCTCTAAAATTGTGCAATTAGAACTTGTCGAGCTTTGTTTTATCCCCTTGTTTGGATACAGTCTGTATTTCACGATGCACCTCCCCAAAAGTGATTTAACTAAACTGGAGAAAAGCGTCATGGGGAGACTGAAGTTGGAAGGTGGATTCGGGCTAGATTCAGAAATCTTGTATGCATACCCGAAACACTGAGTCTTTCTTCAGTAATACGCACTGGGGAGTAGCTGAAAGTTTTTGAGAGGTGTGAGCAGAGCTGTCTTGGTAACACACATTGTCAGCAGTTTATGTAGAGTGTGTGTGCGTGTGGGGTGATGGATGGTTAGTAGAGCACGGGGCATGGCCCTGGTGGAATGTAGTGGGCAGAGACCAGAGAGAATTCAAAGATCATACCAGGGTGTGGAGCACAGCTGTCCCAGGGTGGCAGCATCCTCAGAGAAGGGAATGGAGCTAAGTTGTGCCAGTGCTTTCTGCAGACAAACTTGCCACACAGTTTGTTTCATTTAATCTTCATGACAACCCTCCATTTTAGAGATAAAGTATCTCTGGGGCCATGAGGAGTGAAGGATGTGTGATGGCTACCTGCATGTAGAGGGTGAGAGAAAGAGCCTGGAGGCAGCTGCCAGGGTAGTGGAGGAACTAGGAAGTACAGAGGCTGAGCCACCCGAGAGGAGACGAGGCCAGGAAGGCGATGGCTGGTGAAGACCCGTACTTGCGGAGAAGCTCTGGGGGTGGGGAAAGGCACAGGACAGGGCTTGTCCACGCACCACGTGTTTTCAGTGTTTGCATCATGTCTGGGTCCCTGAGGCTTACCTTTCTACAGTCCCTAAAAGAAGTACATGTCTGCTAAAGCCTTGGGTCCCGGCGCTGAGAGTGTGGCCCTGTTCAGGAGTGTTCTGAGCAAGCGTGTCTCAGCCTTTCAGAGAGCTCCTTGAGTTGAGGAGCCTCCTCCAGTTCTCGTGTGTCTCTTGTGTGCCCTCTGGAATGGCACGTTTACTCCATCTGCCACTTACTCTGACTGGCAGCCACACCCGCTTTTATTGTTTTTATTGGACATTCTGATAAATTTACTAGCTCTTTTAGTCCAGGGACCTTGTCTTTGTTTCAGGCACTAGCACTAAGCAAGTATCCTAAATATTTTCTAAATATATATTATGGGCTAAAGGATTTTTTCTGAGCACTTAATGTAGTAATTTATTTACTTTTCACAAAACCTTGTAAGATATGTACAAATTTTACCTACTTTTTTTTTTTTTTTAAGATGAGGAGTTGGGAGCCTGAATGGTCAGATAATTTGTCTACGGTCACACAGCTAAGTCAGGATTCAAACTCGTAAATGCCAAAGGCTAGGCATCAAGGCTGCTGCACTTGATCCATTATGTGCCTACGTGCACATGTGAGCCTGTCCACTCAGCAACAGAGCACACCGCACATGCTCAGTTAAAGTTTTTTGAAATGGAGTTGGGGGTGGATGTCTGGCCTGGATTATAGGCAGGTGAATAAGCTTATTGGGGAGAACTAGGTATGCGGCCAGCTTTTTCTGTTCTTGTTGCTTTCCTGAGATTGGAGCATGGAGATCTCCCCTTGCCTCTTAGAGTTTGAACCAATCGCCGTATTGTGTGGTTATAGATTCTACCGTGCTAATGGAGACAGCACCTAACATGTAAAAGGAACACTGTGTATTATGTTAGTCGCTCAGTCATGTCCAGCTCTTTGTGACCCAGTGGACTGTAACTTGGCAGGCTCCTCTGTCCATGGAATTCTCCAGGCAAGAATACTGGAGTGGGTTGCCATTCCCTACTCCAGGGAATCTTCCCAACCCAGGGTTTGAACCTGCATCTCCTACATTATAGGCAGATTCTTTACACTCTGAGCCACAAGGGAAGCCCCAACTGTGTATTGGAATGGTTTATTCACTTGAGCAGAGCAGGTGACCCCTAGAGTACTGGAGACCAGACTGTAGGAGATGGGGTCCCCAGCCCCATGGTTTCTCATTTCCTGAGGTGTCCGTGGGTCAGCTCCTCACCCCAGCTGTCTGAGACTCAGCCTTTTTTCCTTTGTAAAAATAAGAGGTAGATCCAACAGTTCCAGTCTCTTCTATATGTCCTGGAACTAGTGTGTCACTGTGCAAAGTTCCTTGAATTACTGTAATGAAGGAAAGACCCATAATGTCCATCAGTTGGCCACTGGTCAATTAATGCAGAAAACAGGCCTCTGTAACCCAGCATAAACCATGAGACAGTTTTATCTAAATTCATGTTAAGATCATATATATATATATATATATATATATATACACACACACACACACACACACACACACACACACACAGGTGTGTAAAGTCTCAAGGACATGTATTAAGTTATTGGTAGGGTTTGCCTGGACTGTGAGGTTGGCAGTGACTACATATACGTGTATATGACAACTCAGCAATTCTACTTCCAGCTATACCTTAAACAAATTTCCATATGAACTCAAGGAGACATGTCTAAGAATGTTCAGGGCAGTGCTGCTTATAATAACAGTGTACTGGGAACCATTTATAGACTGTGTGTGATGGGATGCTATGCAGCATATTACCAGAAAAAAAGTGTATAAATATGGATACATCTGAAAAAAAAAATGAATGAAAAAAGCAGGACATGTACCTCATAGTAGTTGAATGTAATTAAAAAAAAAATCCCTCCAAGCAATGCTATATGTTGCTCATACACACATCCTAAAATTGTTAGGGTATAAACTGGAAAATGTGCACCAGATAAATGTTAGGGTTGCTTCTGGAGGGAAAGAAAATTGAACTGGGGAGGGGAGCATGAGGGAATATAACTGAACGTGGTCAACAGCAAGGCTTTGAGTTTTATGTTTTGTTAATTGGGGGCTGTGAGTTCTGGAAGGTGGCAGAGAGGACTGCTAACTCTTCAGTCAATAAAACTTGCCACAATGAAGATTCTTCTTTGTAAAGTGCTGAGAGAAGAAATGAGGGAGAGCTGTGTGCAGGGCTGCTGCCTTTCTCCGAACGTGTCACGCAGCTGGTGAGGCTTGGCTGGAGCACCTGCTTGCTGGTCAAGGCTGCGATCCAGACACTGTAACTGCTGGTGGTGACTGTGCTTCTCTGCTGCAGAGGGCTAGAGGCCTTGCGCAAGTGGTGCCTGATCCAGGCTAGCCTTCTTCAGCACCCTGATCAGCCCTTTCCAGTGTTACTTTTCTAATCTGGGAAATTAAACCTCAGATCTAAAGCTGTGATCTAGAGGGACATAGTCAGTGGCTGTCTAACTCTTCTGGACTACATACTCACAGCAAGAAACTCATGCATAGGAATGTTGATAGACAACTGAAACGAGTTTCAGGAATTAATGTGTATTCTTAAATGTGACACAGATCTATTATCTTCTCTACTTTAGAACTGTCTGTAGTCAGGACTTAAATAATTTTTCTTCAGCTTGCAGTGTGAAAGCCACCATCTTAAATGCTCCTCACCCAGTTTTGCCCTGGTCAGGCCTTTGTAAAATTGGCTATTTCTTGCCAGGGGTGAGAGGTGGTTTCAGCGCAGTGTGTGGTAAGGGGCAAAGATTAGAATTCCAGGTTTAAAAGACTGTGAAAGTTGTATGCTTTCGAGTAGTTCATTTATGCCCCAATCCTCCATTTTCTCATTTGTAAAAAGAAGAAGCATCGGAGGGTTGGCTCTCAGAATGAAGGGGGAGTCAGTCACGTAACTTTCTCAGTGTGTTGTAAGCCCAGTCATATGTAGCCACAACAGCAAGGTGCACACCCGGCACTGATTTTTGTTGCTCAGGGAGCAGGTGTGAGGGTTCATCCCCATCAAATGGTCCTGCATTTTGGAGCATGGACTGAGTTCCAGCTTTCTTAAGTCAGGTCTCAGCTATCTAATGGTAATCAGAGACCTGGTAAGAGAATGTGGGAGAGACTTCAGGAAGTTTCAGGCCATTCATTTATGATGGAGGCCTCCATTACACACAAGAAAAAAGAACCTCTAAATTATGGTTTGAGTTCTCTGTGAGAAGGAAGGGAATGTCAACAGCCAGAGCCCCATGGCGGCTGACTCAAAAATATCTGTGCTTCATAGGTTGTGTAGACCATGCAGTACAAAGAAACATAGTTGGGACAGATAAAAATGAAATATTTATAAATGATCCAAGGATTTCTTTGTTGTTGTTTTAATTGCTAAGCTGTGTCTGACTCTTTTGGAACCCTGTGGATTGTAGTCTGCCCCTGGTGACTCAGTAGTAAAGCATCTGTCTGCCAATGCAGGAGATGAGGGTTTGATTCCTGGGTTGGGAAGATCTCCTGATGGAAGAAATGGCAACACACTCCAGTATTCTTGCCTGGGAAATCCCATGGACAGAGAAGCCTGTCGCGCTGCACTCCATGAGGTCACAAAAGAGTCGGACACAACTTAGCAAATAAACAATAACAAAAATATCTTGCTTGGTGACTGAATTTGGTGTCAGCACGGTATGTATATGAAAAATGCTCGTGATTTGTTTTTTTTTCCTCTAAGACAGTTTTCGGAGAGGGCAGTGGCACCCCACTCCAGTACTCTTGCCTGGCAAATCCCATGGACGGAGGAGCCTGGTAGGCTGCAGTCCATGGGGTCGTGAAGAGTTGGACACGACTGAGTGACTTCACTTTCACTTTTCACTTTCATGCATTGGAGAAGGAAATGGCAACCCACTCCAGTGTTCTTACCTGGAGAATCCCAGGGACGGGGGGAGCCGGGTGGGCTGCCGTCTATGAGGTCGCACAGAGTCGGACACGACTGAAGCGACTTAGCAGCAGCAGTAGCAGCAGCAAGACAGTTTTAGGAAGTTGAAAGAATATAATGAACACCCATATACAGACTACCTAGAGTCTACATTTATATTTTAACCAAATCTGTTTTATCACATTCCTCTATCCTTTTGTCTCTCAGTCTAGCTTGTTTTTCTTGAGGCATTGCAAAGTACATTGTAGCAATCAGTTCATTTCAACCCTAAAACTTCAGCGTGCTCATTGTTAACTAGAGGTCAATGCTACTCTTTTATCTTTTGATGTAAAATTTCGTACCAGATGCAAACCTTAAATATCATATGATGAACTGACAAATACATACACCTATTTAATACAACATCTATCAGGATAGAAAACATTACCATCAGTCCAGAACTTCCCTGGTGCACTTTCCCAGGCAGCTCCTGTCCCCAACCCCCAGAAGCAGTCCCTGTTTTAAATCCACATGTATTACTAGTTTTTCTTGTTTTAGAACTTCCGTTATATACAATCATACAGTAGTTACTCTACACAAGGCTTCATTTACCCATCATAATGCAGGCTTTATCCATGTTGTGAATATCAGTAGTTCCTTTTTGCTTGCTGATTCTCTAGTGTGATTGGGATCCTATATGACATCAATTCTATGGACACCTGGGCTGTTTCCAGTTTTCCCCTAAGGCGATGAAAGCTACTATACACATTGTTGCACAAGCCTCTATGTGGAAATGTTTCCATTTTCTTCCTTTTCTGGAGTAAACAATTAAGAGTGGAATTTCTGGGTCATAGGGTTTGGGATGTGTTTAATTCATAAGAAACTCCTGGACCAAAATGGTTTGAATTTTGGTTTCCAAAGTGGTTAAGCTATTTTATACTCCCACCAATGCTGTATGAGAGTTCCACTTGCCCCAATAATTACTGTCTGTAACTACCACTACCTGTTTTGCTTTCGGCAGTGCAGAGTTGAATAGAGAAAGTGTTTATTTGTATCTGCCAGGAATCTCACCATCTTGAGCTCGCAGTAGGCAGCCCTAACCTAAGCTTGGCTGTGCATGTGATTGAGGTTATAGCCCCAAATACAGCCCGATTGGGACCTACTACATGCCTTTCAGGAGCAGTTTCATCTTGAGAGGAAATGCAAGAATAATTGATATCAAGAATAATTGATATCATTTAATGATCACCCATGATGTCTATTTATGTAAACAATCTACTTTATGCTCCATGCAAAGTCTACAAGAGAGATATTCCCAATTTAAAAATAAGACAGCTAAGGCTAAAAGAGATTGCCAAAGTCACCTGAGTCCAGTTAGTGACAGAATTGGACTTTAAGCATAGGTAGTCTTGACTCCAAGGCTGTAAGATTCATGTGTACATTGGCTCATGTTGCTGAAGAGAAGTTTCTAAAGCAAATCGAATTATTAGCTTTTAAAATTGACCATAAACATGGATTTGCTTTGTACCATTATAATCAGAAGCTCAAGTAGAACCCAACTAAAAATCTACAAATATTCCAGCATTCCAATTAATTATTTGTTAAATAATTTACATTTTTAGCAAGTTCTTTTTACCCTAGCATTCCAACTTAGAAACAAGCAATCTTTGTAGTGTGTCTTTATTGCCCTCGTCGTCTTGGCAAGTTTGTTTAGATACAAGCATGTCTTAAGGCAGAGTAGATGAGATGGTTGGATAGCATCACTGACTCAATGGACATGAACTTGGGCAAACTCTGGGAGTTAGAGGGGGCAGGGAGGCCTAGGGTGCTGCCATCCATGGAGTTGCAGAGTCAAACATGACTTAGCAACTGAACAACAGCAAGGCGGAGTAAGATGAAGGTTTTGCTGTTTTGATCGTTTGATACTTCCCCACTTACCTGAATTGTGAATTGTTTATTTGAGTGTATCTCAGTGGCAACCCACTCCAGTGCTCTTGCTTGGAAAACCCCATGGACGGAGGGGCCTGGTGGGCTTCTGTCTATGAGGTCGCAGAGTCGGACACGACGGAGGTGACTTAGCAGCAGCTTAGGAGCTACCCTCTGAAAAAGTGAAAGTGTTAGTCGCTCAGTTGTATATGAATCTTTGCAAACCCATGGATTGTAACCTGCCAGATTCCTCTGTCCATACAGTCCTTCTCTAGAGGATCTTCCCAACCCAGGGATCAAACCTGGGTCTCCCGCATTGCAGGCAGATTCTTTACCATCTGAGCCACCAGGGAAGCTTCAAGAATACTGGAGTGCGTAGCCATTCCCTTTTCCACGGGGTCTTTCTGACCCAGGGATCGAACTCATGGCAGGCCAATTCTTTACTGTCTAAGCCATCCTCTAGCTAGATTTAATTCCCTCCAGAGCAGGGAGTGATGATGATGATGAAGAAACTAGACTTAACTAATCTAAGTTGCATAGTGAGCAGATTGAAGCATTGGGATTTGAACCCAGCCAGCTGTGTTTCAGTGCCTGGGCCATTAGGCATATCGCTAGTGCTGCATTTGTACTTATCTGCCCCCGACACTGCTAGCACAATGCATTCATTCTTGTGTTAGTAACTTAGGCCTAGCTATTCAGTTCATTTAATAGAGTCCCCACTGAGTCTGGTCCTCTATGGGGCAGCAGTGTGCTGAACTACCTTGTGTCCCATCTTTGAAGAGTGAAAATTATTCTGGGGACATAAGGTTTGAGCAGATGAAATGATTACTCAATGATATGGGGTCACATAATGCAAGCACATGATGTGATAAAGAGAGACTAGATGTGATAGGGTACATGGAAGCCGGCATGGAACCCTGTAAGGAGCTCTTATCTTGGTTACTCAGCATTGCAGCAACAGCTGCGTAGTGAAGACATAGATCAATAGCTTTCATACATGCAGCTTAATAAGTGGATTTATATGGTACCTACAATATAAAATGAAGATTGTATTGATAAGCCTCCATATCGTCATATAATCATATAACTGGAGTTTATTAAACATTTACATGTGCCAGGCAATATGCCAAACACCTTTACGCCTTCATTGCATTGATCCTTGACCAAAACCTATATGTGTCTGTGTGTCTTTGTCCCTGTGTCCTAGGGAGAGATGGGGAGGTCCTGGCTAGATAGGATATTATGACTATCCCTTTTTAACAGATGATGAAACCCCAATGTTGGATTTCTAATAATTTGCCCAATGATATGGCTCATATTACGGCTGAATGTTAAAATGGGATTTGAACCCAGGTTGGCCTGCCTGAAAACCTTTACACACTCAATGCCTACACAGTATTGTAGCAATCATATTTTAATCCTTTGAAGAGTGGTTTCATGTCTATGGAACTAGTATAACAGCTCTGAGTTCCTTAAGAAACATTTCCTGAGGATAAAAGTACCAGAGTGGTGCTTCCTGATGGTGTTTTGGGGGTTCTGGGGGGCACTTAAAAAGTGTTATGTGCCCCAGGCCCCTTTAATTGGAGCGGGTTTATGTTTCTCTATTTGTACATTTTTGCATTCAGTATCCTGCTGGTGTGCTATAATGGAGAATCTGAAATCTTGGAACTTAAAAAGAGACCGCCAGATGTGGTGATGACTGTGGTGTTTCCAGGTATGGAGGAAATACATATACATGCCTTGAACCGTTTGTCTGGCAAAGTTAGTTTTGCTGGCTTACGTACCCAAGACCTGGAGATTTTTAGTTGTCATCTCAATTGGAGTCCGTGCCATATATTCTTAGAGTAGACCGTCACAGCACCATGCCACCTTCCAGGATCCTCAGAGCTCTGGGAGCGCTGCATCGAAGCTACTTATTTAAAGAAGGCTTCTGGAGCTTGTGGTTCTGAAGAAGTCCATTTAGTCATCAGAGGAAGCCCCAGGGTCGGGAGGTGGGCCCAGTTTTCAGCCTTAACAAGGCAGGGCATTGCCACTTTTGAACACAGTTGCCTTTGAGAAAAGGGTATACTGCTAGTTAAAAATTCAGAACAAAACCAGACCTGTTCGATTTGCAAGTCACCCTTTATGCACTGGTTGGCAAACTGCTCTGAGCTCCCTATGGGAGGGGCAGGTGGTGATCTATTTTAGTTAGTGGCAAGTACCTAGTGATTGAAAATAAACCGTTGGGAAATTCAGCTGGCTCTCACCCCTCACAAATTACGTGGACATTGGGAGTGGGTGACTTGAACAGTGCAGGAGATATGGCCTGCTCAAACACATTACTGATGTCCCATCAGCCAAGATGATGGTGAGTATCACATTCGGGCTGTTAGTTACTCAGATGCCGTTTTAGTCCTCTTCAGCTTTTCCCTGGGATGGGTGAGTTCCCAGGAGAAATTGAAATCCCTTTATCTTGCTGATCTTAGGTGTTTGATAAGAACCTCAGTGAAAGTGAGGCTTCCCTGGTGGCTCAGATGGTAAAGAATCCATCTGCAATGCAGGAGACCTGGGTTTGACCCCTGAGTCAGGAAGAGCCCCTCCAGAAGGAAATGGTAACCCAGTCCAGTATTCTTGTCTAGGAAATCCAATGGACAGAAGAGCCTAGTGGGCCACAGTATGTGGGGTCACGAAGAGTCGGACACAACTGAGTGACCAACCCTCACTGAAAGTGGGCACAGTGGTAGTTCAGGATGGGGACTGAGTCAGCAAACAAACTCTGCCGGAGGGAACACCTTGAATCTTAAACCACTGGGCAGTTTGGTGGAGGGTGGCAGGACCTAATACTCTATTGCTAGTTCCTTTTTTTTTTTAATTTATTGATTTGTCCATATCAGGTCTCAATTACGTCATGCAGGACCTTTCACTGTGGCGCATGGACTCACTAGTTGTAGCCCTTGGGCTTCAGTAATTGTGGCATGCAGGCTCCCCAGCTGCGGTGCTCGGGCTCTGGAGTGCGCGGGCTTAGTTGCGTCATGGCATGTGGGATCTTAGTTCCCTAATTAGGGATTGAACCTGCATTCCCTGTGTTGCAGGACAGATTCTTAACCACTGGACCAGGGCTCAGGAGCAGGGAAGCCTGGCCTGTTCCTCTTCACTGTGAGTTATTTGCTTCTGATAGAGGGTTGTTACCCCTTCTTTTGTCTGTTTTTGGAGGGGCATGTTCTTAATTAGGAGGTCCTTCATCGAAGAGGGCTTGGGGAGTGTCCAGTAAGTTGGGAACAGGCGTTTGGTGTAATGGTATGAGACAGCACCAATTTGCGGCTAGCGGAAATACCTGCCTCAGAAAGCTTTAGTAGGTCCTGGGTTCCTGTGAGGACAGGGGTGTGTCACCTCTCCAGTGGATGTTTGTCTGCCACCTCCCACTCAGTTTTGAAATCATTAGGCCCAGAGGGGTGGGGCAAGTTACTGATAGAGATAAGGGTGTTTTTGCTTTCTTTTTCAACACTTTATGGCTTATTGCTTCCATCCTAGACTCTGCGTCAGGTAATCCTCAGCTTCAAGGAAGCAGCGCCATGAGAAATATGGGTGAGGTGCGTAGGGACCGTAGGTGTTGGGGTCAGATGAACTTGGGGTCAAATCCAGCATGCCTTTACCCCTGAACGATCTTAACCAAGTGACTCAACTTCTGAGCCACACTCTCACTTCCTTTGCCACCCAGGCCAGCTTAGAGCGTGTGGCAACCTCTGGGTTTTATGCTTTTGGCATTGATAATGAAGAATCCCACCCTCCCACACCTTCCCACCCCCTGCTATTTTGGCCGTGCCACAAAGCTGGTGGGATCTTAGTTCTCCAACCAGGGACTGAACCCAGGCCCTCAGCAGCAAAAACTCAGAGCCCTAACTACTGGACCGCCAGGGGAGCCCCAGAAATGAATAATTCCTTATTTGAGAATTTATAATTTTCTCATGAGCAGCCTCCTTGCTCACTACAATAGAAAACTTTGCTGGAAAACTAGACCTGAATTTAAATTTTGGTTTTAGTTTTTCTTGACTTGAGCCTTGGCTTTCTTATCTGGAAATGGGGGTCATTGATGATTAATGCAGAGAAGGCAATGGCACCCCACTCCAGTACTCCTTCCTGGAAAATCCCATAGACCGAGGAACCTGATGGGCTGCAGTCCATGGGGTCGCTAAGAGTTGGACACGACTGAGCGACTTCACTTTCACTTTTCTTTCATGCATTGGAGAAGGAAATGGCAACCCACTCTGGTGTTCTTGCCTAGAGAATCCCAGGGCCGGGGAAGCCTGGTGGGCTGCCGTCCATGGGGTCACACAGAGTCGAACATGACTGAAGCGACTTAGCAGCAGCAGCAGATGATTAATGAGATTATGTTTGTAAACATCATTTAACAAATTTCTCTTCTATTAAAAATATCTACATATTGGGCCTTAAATTAACTGAATCTCCTCCACACCTGCCTCTGTCTTTTCATTGTTTTATTACCACAATAATTCAGATGCAAGTAGGGAAGTCTGAGCTGTGTCCTGGAGACCAGAGGTGAAGGCAAGGTTCTGGGCTTCAGTTTTTCAAAAAAGTCACATAAGAAAGTATAAGATGAATTTGATCTTTCAAATAAACCTATAGTAAAACCTTGCTTCTTTGATTTTTTGTAGTGGTGGTGACACCATTTAGAAGTAACTGGAGAGAGAGATTTATAAAGGAGAGTGAATGCAAATATCCAACTGGAAAAAAAATTGCAGATATACAACCAATGAAACTATCCTTTTTAATATACAAAGAGCTCTTTTAAGTTATTAATAAAGGATATATGTTTAAAAGGCAAGACATGTGAGTAGAAAATTCATAGAAAAAAGAATTTACACTGCCAGTTGGTAATTCAAAATGTCTAACCTACACAAAGGAAAGAAGTGATTAATTGTATGTGACATAGACACACTGGTGACAGTGAAACCCATTTGTTGGTTTATCTGGAAAGAATTTTTAGGAAGATAATTCGGTGATATCTTTGGTTTTCCTGGTGGCTCAGATGGTAAAGAATCTGCCTGCAATTCAGGAGACCCAGGTTCGATCCCTGGGTTGGGAAGATCCTCTGGAGAAGGAAATGGCTACCCATGCTATTATTCTTGCCTGGGAAATCCCACGGACAGAAGAGCCTGATGGGCTACTGTCCATGGGGTCACAAAGAGTGGGACACGACTGAGTGACTAACACACTTGGTAGTTAAAGACATAAATCCTTAGAACCAGCAATTCAAATCCTTTTCACAGAATGTGTCAGCTAACAGTCTTCTCTGTGTTTTTTTTTTTTTTTTTTTAATAATTTTCTTTCTTTCTTTTTGCCTGTGCTGGGTCTTATTGCTGTGAGAGCTTTTCACTCGTTGTGGCGAGCGGGGGTACTCTCTAGCTGGGGTGTGGGGGCTTCTCTTGTTGCGGAGCCCGGGCTCTGGGGCGCGCAGGCTTCAGCGATTGCAACACGTGGGCTCGGTAGTTGTGGCTCCCAGGCTTGAGAGCACAGGCTCCGTGGTTGTGACGCAGGCCCTTGGTTGCTCCGTGGCATGTGGGATCTTCCCGGACCAGGGATCGAACCTGTGTCTGCTGCATTGGTGGTCAGATTCTTTCCCACTGAGCCATCAGGGAAACCCTGTTTGGTTTTTTTTTGTTGTTGTTATTTTTAGTATTTATGTATTTATTTGGCTGTGCCGATTCTTACCTGTGGCACATGGGATCTTTCAGTTGTGGCCTGTGGGATCTTTAGCTGCAACAAGTGGGATCTAGTTCCCTGACCAAGGATGGACCCTGGGCCCCCTGCCCTGGGAGCATGAAGTCTTAGCTCCTGGACCACCAGGGAAGTCCCTGGTCTTCCCTGTTTTTATAGTATAAATATATCTAAGGACACTCAGGGCTTCCCAGGTGACTCAGTGGGTAAAGAATCCACCTGCAATGCAGGAGTCATAAGAGATTCGGGTTCAATCCTTGGGAAGATCCCCTGGAGGAGGGCTTGGCAACCCACTCCAGTGTTCTTGCCTGGAAAATCCCACGGACAGAGGAGCCCGGTGGGCTCCAGTCCATAGAGTCTCAAAGAGTCAGACATGACTGAAATGACTGAGCACACACAAGGACACTCAAGAAACATTAATAATGGTTGCTTTGGGGATGTGGAGAAGAAAAGAGATATCTGCTTTTCATTTTTTCCCACTTTTGTACTGTTTGAACATTTTAAAAAATCAGATGTTAAAATTGTTTTCTAGACATAACAACTTGCTTAACAATAAAATACATCTTACCTCTGATCTTAGGATCTTCTTAAATATTTTGTTTAACAAATGAACCGTCAATGAGCAAATGAAATATGAGATGTTTTCTTAATCCATTGCCTCATACACCAAATATAATCATTCAGCAGAATAATCTTGCTGGGCCTCACTGGGCCCTATGCCCTGTGGCTGTGTACTTAAGAAACCAGCTATAGGTTTCTTCTGTAGATTCTCCTGCCCCAGAGCCTTGCTCCTGCCCAGCCAGTCTGACTGTCCCAGACCCACAGATACCATCCCCTTTCATACCAAATGACATAGCCTCTTCTCTGGACTTCTAGGATGTCCTGGAAGGTAAACAGTGGTGGTAGGACTTGGGCCAGGAATAGGATAGGAGTAGGCAAGAATTAGAGGGGCTGAGAACTAGGAGAGAGGAGCCACGTAATCAAAGAAGCCATGACAGTGACAGCAGTAACTGCCGACTGACGGCTTACCGTGGACCTGTATACTCAGTTACAATGTGTTCTGTATTTTGTGTAAGCTCGTGAGCCCTGGGAAAGTCAGCATTATGAGCCCTGTTCTGCAGGCGAGGTGACACGCTCAGAGCGTCCATACAGGTACTGAAGCAGCTGAGCTGGAATTCAAAACGGAGCCTGCTGCTGCTCTGTGTGAGCAGCTCATGCATGGTGGGGAGGTGGGCACTAGGGAAGGGGTCCATTCAGTGTCTCAAGGGGTCACCTTACAATTTAGCTCCAGGCGTCATGATGCTGGGCCTGTCTCAGAGATATTGGACTCCGGAAGGACTAAAGTCTTTGGCTGTGTTAGTTGTGATTATGAGTGTTTGTGGAGGGGCATCAGGCAGCAGAGATGAAGAGGAATGTCTGAACTGGCGGAGTCTGAAAAGAATGACATTCCTTCTTGGGAATGGATTTATCAGCAGTACTTTATTATTTGTGATTTCCCTACAGTCCATCAGCAAATACTGCAAAACCACCATTCTTGATGGAGCTATCCCCTCCAGTGAATCCAGCTGGGCTAGCCTTGAATCGTGACCAACCAGGGGCAGCCTCGGCTGCCTCAATCCCCCGCGGTCGCCGATTCAGCAGATTCACGTATCCTGGGCTACAGAATGCTGAGGCAGGCGATTCATCTTTGATTTTCCTTTTCATCCCCCATGAGAGCCTCACATAGTTTTCCCTACAAACTGGCTGATGTCCCACTGCCAGGGGAGGCTCAGAACTGGTATGCCTGGAAAAGTCACCCATGGCCACAAGGGGAGCAGTCTCTCTAGATGGGGTTGAGGTTGCCCTAGCTATCTAGCAATGGTGGCTAAAGGGCTGGGGGACCGCTAGATGCAATGGAAGGGACAGAAAATTAGTACTTCCTGAGGAGGAGTGCTGAAGTCTCTGGCAAAGATCCTGGTGGCTTTTCTTAGACAGATTTCTTCAGTCTTGCCTCAGGATGTTTCTTTTACTTTTTTTCAGTCTGAGAAGCAGCCCTGACGCTGGGCCTGGGGGACTCAAGTGTGAGTGTCAGGCTGTGTTTGCCAAGAGCCTGGATGGAAGGTTTCTAGTCCTTATTGAGTGTGTTCTGAGTTCTTGGTATTGTGCTGAGTACTTGAGGCATCTTACTTGGTTTTCCCCTCACCTTAGCCACATCAGGTAGGAGGCTCCTGCTCTGGAGATGAGGCAGCTGAAGCTCAGAGGCTCAGGAATCTGCCATGTCCCCAGATTGGCTGGAGTTCTGGTGTGGGTAATGTGGGAGCCAGAGCCAGTCTCTCTTATGTATTGTTACCAGCAAACCAGGGTTGTGTGGAGGTAAGGCCCATGTAATCTCGGGGGCATGATGTCCACTTCAGGCTGCCCCTCTGGATGATAGGGACTGTGCTGGTGAGTGCCCTCAAGGACCTGGGCAGAGGTTGGCCTTTCTCAGGACCAAACACTCCTTGCTGCTGAGAGCATGTGGGTCAGAATAACCCCTTGTTTCTCTTAGTCAGAGTGCATCCCAGATCCCTTGATCCATTCTCCCTTACTTCAGTGGCAAGTCTCCCATCAGGAGAAGGGCTGAGTATTGACAAACATTCCAATAAGTGAATCCCCCCCACCCCCCGAAATAATCATGTATCCTTTCAGAAGGCGTGTGGCGGGGCACTGGAAGACTGGTGGAGCAGGCCTGGTTGAGGAGACTGCTCAGGGGACAAGTCCACCTTGTCCCAGTCCTGGCCTGCCCCCTGAGCCCCAGCCCTGGCTTGGGCCTCCACGCCTCTTCAGCACTTCCATTCTGCACCGCACAATGGTGTGTGTCCCCGCAGCCCCTATTATCGTCTGGAATCTAGATGTTTCCTGTTCGGCTCTGCTTATTTCCTGGAGGGACTGTGCCTTCCTGTGGCACCTGGAGCTCTTGACCCACTTGTGTCTGTGGAGTCTCCCTCTCTCCCCTCTCGCCCGCGCCCTGTGGCTTGTCGGAGTGGCCGGACTCTTGTCTCATATACTCTTAGGTCAGCATTCTCTCACACTTGAGTAAGCCTGGCAGGGGGCACCTGCTAGACTTATTTATGAGGCCTCTTAACTTACAGTTAGCTGGATTCCATTCCACTCCCTTGTGTGACTCTCATTCCTGCCGAGGCATTTTGCCGTCACTGTGTACAAACTTAAAGACTACATTTTGTTCAGAGATCACAATTTGGCCAAAGGCCCAGGCGGGCCACGAGCTTGTAGCAGTGTATTGGGTGTCCTCGGGGCACGAAGAACAAAACCGAGGCCTGGTCTCTTGATGCAGGGCTTGATGGGCCCTGTGAGCTCAATGGGGACTTGGGTGAAAGCCCTTGGGAAATAGTCAGCTTTTGTGAGGGGGGTGGGCACCCCATCATTGGATAGGAAACTGATTCTTCATGTGTATCCTAAAAGTAATATACAAGTGCTTAGCATTAAGAAAAAGAATGAGGCAATACATAAAAGTGTGTAGAAAAAACTAAGACCCACTTTTTTCACCCACATCTCATCACCTAGAGATGACCAGTCCAGTGTTTATGGCAGGATTCTTGGGTTTTATGTTTTGGTCTCTGTGAAACAGTTACGCTTTGTCTCCTGAACTAATAGTGGCCCTTCTCTCTGCAGAACATGGAGAGTTCCTGGCTCTGGACCTTGGAGGGACCAACTTCCGTGTGCTTTGGGTAAGAGTAACAGACAATGGACTCCAGAAGGTTGAGATGGAGAGCCAGATCTATGCCATCCCCGAGGACATCATGCGAGGCAGTGGCACCCAGGTATGATGGCCACTGGGGCTCTGGGCCCTACAGGAGCAGATGATGCTCCTTCTCTGTGGTCTTGGAGGGAGGAGACCTTGACTCCCCTCTTTGCCAGGTGATGCCCCTCAACGCCTGGAGGCTAGGTGGGGGCCTCCATCAGGAGAGGTGCATGTGGCCAGAGAGCATATGCACGAGACCCCAGGGTCTGGATGTGCTTTAGTGGGAGGGATTTTGACTTTCTGTCTCATCTGAGCTTTGCTTGCATGCACTGGTGATTGAGGAATCTGATGTCAGGAGGCTGGACCAGTACACCTGGATACCTATGATTAGTGGTGTCATTGAATAGCAAGTCAGGAGAAGACATAATTGTGGCTTGACACTGCCACCTGTCACAGTGATTGTTCTGACTCACCGTTGTTAGCATAGCAAAACATGGAATGGAACCTGCTTCTTAACCTTTTTGGTTATTTGCTCTCCCTCTTTTTGACATTCTAAAACAGAAGAGGTTTTACATACAGGGATAGGAGCCTGTTGAAAAAAATCCAGCTTTGGGGTGTCTCTTCTACCTGGCGCTGCAGTGGGCTCTGTGTACTTCCACACTGGCCCCAAATCATGCTAAGTCATCCCCACATCTCTGTGACCCCAAGTCACGTTCTGTACTCGGCACATACGACAGAAAGAGTGGATGGAGAAGAAATGTGAAATCCAAGTAAGAGTCGTCTCAGTGATAGCTAGAAGAGAACAAGCAAGGATGGACTTGCCATCATGATAGTGTCCGAACGTGTGTTGAGCACCTACTGTGTACCGGCTCACAGATCCTTGCTGGGAATCAAAGTCCTGGTCTACCCTTTCAGTTCTTCAGATCCAGCGGGGCCACCAAGACACACACATCGGCCCACCAGAAGTAACACACGTTTGTGTGGATTTCCTCCTTTCGTCCTCACACTAGCCCTAAGGCTGGGTGCTTCTATTCTGTCCACTTTTAGATGTGGAACTGGGCTTTGAAGGATTGAGTGACTTGGCCTTAGATTACAGAGGAGGGAGGGGCCAGAGGCAAGGCGCAAAGCCAGATCCAAACAACCAGAGCCTGTGTTTGTCCGGCCCTAGGAGGCTCCATCCGCTTTTCAGGCCCTGTGATGTGGTCTGTGGGAATGGTGCTTCCTGGAATTAGGCAGTATGGTGGTCTAGGGTCCCTACTACCTGCCCCTGCTTCCAAAGTAGAAAGCACTCCCCAGAGGGGCTAGTGCTGACTCTTGGGGGCTCTCCCTCTCAACAGTTCCCCCAGGAGAGCCTTCCTACAGAGGGTGCTCATTGCCATGACAGCAGAAGTATCTGGTGGGTGGGTGGGTGATGGCCACAGGCCCAGCCATTGTTCTCTGTTCTTCGGTATCCAAGGACAATGGTGACCCTTTCACCTGCTCTGCACAAGCTTCCTCAGGATGCTCTTTCTGCTCCTACTCTAGCTGCTCTCAGTTCATGGAGAGGAATCACCTGAAACATTCCTGGATACTTGCACAGCTATAGGGATCACTCTTGAGTGCTGGCTATTCCTGCTGTGTTTATTATACCTAATATGTACTCAATAAAAGTGTGAATGGAGGAGGTGATATCTAAGTAAGGAGCACATCTTGCATGGTCACCTCTTGAGCCTTAGAGCTTAGAAGAGGTAGGAACTTCTCCCTTCTAATGCACTGTTCTTCCCGCCACAGCAGACCACCTCCTGGGAAGGGAATTTCGGACCATGAGCAGGACATGTAGGGGAGAGAGTTTTAGACCCTTTGTGTGTCCTTGGAGACGGCCCTGAGGAAAAACCTGCTTTCCTTGTTTTAATGCTGGGGCTGGGCTACAGTCTCTGGGACTGTAAGATCTGAGCTCCACTGAGGTTGTCACCTGGCTCCAAAATACAGAAACAAAATGTGTTAGTCCAACAAATCTATGAAAGCCATCTGAAAGAAATTGTGACTCGATTGCAATACAAAGGCTTCCAGTAGATTAAAAAAATGCTATATAAAAATGAAACAAAGAAAACTAGAAAATACAGGTGCTCATTTCATCCCAAGGAAGGGAAAGAATGCTATCATCGTAAAAACTGCAGAAAACTGGGATGACCCAGAGGGATGGGATGGGGAGGGACGTGGGAGGGGAGTTCAGGATGGGGAACACGTGTACACCTGTGGCAGATTCATGTCAATGTATGGCAAAACCACTACAATATTGTAAAGTAATTAGCCTCCAATTAAAATAAACAAATTTATATTAAAAAAAAAACTGCAGAAAACACTTGGTAAAAAGATTGGAAGGAGAGTCATAGTGGCTATTTTAGTGGTAGAATTATTGATGCTTTTTCCCCTATCTTTTCCTTTTTCTTTCTTTCTTTTTAAAATATTATCTATCAACCTTTAATTATAGGAAAACAAATAAAATTTAGTTAAAACCATGACCAAATCACCATACTCAAAACTTGAAAAGGTTTTTAAAGATCTGTGAACCCGGGTAGTATGAGTCCTGGACAAAGTCTGTCTCATGGCCCATGAACTTCCACTTGGGAATGGTGAATTACAAATGGTAATAGCAGCCAGTTTAGATTTTGTAGTGTTTCCTGTGAGAAGGGGAGTGAGCAGAGTCTCAGATCAGTAATGGAAAGGAAGCCTTTTTCCCTTCATAAAATAATGCCCTTTGAGCCTTTTTATGGTAGGAAAGTGTTAGCTCTTTCTCCCATATCTTATCCTTAGATCATCAGCTAACAGAAAAGGAGACAGTCTTCCTTTAAAGGAAGCAGATGGTCTCCTCCTCCCCTCTTTTAAAGAGCTGCAGGTTCTTCTAACCCAACACTGTCCCATAGAACTTTCAGAGTGGTAGAACTGTTCAGTATCTGCCCTGTACTGTGAGGCAGCCACTAGCTACTTGCAGTATTGAGGCCTTGCATATGACTAGTGTGATTGAGGAAGTGACTTTTTAAAAATTCTAATTAATTGAAATAGCTACAGATGGCTAGTGGCTACTGTATTGGGTAACACATTATCTAATGCCTCTTCACTGCCTCTCTCTCTTTTTTTTTTCCTGCCTACCCCTGTTGGTAGTGCAATTGGAAAGAGCAATGATCAGGGCTGGGAGAGGGGAAACCATTTCTCTTTCTTCAAACCCTCCCCCTATCTCTGATGATTGGCCTTATCTCTTTGCACAGCTTCTGTAACTTCCTTTTTTTGGATCACACTATTGTACTAAAGATAATTTTGATTAGAGTACCAGGAAGAAGGTTCTGGGAATTTGTTTAACCCTATTGTAAATTGTGTCACTGATCAACTTGCCAACAGAACAGAAGTTGCTGAATATCTATCCAGAAACCCTCTTTCCACATTAAAATCCTTGATCTCTGCTCAAAGGAGTTGGCATTTAGGCACTGGGGATCCTCTTAGTGAGAGAGCCCTGTCATTACCCAGCATGTACTCTTGAGAAAGTTTTGGCTTGGAAATTGAATGTTTCAGCATTACCTGAGGTTAGTTTTACACATGACCAGACAGAGACAGGATCCACTGGGAAGTTCAGTTAGAGCCAGTCCCCTTCTAGAAGGGGCTGGCCTTGTCTTCCTAGATTCTTCCCACTGACTGAGCATACCCCAGACATCTGGGGGGCCAGTGCACCTCTTATCCTACCCTGTCACCCCAAGCCTCTCAGTCCCTTTGTAAATGCAAATACTTTTGGTGGTTTAGTGCAGTGGTTCTCAAACCACTGCTTCAGGATTACTTCGAAGGCTCTACCACCACCTTCTGATTCAGGAGGTTTAAGTTTGGACATGATGATGATGCTGTGGACTACACTTTGGGAGTCCCTGGACTAGTGGAATCTTCCTTACTTCCGCCCAGAAAAGAAAAGAAACATTATCTCCTTTCACCTCTCTTGGCTTTTAGATTTTGCCATCTGGTCAACCTGGCTCTTTGAATCTGCTCAGTCTTTTGGACCTTTGCTTACTTTTTGCACCAAAACATTCCTAGCCTCAGCCTCTGTGTCGAAGGGGTCACCAATTTCTCTGTGAGGATTTTGAATGGGGAAAAAGGAAGCCAAGGGGCTATGGGCTTTGGGACAAATTGAAAGTGGATGATTTCTTAGGCTTACAAGTTTTCTTGGGAGCTTCAGATCCTGCTTACAATAGTTATATTGTGAGTGAGGCTGCCCATCCACAAACCCTGTTTCTTTTTCAGTGCTCTTTGTGAACTCACTTAGGTTCTCATATTGAAGTTAGAAAACAAAGATAACTTCTTGGAACTGCCCCCAGAAGACTGGTTTTTAGAATGGAGGAAAGATCTAAAAGTTACTTTTGTTAAGTTCATTTATAGAATGCCAACAGAGAATCTCTCATCCCCTCCCCCAGTCACAAGAGACCAGATTGCTAAAATACTTGTTGGCAGTCAGATGGGTTGCCCTTTCTGGTAAGATAATCAGCTGTGCCTCCTTGTCAAGGGAGATTCTGACAGAGCCACTAAAGGGTACTCTGTTCCTAGGGCTTGCGATGACTTTCTGATTAGCTTTGGCTGTGATTTTTCCCTGCCTAATGTGGTTATTTTGATAACCCCATTGTGGTTTTGATAAATGGTCTAAGTGGAAGACAGAATTTAATAATCACTAACTAGTGTTAAGTCCTTATATGTGTTGACTTATTTAATCCTTTTGGTAACTTGTGAGCAGGTCCAGTTATCACCCCTATTTTATAGATGAACAAACTAAAACTTCAGAAGGGATACATATCTTGCATGTACTCAGCCAGCCTAGTTCCTTTCTGAGCCCAAAGTCCATGCTCTTAATCTCTATGCCTTTCTGCCTCCCTGCTCATCTTCCTGTGTTGTGTGCCCTTAGCTGTTTGATCACATTGCTGAATGCCTGGCCAACTTCATGGATAAGCTACAAATCAAAGATAAGAAGCTCCCTTTGGGTTTTACCTTCTCGTTCCCCTGCCTCCAAACAAAACTAGACGAGGTAAGATGAATCCTTCAGACATTTTTGTTGCTTCATTCTTTGGACTGGGGGGACTGGAAAGAACTCTGAGCCACTTGCTACTATGGTGATGGAGCTTGCTCTGATGGATTGCATGGACAATGTTTGAGTATTGGGAAATCTGTCCTTCTAGGAGAGTGTGTGTAGGTGTATGTGAGAGGGATGGTAAAGAGGTATTGGATAAGTGGGGAGTCTTAATCACTGTCCCCTCAGATGACTAAAAGCAGGCCGACATACATTGCACATTATCCATATCCCTCTTAGGGAAATAGGAGTGAGAAATTAGTCAGGGACTCCTTTGTTCTAAAGTGTCATGATAAACATCCTTGAAAGTTTACAATGTTAGGATACAAGAATCTTATTTTGGCAGTTCTACAGCCTGCTTCTTGGGGACAGTAAATCATTCATTTAACCTCCTTACTTGGTCTCTAACATAGTTTCTCCTTCACAGGCTAATAAGGAAGACCTGTATAAATTCAGTCAGGACTTTAGTTTAGTTTAGCCCCATGGCAGAGGTCTCCTAATGATGAGGAGTACAGACTGAGTTTTGTGGGAAATCAATATTTCTTGGTCCTTTTCCAGAGTTTCCTGGTCTCGTGGACCAAGGGGTTCAAGTCCAGTGGTGTGGAAGGGAAAGATGTGGTTACTCTGATCCGGAAGGCCATCCAGAGGAGAGGGGTGAGTAGGGGCAGCAGAGGGAGATGCAGGGGCTTGGGGTCTGGAGGCCCTTTGCATTCTTTTGAGCCCACTCTGAAGTCTTGCCTTGTCAGGTCCTTAAATTGGCATGAGAATTTTCTGTGGGTCTTAAGGAGAGGTTTTCTTTTCTTCTTCTCTGTTATGTCACCCAAAAATCTTCGTTTTTTTCTCCCAATTTTATTAAGAGTTAGCTCCCAATAAAGTACAAGTTTAAGGTGTGCTGCATAATGACACGCCTATATATTGAGAGACAATTAGCACACCAGTGATCTTATATATGATCAGATGCCTTTGGGGTCTTTAGATTAGCATGATGGACAACTAATCATAGCCTTGGTGAAAGAAAAACCCTCATTTTCAAATGAGAAGTTTGGGATTTATGTTGGTATCAGGGTGGAATGGGGCAGAGAAAGGACATGATAAAGGTCTAGTCACAGAAGGGCAAGACCTACTGGGAGGGAGGGAGAGATAGAGAAAGAAAAGAATGAGAATGAGAAGAAGACAATGATAACAAGACACGCTCTTCTTAGCATAGTAACGGCTGTGAACTACACTGCAGGCCTGCTGTAAGGGAAGTCCTCTGTGATGAAGACCAGTGGGGTGGGCAGTGAGATGCTGTCGTTAGACTGGATCTGGACCCAACTTCCAGCTCTAGCCCTGCTCTTGAGCTGTGTGTCTTATTACTCTTCGTCTTCACATCTGTAGTCTTTCTGTGACAGTGAAAGTTAGGGTTCTCCTTTTATCCCTGCAGGACTTTGATATTGATATTGTGGCTGTAGTGAATGATACCGTTGGGACCATGATGACCTGTGGCTATGATGACCAGAACTGTGAGATTGGTCTCATTGTGGGTACGTGAACACTGCGTGTGAGCATTGTGGGTGTGTGAACAGTGCTGGCCAATGGAGTGCGGGTGTGGGCTGCAAAGAGAGGAGGAGTCCATGGCCTGGATCTTCCTTTGTACTTCCTGTTAGAAGATAATGGTATGGTCACTTTTGAGGGCTGAGCCAGGACTTGAGGAGTTGTGGGTGGTAGTGGGTTGGACCATGTCGAGATGCCCCAGGAGCCTCCAGGGAGGAATCCCAGTCACACTGAGCGGTCTGAGGACAGAGTTTTAAGAGGGAGATGGGGGCTGGGGGCTGGGGGAGGACAGTGTGAGTGGGTGCTGAGCATTCTCTTGTTTTGTCCAGGCACAGGCAGCAATGCTTGCTACATGGAAGAGATGCGCCACATCGACACGGTGGAGGGCGACGAGGGCCGGATGTGTATCAATATGGAGTGGGGGGCCTTTGGGGATGACGGCGCGCTTGATGACATCCGTACGGAGTTTGATCAGGAGATCGACATGGGCTCTCTGAACCCCGGGAAGCAACTGTGAGTGGCCCCCCGTGTGCAGTGGGCTCAAGGGCTGGGCTCAGGAGCTGAGGTGGGGGCTGGCCAGGGCTAGGGGGTGGTTCTTATTTTTACTTTACAGCTTTATATATAGCCCCTAAAGTTACCAAGGCACCCACTGCTTATGGAAATGTGCTTGTTACATATATTGTGACTATCAGTTGCTGAGAGCTGTCTACAAAAGATAGAGCAAGTGGACAAACCAGAGTATGGCTAATAATTTGACCCTCAAGAGTGGTCATTTTAGAAGATCGTATTCTAAGTGTGCTGCCCTGCTCTTTCACTCTGCCTTCAGGCTGTATGTTGTCCATAGAAACAATTTGTGCACCACATAAGAAAAGCCACGATGAGATAGCAAAGATAAGGGATCTGAAAGCTCATTTCATAGCTCCCACCTCTGTCACTGCCCAGGGCATGAGGCTGAGAGTTGGCTCCTAATTGCTGCCTATTATGAACTAGGCTGAGTTGCAAGAGTCCCAGGGCCTCTTGCTATAGCTGTAGGCAGGCTCAAGGCCTGTAGAAAAGTTGGTTAAGGAGCCCCTTTGGCCTCCTTCTCTGGACCTGTGGTCCAACCTCGGTCCTTGAGTGGACTGGAGGAGGGGCTCTAACTTTTTTTTTGGTCCCTGGATGTTATATTCTCCAATCTGGTCAGACTTAGTTTTTGGTTACTTCTGGCTCTTATAAAACGTTATTTCAATCTCACAAACATTTGCCTGATGTCCTTATTAAAGATCTTGAAACAGGGATTGCCGCAAGCTCTAAAGGCAATTACAAAACATTTTGAGCAATCAAGTCCTCTCTGGCCTTTTTTTTTGAGCCTTGCGGGATCTTAGTTCCCTGGCCAGGGACTGAACCAGGGCCCTCAGCCCAGAAAGCTCAGAGTCCCAACAACTGTACTGCCAGGGAATTCCTAGGCCCTCTATGGTCTTATTGGTGCTGTGACTATTGTAGGAAATCTAGTACTTATCCCTGCTAGAAAGAAATAAAATCCAACCTTATAAACCAGCTTTATAAGAGAGTCTTTTGCTCTATGGGGGGGTGTCCTTGCTTCCTCAAAGCACAGCTTATTTAAGTCACAAGCTTCTCTCACATGTTGAAAAGAGAGTCCATTCATAGAATACTGGCTGTGTCTACCATGGCTGGTGAGAAATTCATGGACTGAAAAAACTGCTCAACAAACAAAAACAAAAAAGGCTGGGAGGACATATTGCCAATGGATCAACTATCCCTGAAGTTATTGCTGGGCTTGAATACGAACTTTTTTCTCACTCGTTATATTTCTAAATAAATGTGTTCCAAACACCAACTGAAACAAAGTGTTTTTAAAACCTGAGATAAAAACTTTTACCACTCACACTTCAGAGCCCCACTGGCGCCCTCCCTTATCTCTCACAGAACCAGCTGTTTTGGAGAAGGTACGGAAGTAGACATGTGAGTTCCTTACTGCCGAACCTGGGCTGCCTCTTAGGCAGCGTGCCTGTGCGGCACTTAAACATTTTAAACATACCTCCTGCTCAAGCAGCTTTGCCAGCTCTCCACTTAGCTCTAGTTCTGCCATACCTGTGTTTGGGTCTTGGGCAAGTCACTTCCTGAGGGCCCGGCTTCTTCTCTTGTAGTGTGTACCAGGTGACTTTGGAATTTCTTCACACCCTGCTCTGGGCCTTCTCTGAAGGCCCTGTGTGGGACCTAGATCCTTTCTAAGATACCAGGAAAGGGCCTTTTTTTTTTTTTTTGGCTAAAAAGAATTGCAAGGGCGGTTTCGCCTGTCGTATATCTAAGCCAGGAAGACTTTATAAGAAAACACTGTCACCTAGTGTTGAAAACATAAATTACCCAACTTCCCTCTCGGCTATCTTGTCGCCTTCCTGCTCAGAAACTGCCAACATGTCTCACTTCCAGATTCCCCAAACCGTGCGACACTTAGAGCTCCTTCTCATCTGTCCCTATTCTTGCCCAATCCCCCTTCCATCCCACGTTGTTCTGTTTTCTCAGGAAGCCACAGATGGCCTGCAAGGGGAAGGAAGTTTGAGGTGACGAGTTGCTAGCCCTGTGCTCCCAAGTTTAATTAGAGTGACCTGTGTTTTTTTTTTTTTTTTTTCCTGCTTGAGATAAATACTGAGGTTTTGCATAAGAATTCATTTTAAAAGAGCATTTCCTTGCTAGAGAAAAAGTTTATTAAAAATTGCTACCCTACCACATAACCCACTACACCTCAAATTCAAGCTTTGGGGGAGTGTCCCACACTCCCTGGGTGTTTGGTTTGGCTGCTAAAGGACCCTCCTTCTCCATAGTTCGAGGCCCACCTGCCTGCAGAGGCAGCCTAAGCTCCCAGTGCCTCCAACCCCGTTTGTGCCCAGCTGTCACTTCTCTACACATCTCACTCCTGGTCAGCGCCGCACACGTTTGCCTTTGTTCTGCATAGGCGCCATGCGTGCCTGCTGCTTCTACAAGGACGGGTCAGGTTTACTGGCAGCAGAGACTTATGTTTTTTTGCTGTATCTCTCTCTGCAGATTTGAAAAGATGATCAGTGGAATGTACATGGGGGAACTGGTGAGGCTTATCCTGGTGAAGATGGCCAAGGAGGAGCTGCTTTTTGGGGGGAAGCTCAGCCCTGAACTTCTTGCCACAGGCCATTTTGAGACCAAAGATGTTTCAGATATTGAAGGGTAAGCTTCGGGTCCTTCTCTGTTTGCTGGGACCTCAGAAGGGTGGACAGATGGCTGGGGAATGAGGAAGAAGCTCAGGCTGTTGACCCTTCAGATGTGGACAGCAGGAAGGTCTCCCCCAGCGTGAGGCCTTGGCCTCACGTGGCAGGCCTATGGCTTGATGTCACTTGCCACATATTTTCCACTTGTGTCTGTTTTGAATGTGCTGACTACCAGAGTGACTCATGGTGCTGGGGAGAGCTGGCCCCCATGCAAGGACTTTCACTTTTGTACTCGAGTTCCTGCCTGGCACAGGGATCTCAGCTTTATGCTAGAGGTTCCCTGTGGACCCTTCAATGATTTATTTTCATCTACTTCTCTTTCCTGAAGCCCTGGCATTTCATTCCTTTTGTTGTTTAGTTGCTAAGTGGTGTCTGGCCCTTTGCGATTCCATGGACTGCAGCACGCAGACTCCCCTGTCCTTTACTGTCTCCTGGAGTTTGCTCAAACTCATGTCCAGTGTTCAGTGATGCCATCCAACCATCTCATCGCTGATGCCCCCTTCCTCTCCTGCCCTCAGTCTTTCTTAGAATCAGGGGCTTTTCCAATGAATTGACTCTTCACATCAGGTGGCCAAGGTATTGGAGCTTCAGCTTCAGCATCAGTCCTTCCCAATGAATATTCAGGACTGATTTCCTTTAGGATTGACTGGTTTGATCTCCTTGCAATCCAAGGAACTCTCAAGAGTCTTCTCCAGCACCACAATTTGAAAGCATCAGTTCTTTAGCACTCAGCCTTCTTAACTCTCACATCTGTACATGACTACTGGAAAAACCATAGGTTTGATTATATGGACCTTTGTCTGCAAAGTGATATTTCTGCTTTTAATATGCTGTCTGGGTTTGTCATAGCTTTTCTACCAAGGAGCAAGTGTCTTTTAATTTCATGGCTGCAGTCACCATCTGCAGTGATTTTGGAGCCCGAGAAAATAAAATCTGCCATTGTTTTCATTTCTTTGCCCATCTATTTGCCATGAAATGATGGGACCGGATGTTATGATCTTTGTTTTTTGAACGTTGAGTTTTAAGCCAGCTTTTCCACTCTCCTCTTTCACCTTCATCAAGAGGCTCTTTAGTTCCTCTTTGCTCTCTGCCATTACGATGGGACCATCTGCATATCTGAGGTTATTGACATTTCTCCTGGCAGTCTTGACTCCAGCTTGTGATTTATCCAGCCCAGCATTTCACATAATGTACTCTGCATAGAAGTAAAATAAACAGGGTGACAATATATAGTCTTGACATACTCTTTTCCCAGTTTTGAACCAGTTCATTGTTTTATGTCCAGTTCTAACTGTTGCTTCTTGACCTGCATACAGATTTCTCAGGAGGCAGGTAGGTGGTCTGGTATTCCCATCTCTGTAAAAATTTCCACAGTTTGTTGTGATCCACACAAAGGCTTTAGCATAGTCAGTGAAGCAAAAGTACATATTTTTCTGGAATTTCCTTGCATTTTCTATGATTTAACAGATGTTGGCAACTTGATCTCTGATTCCCCTGCCTTTCCTAAATCCAGATTATACATCTGGAAGTTCTTGGCTCACATACTGTTGAACCTAGTTTGAAGGATTTTGAGCATTATCTTGCTAGCATGTGAAATGAACACAATTGTATGATAGTTTCAACGTTCTTTGGCATTGCCCTTCTTTGGGATTGGAATGAAAACTGACCTTTTCCAGTCCTGTAGCCATTGCTGAGTTTTCCAGGTTTGCTGGCATATTGAGTCCAGCACTTTAACAGCATCATCTTTTAGGATTTGAAATAGCTCAGCTGGAATTCCATCACCACCACTAACTTTGTAGTGATGCTTCCTAAGACCTACTTGACTTCACCTCTAGGATGTCTGGCTCTAGGTGAGTGACCACACCACTGTGGTTATCTGGATCATTAAGGCATTTGTACAACTCTTCAGTGAATTCTTGCCATTTTTTAAATATCTCTGCTGCTTCTTTTAGGTCCTTGCCATCTGTGTCCTTTATTGTGCCCATCTTTGCATGAAATGTTCCCTTGATATCTCCAGTTTTCTTGAGGAGATCTCTAGCCTTTCCCAGCCTATTGTTTTTCTCTATTTCTTTGCATTGGTCACTTAAGAAGGCTTTCTTCTCTCTCCTTGGTATTCTCTGGAACTTATTTAGTTGGGTGTATCTTTCCCTTTCTCCTTTGTCTTTCACTTCTCAGCTATCTGTAAGACCTCCTCAGACAATCATTACCTACTGGCGATTTTCAGAAAGGGCTTTATCCTGACTCGTGCTTCATAACAGAAAAAGAGGTCCTTGGATGACCCATTAGTTCCAAAAGTTAGAGTTGAGGCCTGCATTTTCACTGAGCAGCGGGAATGGGAGTGAGCATGGCCTGATTTTTGTTTTCCAATCAACGATATCCAAAAAGTTGGACTTGGTTTCCTGTTGTTGTTTTTTTTTTAACCGCAGCTTTATTTATTTATTTATTTGTTTTTGACTGTGCTGTATCTTCATTGCTGTGCAGACTTCCCTCTAGTTTCAGTGAGTAGGGGCGGCTTTTCATTGCTGTGCGTGGGCTTTTCATTGTGGTGGCTTCTCTCGTTGTGGAGCGTGGACTCATTGGCTTCAGTAGCACGCAGGCAAAGTAGTTGTGGTTCCCGGGCTCTAGAGCCCAGGTTCAATAGCAGTGGCACATGGGCTTAGAATCTCTGTGGCATGTGGAATCTACCCAGACCAGGGATCGAACCTGTGTCTCCTGCATTGGCAGGTGGATTCTTTACCACTGAGCCACCAGGGAAGCCCTGGTTTCCTCTTCTTGAGACTTCCACTTGTCACTTGAGGAGGCCTTGTTTCAGGTACCAGATGGTGGAGAGGAGATGATTCTGGTGCTAACAGGAGCAGTGAGACAGTCCAAATGACTTTGTTATTAGTGGGATACTTGAATGAACTGTACCTCCTTGTTAAACTTGGAGGAAATGACAGTGCTCGATATTTGTGGACACTTAATTCCCCCTAAAAAGAGGGCTAATCTGAAAGCATCAACCCTTGACCAACATCTTTAGATGCAAGTTAAAGCACTGCCAACTGCACTGTGAAATGCAACAGACTGACTGCTTGATAGAGAGAAAGTAGGGTGGGCTCCACAGCTGGGTTCCTGTGGTCAGAGAGAGTTGGTGGCAGGGACAACATTCCCACTATCCTGAGACAAGCAAACTGGTGATACACACACAACTTGGTGTGTAAAGCCCCAGGAACAGGGCCTTGTCCTCCCATAGTGTGTGCATAAGGAAACTTGGTTGTTCTCACTGGGGAAACAGGGGCACCTGAAGTACTGCATGTGTTGGGGGTGGCAGAGGGGAAAGAAGACGTCAGCTTGTGCTTTCTTTGCCTCCTTGTTCCATAGATGGGCAGAACAGTGAGGCGGGTGTCTGCCTTCCCTGGGACGTGGCATTTGCCGGGGCTGAGGGCTTTCTCTGTGGGCACACATCTTCCCTCCCACCGGCCACGGTGAGTAGATGCCTGCTCACACACTGTTTCTGATCCCCAGGGAGAAGGATGGCATCCAGAAGGCCCGTGAGATCCTGGTGCGGCTGGGTCTGGACCCAACACATGAGGACTGTGTGGCCACTCATCGGGTCTGCCAGATCGTGTCCACACGCTCAGCCAGCCTGTGCGCGGCCACGCTGGCAGCCGTGCTGTGGCGCATCAAGGAGAACAAAGGCGTGGACCGGCTGCGCTCCACTGTCGGGGTCGACGGCTCAGTCTACAAGAAGCACCCCCAGTGAGTCAGCACGCGGGCCCTCTGAGAGGCCTGACTCCGCAGGAACTCAGGGTTGCACTGTGAGGGTGGTGGAGATGGGCCATGGCGTCCAGGTTCTTTGTGGAATGAAAGCTCCCCACTGGGCAAGTGGGAGCTGAAAGTGTACTGACCTCAGCATGGGTGGAGGCTTTCCTCGGAGCTCTCCTGGTTTTTGGGGGCTCTTTTTTTGTACTTTCTTAGTTCCAGTTTCTCTGGCTCACCTAGGTATTGAATTAATCCTGCCCTGCCTTCTATGTTTTGATCCCTTAGTCATAAGTGCTTAAATATTCAAATTTCAGTTGGGACTTGAAAGATATTTTTTTCTATGGTACCCACTTAGCTCATCATTTTCACCTAATAAGAACACCAGGTCAATGGCCCTGCATTAACTGAAGGGGAATGCGGAGGGTCTCAGCTCTTCCATGTCCTAGGCTCCTGGCCCAGTGCTTCAGAAACTTTAAAGTACACACAGATGACTAGAGGATCTAGTTAAGAGGCAGATTCTGGTTCAGAAGGTTTGGGTTCAGCCTGAGATCCTGTGTCTCTGATAGCACCCAGGGATGCTGCTGGCCCATGGGCCACACTTGGAGTATTAAGGCCTTGGAGATGGTGGCTCCAAGCAGCCACCACACAAATCCTTAGCTGTTCAGACACCTCTGGGGTTCTTGGCAGAAAGCAGCCAAAGAGAGGCCGAAGTCTAGAAGAGCATTTTGACGTTTCTGTTTTTGGGTCTTTCCTAGGGAGCATCTGCTGAATTGATGAAACATGAATAGTAGTTGGTGTCAGAGTCACCTGAGGCTGATAAGTTGGGCAGAGGAGCTGGGGCCTGTGAGAAGGGGGTCTTCTGTGAGTGTGTGCAGGAAATGGTGGTTTCCCAGAAGGGTCCTTTTCTTTTCACAGGGTAGTTGCAGTTAAATATTTTGAGCTTTTATGCAGTGACCCCTAACCTGGGAAAGAGTAGGGAGAGAGTGTTTAGGGTGTCATTTGGGCTGAGGTGGTGAGCTACTGCCCTAAACATTTGTACCACTGACCCTACTTGTGGGCACCCAACTCTTACCCCTCTCTGTGACTGCAGCTTTGCCAAGCGTCTTCACAAGACCGTGCGGCGCCTCGTGCCTGACTGTGACGTCCGCTTCCTCCGCTCTGAGGATGGCAGTGGCAAGGGGGCAGCCATGGTGACGGCAGTGGCCTATCGGCTGGCTGATCAGCACCGAGCCCGCCAGAAGACCCTGGAGTCTCTGAAGCTGAGCCGTGAGCAGCTGCTGGAGGTCAAGAGGAGGATGAAGATAGAAATGGAGCGAGGTCTGAGCAAGGAGACTCACGCCATTGCTCCTGTCAAGATGCTGCCCACCTACGTGTGTGCCACCCCTGATGGCACAGGTATTCAGAAGGGCTGCCACCCAGCTCACCGCAGGGCTCAGTCACTCCAAGAGGACTCCCTTAGCCTTAGCATTAGGTGTTCAGGTCAGATTGTCGAATGTGTTTCTTCAGCTGTAGTACTGGGAAATTCTGGTGTTCAGTGAGCTCAACCAAGGCACTCCTTTGCTAAAACTGAACAGTGATCATAGTAAATACTTGCTTATTATGTAAATGAATGCTTACTATGTGTCAAACGCTTCTCTAAGCATTCCACATGTATTAATTCATTTAATCTTCAACTGTTAACAGACACTAGTAGTTAATTTTGTTTGTTAATAAGCTATTATGTTTTACACAAAACCTAGGCACAGGGAAATTAAGAAACCTGCCCAACTAGACAGAGAATGCAATGGCACCCCACTCCAGTACTCTCGCCTGGAAAATCCCATGGATGGAGGAGCCTGGCAGGCTGTAGTCCATGGGGTCGCTGAGGGTCAGACATGACTGAGCGACTTCACTTTCACTTTTCACTTTCATGAATTGGAGAAGGAAATGGCAACCCACTCCAGTGTTCTTGCCTGGAGAATCCCAGGGATGGGGGAGCCTGGTGGCCTCCCATCTACAGGGTCACGCAGAGTTGGGCACAACTGAAGCGACTTAGCAGCAGCAGCAGCCCAACTAGAAGATGGTAGAGCTGGATTCAAATCTAGGAATTTTGGTTCCAGGGTTAGCTCATATAAGGTCAGGGGTTGGCAAACTAAAGTCCATGGTCTAAATCTAGCCCACTGCCTATTTTTACAAATAAAGTTTTATTAGTACACAACCATGCCCATTTGCTTACATATTGTTTATGGCTGCTTTGTGCTACCAGGGACAGTGTATTGTTGCACCCTAGTTCAGCCAGGTCTCGCTCCTCTATAGAGGGGAACGCAGTGCCTCCCTCTTGCAGCTGCCTGAGGGTTGCATGGAAACTGTGATTGAGGCATGCAGTGCATTGTGACTGTCCTACAAAGGAGGGTTTTCTCATTTAGAAAGATTTCCCTTCAGTTTTCTTTAAAGAGTTGGACTCTGTTGTTCCTTCTCTCTTCTCTATTCTGGAACCTCATGTAAGGTGGCCTTTGATTTTGTACAGGTGGCATATTTGGATATTTTGGAGTGTACCATATCACCATTTCTTTCCTGTGTTCTGGAGCTCATTGTAATTCCTGGGATCCTGCAACTTGAATTCATTTGAGAACCACTAAGGAGCCAGGAAATCTCTAATCCCAGGGTTGTTATTTTCTTTATCATTAGGTAGAGCTTACTGTCTATCATGGAGAAGGAAATGGCAACCCACTCCAGTATTCTTGCCTGGGAAATCTCATGGACAGAGGAGCCTGGCGGGCTACAGTTCATGGGGTTGCAAGAATCAGACACAACTTAGTGACTAAACCACTGTCTATTATGCTGAGGTTGTCCAGGGCCTCCTGGGAGAGCTCCTCATTAGGGGAAGGTGACTGTCAGTCTCTTTAGCCCCAGTGAATTATCTTCCTGGGCTTATTTTCCAGAGAAAGGAGACTTCCTTGCCTTGGACCTTGGGGGTACCAATTTCCGGGTCCTGCTGGTGCGTGTGAGGAATGGGAAGCGACGCGGGGTGGAGATGCACAACAAGATCTACTCTATCCCACAGGAGGTCATGCATGGCACAGGGGACGAGGTAAGACAGGGGCTCCTCTGGGAGGGGACTCCGGGAGATACCCGCTTCTCACCCGGGAGGACAGTGCTTTCTCTGCTTTCTCCCATGGTCCTGGGGAGGAGTAGGTGGGCTAGGGCTCTGGCTGGCCTTTACTTAAGGATGTGCCCGAGCTGGCTTTTCTCTTGGGTAAAGGCCCAGAGCCAGTGTTCTGGCCCTGCTGGGTGCAGCCTGCCCTGGCCCACCCACCACCCCGCTCAGAGCCCAACTTCTCCTTACAGCTCTTCGACCACATCGTCCAGTGCATTGCAGACTTCCTGGAGTACATGGGCATGAAGGGTGTGTCCCTGCCTCTAGGTTTCACTTTCTCCTTCCCCTGCCAGCAGAACAGCCTGGACGAGGTAAGAGTGCTTTCCTGGAGGGCTCTCCCATGGGCTTTACTAACTCTGAACCAGCCAGAGCTTTGAGCAAGGGAGAAAGCTGACCCAAAAGGAAGAAAAGACAGGCATTAGGGATCAGTCATGGGGAAGGGCTTTTTGATGGGAATGAGCAAGTCAGAGCTGGTGAGAGTGAAGTAGGTAACAATCTTTGGGATGATGATGATGATGCTGATAATAGCAACAACTGACATTTTTTAAAGTATTTTGTGCAAGGTACTCTGCTAGGTTTCCTCATTTAACCCTCACAGCAACCATATAAGGTAGGTGTTTGTGTGCCCATTTTGCAGAAAGGAGAACCAGGTCTACAGAGAGGCCAAGTATCTTGCAGGTCATGTAGCCTGCGAGTGGCTAAGCCGTGATTTCATTCCAGTTTCTGGACACATGAGTCCATGCTGTCAGTTATGCTCAGCTGCGGCCCCTGTTCTGGGCTCGGGACATTTCACTCCATCCCCTGTTTGGATGTTTGGATGTGATATTTCCCTATTGTCGCCTTTGATTTTTATTCCCTGCCAACTTGCCTTGGGTGACTGAAGCAGGGGATAAAGATCTGGTGCGCTCGCAGCAGCCCTTATGTCACTCAGCTGAGTTTTGTAAATGCCTCCTAGTCCTCGCTCTGCGAGTTAAATTTACCCCGTGCACTGCTAGCACAGGTCAGGTGTTAGGAAGTCCTGGTAAAAACCCTGCCAAATCCGGTATTTCCCAACATCTGTTAACATTTGTCCAGTGTTAGTCTAGGATTGCTTTTAGTTTTTCCAGCTTCTTTGTCTCAACGTAGTATATTTTTCATTAATGCATTGGTTTTCAAAGCCTTCTCATTTGCATCAGTTTACCAAAAGTACTTACCAAACATGTATATAAGCATTTATGTGATATTTAATGAAACATTGCTTATTATAACAGTCATTAGAAACAAATTAAGTTATTCAACAGTTGGGAAATAGTTAAGTCATGAGTCATTCACTGCCTCATATTAGTGACTAATTTTTTGGAAGGAATCTCAATGATTTGGGAGAACACTGGTGGTAAGACCAGAAAAATATTTTAAAGAAAAGTATAAACTCTATAATACAGAAATGTACAAAATGTGACTAATAGGAAGATAAAAAAAATTCCAGTTTATATGCTTCTAGACTTCTACTGAAATATTTTTAACAGACTTTTCAAGTATACTTCTTCTAGTGAAATATTTTTAACAGACTTTTCAAGTATACTTTTCAAGTATAGCATGTATATATATGTTTATAGACATATATATTCTTATATATTTATCTGGTGGCCCCAAGACATGTCAACTGTTTCTTTTCATGCCTGAATTGTAAAGTTCCAGGTCATTGTATTTCATTTATGCCATATGTTCTAAGTTTCTGTAAGCATCTGTAAGCATTCAGTCTAGAACTGTGAAAGCTAAGAACAAGAGACATAGAAGCTGGGTTCTATCTGTTGTTCTGTCTATAAATTGGGTTCTGCTCTGCTGAGATCAGTCTGTTGATGAGGAAATCAGCAGGTTCTGAAGCCCAGAGGCCACAAGATGCCTGGCTTAGCTGGTGGCCACGGGCAGCTCTCCCCAGCTGTTGGGGCCTCTGCATGCCGTATTATTTAATGACCACTTACAGTAGTGTTATTTCAACATTCCGAATGGTTGAAAGTACCAAATACAAAATTTCATCAGAGATGTCAAGCTAATTTGTAAACAAGAAAATCAGAGTGGTTTGGATATAGGTGTGTAAACTAGGTCACTACTGAGATTGAACTTTGTTTTTCTGAGTTTCCTGGGATCCGAACACAGTGGGACTTGTGATATTAAACTCCTGGGCCGTGAGAAACCAAGCAAGTCCTGGAAAAACCATGCAGTGGGTAGATAGTAAGCACGTGGCCCTTGTTTGGGTTCCGGCCTCTCAAGAGTGGCGTGGGGGTCCTGGATTCCTATTCCCTGATGAACTGAAGCAGCACAGAGGGAACCAGGGAGCAGTATATGAAACAGCCCCCCATATTCAAAGCCATCATATATCTGCTCCTGAAAGGCCCTGTAACTCAGCAGAGGGTACTTGTTCACTTCATAGTGGAGTCTGAAAATTCAGAGACACAAACCGACCCCTCTGTGTAATGTTCAGGTAAACTGTTTTTCATGGTGAGGGCAACGAGCGTATAGAGCTTAGCTCCTTGGCAGGGGCAGTTGTGTGGTGCTTATGAGCCCTTGCATTGGAGTTGGTGAGCCTGGGGGTGAGGGCCTCCTCTGTTCCAAGCTGCAGGCCTTGGGCAGTTTACTCCAGGGCCAGAGTTACCTGTAAAATGGGCACGATAATGACAGACATTTCACACAGTTGCTGTGAGGATTAAATGGTGTAACATATGTGCTGTGCTTAGCCCAATACCTGTTGCACAGTAGGCCCTTCTAGTAGGTGAGACAGGTTTAGAATAACTTATGGGTGAGATGATTGGTTTTCAAAGGGCCTCTGATAACCTGTGAGGTTGACAACTAGAGAATGAGCCAAGAGTCCTTCTCTGATATCCACCTCCCTGCCCATGTGTGATTTTTAGAGCATCCTCCTGAAGTGGACTAAAGGCTTCAAGGCGTCTGGCTGCGAGGGTGAGGACGTAGTTATGCTGCTGAAGGAAGCCATCCACCGGCGAGAGGTAGGGGAGGCAGAGCACGAGGCCTGAAGGGGTCTCTGTGTACAAAAGCGGGGGGAACTGTTAAGTGCAGTTGTGCTGGTCACAGGGATAATTATTGTAGTCCTTCAGCAGTTTGTGAGTGTCCATGGTCTGTCAAGCCTTCCTCTAGGCAACTGGGGATTCAGGAATGGCCACAAGCTCTCATTCTATAAACAAACCGTGAGCTAATGTCAGGTACTTTTGTGCTATGAAGGAAATGAAGTTGGGTAAGGACAGGGTGAGTGGGGCTGGGGAAGCGCATTCTTTTAAATAGTATAACCAGGGAAGGTTTCTGAGGAGGTGACATTTGAGCAGAGCAAATAAGCCCTGCTATATAAACTGTCAGTTCAGTTCAGTTCAGTTCAGTCGCTCAGTCGTGTCCGACTCTTTGCGACCCCATGAACGGCAGCACGCCAGGCCTCCCTGTCCATCACCAACTCCCGGAGTTTACCCAAACCCATGTCCATCGACCATCCAGCCATCCCATCCTCTGTCGTCACCTCCTCCTGCCCCAAATCCCACCCAGCATCAGGGTCTTTTCCAATGAGTCAGCTCTTTGCATGAGGTGGCTGAAGTATTGGAGTTTCGGCTTTAGCATCAGTCCTTCCAATGAACACTCAGGACTGATCTCCTTTAGGATTGACTGGTTGGATCTCCTTGCAGTCCAAGGGACTCTCAAGAGTCTTCTCCAACACCACAGTTCAAAAGCATCAATTCCTCAGCACTCAGCTTTCTTTATATAAGCTTTGAAAGTGAAGTCGCTCAGTCGTGTCCAACTCTTTGTGACTCCATGGACTGTAGCCCACCAGGCTCCTCCATCCATGGGATTCTCCAGGCAAGAATACTGGAGTGGGTTGCCATTTCCTTCTCCAGGGGATCTTCCCAACCCAGGGATCGAACCCAGGTCTCCTGCATTGCAGGCAGGCGCTTTAACCTCTGAGCCACCAATAAGTTTTATACACATCTAAATCTCCCCTACATGTGTCTGAGGGAGAATATTGTAGCTCATTTGGGGATTGGGATCTGCTGTTGTTCTCAGGAGTTTGACCTGGATGTGGTTGCTGTGGTGAACGATACAGTTGGGACTATGATGACCTGTGGCTATGAAGACCCTCACTGTGAAGTCGGCCTCATTGTTGGTGAGGACTTGGACTATCTTTCCCCTGCAGGGTCACAGAGCCTGGGAGGTGGGGGATGGTGCTGAGGGAGGCCCTGACTGACCTCTCTTGATTGGCAGGCACAGGCAGCAATGCCTGCTACATGGAGGAGATGCGGAATGTTGAGCTGGTGGAAGGGGAAGAGGGGCGGATGTGTGTCAACATGGAGTGGGGGGCCTTCGGGGACAACGGATGCCTCGATGACTTGCGCACAGAGTTTGATGCAGCTGTGGATGAACTTTCCCTCAACCCTGGCAGACAGAGGTAGGCGCCCAGCTGCATGTGGGCTCTGGTATGTTTATCTCAGAACTGAACAGTGATGAGACACCCACAACAGCAAATCCCAGGATGCTCATTCTCTTGAGATGTTAACAGAAGAGATTTCTTTGGAAAGGGCTTCTTCTCAGATACATCTGGGAAGTTCTGGGTTAAGTCCTTTTTGCCCTGTTGAACTGTGATGGTCTCGAAGTCCATTTGGGAAAACAAAATCACAACAGTTATGTTGCAAGGAGAACTGGAGTTGGTCACCCAGGTTTTAGAGGGATGAAAAGATCAAAGGGGGTTGCTGAGTAGCACAGAAGTTAGTATACATGTAGGAAGCAGCTCCTACTGTGAGGACTGGACAGGTGAGAGAAAGTGTTAAAACCTAGGTGTGGGACTTGAGGGAAAACAGACAGTTGAACCACTTGTTGCCATCAGGGTGAAGAAGCATTGCTGGGCCAAGGCAGGTAGGACCAGGAAGCGAATAGGAGCAAGCCTTTCTCCATCCATCCAGTGTATAGCATCCTCTATTGTCATCCTGGACAAGGGGGCAGCCCCAGCATCACCAAGCCCTTGTTGTGGTGGGGTCCCATTAGGAAGAGGTTGAATGTAGTGTTTCCTAATTGGATTAACCAGGGACTGTACTTCTGCGGATTATCCTTTGCAAACATTTGTCTATAGTAGAGGCCACAGGCTAAAGTGCCTCCAGGAACCAGCCAGACAACATTAATGAAAGAAAACAGGCTGGAGTAAGACAAGATTAAATGATGATGGAGTCTTGGTTGAAATCGAGAATGCTGATATTTTTAAAGGCACTAGGCAGAGCCGGAAGACCCTCAAACTATTGAGTAGTCACGTCCAGTTCTCTTGGCCAGTTTAGTTCTCAGCTGGCACTAGTTATTTAAACAATAAATGATTAGGTTGAAGGGAAAGCATGCTAAATTCTCAGCAACATCAGGGATTAGGATTCAGTATCCTGCTCTTCTGGAAGTGGGGTGGGGTCTGGTGTGAGTTCCTTCTTGAGAAGTCAGGAATAAGCCTTGGAAGGAAAATGAACCCATTAAATGGAGTCAATTCAGGGAATCCCTTAGGCCTCAGGACACATTTTACTGAATGCTATGAGTCAGTACGTGTGGATGCCAGGAATCCTGCCTAAGTGAGTCAGATAGCATTTCCTGTTCCACTAGCGGGAATCTGTATGCTCTCTACCTTCTAATGTAGTGAAGGCTGGTCTGTATCAGCACATCCTACACTTCTTTTTTAACCTCCATGAACATTACTTGCATTGCAGGTTTGAGAAAATGATCAGCGGCATGTACCTGGGCGAGATTGTTCGTAACATCCTCATCGATTTCACCAAGCGTGGGCTGCTCTTCCGTGGCCGCATCTCAGAGCGGCTCAAGACAAGGGGAATCTTTGAAACCAAGTTCCTGTCTCAGATTGAGAGGTGAGAATTTAGGGCCTGGAGTAGGCCATGTGTCCTTTTCATGGACAGACAAGCTGGGATTTTCACAGTTCAGGTACGATCAGGGTGTGGCTTACATAAAGGTCAGTTTAGTAGCTAACGTGTTTGTCTCTATATAGTGCTGTTTTAAAGTACTTTATGAACAATTGGCATTTTAAGGGAAAATATATGATATTCTCGTGAAAAATCATGCTGACCTGGATGAACCTGTGCAAAGCAGTATTGCTGGTTCTACACTAATTTCAAAGGTAGAAAGAAAGATAGCTGCTCACAGAATGTAAATGGGAATGCACAGCGGAAGATAACTCACCGAAGCCCCCTGTGCTTGGCAAGAAGGACCTTCGTAACCACTGGCTGCAGTAATAGGCAACCAGGATCAAGTGGCACCCTGTGGTGGCTCATTAAAGCGAGGCCTTCTTCCCCAGTTTAATGGTAGAGAAGAGAAGTCTGCTCTAAATTAGAATGCTGAGTTTCAGAGCCTTCTGGGAATTAATGCTGTCATTAATATTACTCTCAGGCATATTGAAAAACAGGAACTAGACAGCCTACATGAGGGAGCCCTAAGTTATCTGCACCAGTAAACAGAATACTGTTCCAGTTTACATGTCTATTTTCTTCTTCTATATATAGAGCACAGGTAGATTCAGACCACCCAGAGTGGGGGAGGAGAAGTAGAAGAGGCATCTAATGTTGTTGTTGAGGCTCATCCTGCTGGGCTGTGGACAATGAGAGATTGGACAGGAAAGGGCTTTGCAACTGAAAACTGTCATATATTAGCATCATCACTGTCTTTGCTATTTCCAAATAAGTGGAATCATGGCCAGTCCTTTTGAGTATCAGTTTTGTAGCAGCAGATACACTTGCCTAGATAAAGTGGCATGGGGAGCTGTTTCTTTGTGTCCCTGTCCATGTGGGCCGGTGTGATAAGCACTAGTTCCTGAATTGAGTTTAAAAATGGAACCACCTCTCACGGATGGTAGCTTTTACCCCCAGCCCTTGGAAGTCCAGGTCCCCCAGAACTGCTTCTGATGAAGGAGCCAGGCTCTGGAGTGGCAAGCCATCAGGCCCTCTGGGACGTCACTGACCACTGGCTGTCTCCTCTTGCCCCAGTGACTGCCTGGCCCTGCTGCAGGTCCGTGCCATCCTCCACCACTTAGGGCTCGAGAGCACGTGTGATGACAGCATCATCGTCAAGGAGGTGTGCACCGTGGTGGCTCGACGGGCAGCCCAGCTCTGTGGTGCAGGCATGGCCGCTGTAGTGGACAAAATACGAGAAAACCGTGGGCTGGACACCCTCAAAGTGACCGTGGGTGTGGACGGGACCCTCTACAAGCTACATCCTCAGTGAGTGCCCAATCGCCACTCTTCCTGCCCACCTTTCTCCCCACATCTCTTCATTCTTTGCCTGCTTTCCTTTCTCTTTATTTTATGGCAAATTTTCAGACATTCCAAAGAGTATATATAGTGCATATATTATAGTTTAAAGATTAATAACTAGAAGTAGGTCTGTGTTTTACCATCCAGCTTGGAAGCCCCCTGGGAGCTCCTCCCAGTTGCACCCTTCATTTTCCCCACCATAAGTGCTGAGGTGATTAAGTTTGTCACTTTTTTCCTCCCATATTTTATATATGCATCTATAGTGTTTATTTTTACTTAATTTTTTTTGGCTGCACTGAGCAGCATATGGGATCTTAGTTCCTGGACCAGGGATCGAACCTGAGCCCCCTGCATTGGAAGCACAGTCTTAGCCACAGGACCACCAGGGAAGTCCCAGCTTTACTTAATGTTGAATTTACCATAAGGGGAATCCCATGGCATCTTTTCTTTTGTGACTGGTTTTTCTCACACTGCATGTATGGTTTTTAGATGCCTCAACACTGAAGTCTGCAATCATAGTTCATTAATTTTCAGGGCTGTAACCTTTGAGTGACTAAGCTATAATTTATCCTAATGATGAGTATTTGAGTTATTTCTAGATTTTGACTATTTCAAACAGTGCTTCTGCCAATGTTCTCGTATGCGGGAAATCTGGAGCATTTTTTCCCATCGTCTAGGGTAGGAGTTGGCAGCTTATAGCCACAACTTTTTGTAAATAAACTTTTATTGAAACACAGCCATGCCCACTTGTTTATGTGTTGTTTATGGCTGCTTTTGGCTATTAACAGCAGACTATATGACCACAAAGCTCAAAGTATCAATTGTCTAGCCCTCTATAGAAGCAGTTTGCCACCCTCATCAAATTCAGTATGGAAATACTGAAGTCCTTTTTCTTTTTACTCTTTCTTCTGTCTTTGTCCATCTCTTCCCCTTTTGTCCTCTCATCACTATTTCTCTTCTCCTTTCTTCTCTCACTTGCATATATTTTGAATAAATTGTTTTAAAATCAGGATATACCTCAGTTCCTTTCCCATAGAACCCCTTCAACTAAAACTTAAAAGAACAGAGCTGTGCCCCTTGCTCAGCGGAAGGTAGGATGGAGAGACTCATTGATTGACTTGTCATCTGTGTCACCATGATTGTTTCAAGAAGTTGAGAAGCTTGCCTAGAGTCTACAGTTCGTGCAAAGAGTGGACCCTGAGAAGCTCTAAATTTCTCTTATTGATGTTCAGTGTCATTGTGAAAACAGGAACCTCAGTCTCAAGTGAGGGTTGGAAGTGGGACAGAAGTCCAGCCACTAGCACTGGGGCTTGATGTTAGGACCTCCATTCTCAGCTGCCAGTGGGGAGGAGCAACCTGACCCTGCTCTAGTGGGTCGATAATGACAAAGGGTCTCTTCCTCTAGTCCCATGTCAGGAAGAATCTTTGATTCTTGTCATCTCCCAACAACACACTCCTAAGTCTGCTCCTTTTGCCTTTAATGAAATTTTGGGTGAGACATGACTCTGATATGAGTTAATATCTCTGGAAAGTGTAATATCACATGTATGGGACTTGGTCCTCCCCTCTAGAGCTGATGAACAGGCACTTCTGCAAGCCATGCATAAATGACTGCTCTTTTAAGAACACAGCTGGCCATAATCTCAGGCTTTTGTCCTAGAGTTGAATCTTAGCTTCTCACTTAGCTTCTCTTGCCCACTGTGACATAGAACTTGGGCATGTTGCTAGTCTCTCCAAACCTCAGTTTTCTGAAACACAATACAAAGTGTTTAATACTATGGTATTTAATACTATGGTATTAAACTAGGATGGTAGCTATCATCCTCTTCTCCATCTCAATTATTCCTAGGTTTCCAGCATCACTTCTTAGGGCACTATCTTTCAGGACACAAATCTATCGTGACTAAGATATTTTATTCTGTCTTCCTCCCAACTTTTTCAGCTTTGCCAAAGTCATGCATGAGACGGTGAAGGACTTGGCTCCAAAATGTGATGTATCCTTCCTGGAGTCAGAAGATGGCAGTGGGAAGGGGGCAGCTCTCATCACTGCTGTGGCCTGCCGCATCCGAGAGGCTGGACAACGGTAGAGCCCCTGCAACTGGAAGGACTTTCTCTGGTTTTCCTTCTTTCCTGCTTTAAATTATAAGATGCCATTCCCCTTGTGTCAGAAACAGACCCCTAGGCTTTTCCTTGGCAGAGAGGACCTCATTGGACTAGGTTTTGTCTCTGTCTACTCAATGTAGAGTTTGGTTCCCAAGCCTTGGCTCTCCTGAGATAAATACAATTTGTTCACACTTTTCACAACCATTACCATTGATTTTCTTAAAACTCGAAAAAAGGATTTAATCTTTAGTAATCCCCCTGGCCAAATTCCATGCCCCTGTATAATCCTACAGGATGGGGACAATAATAAAAAATATGTTTGCTTCACCTTGAAGCCTGACCATGACATTTCTATGTGGAAAGCATCCCCCAGCTTGAAGGTTGGTGCTATTTCTCCTCTCAGAGAGCTGAGAGGTCTCCACTGACTTGAGCCTGATCCTCCCACAGGCAGGGAGGAGGGGCGGCAATGGAGGGGAAGTCCATGGATAGCCATGTGGCAGCCCCTCCTCAACCTCATCTATAAGCATTTGCGTAGTGGGTTCCAGTGGATGCCGTTCCTGGAATCAAAGCATCCTGAGTCTGATCAAGCTAAACCAAAGCCTAGAGTCCTGGGAGTAGGTTCACAGGTCATCAGTAAGCAGTGGACCTTTGGGGGCGGGAAGACTTTTTGGTCTGTTTTAAAATTTTTTCCTGCAGAAGTGGAAACACTGTATTTTCATTTTAATTTATATTTGAAATGTATTTAGTTCATGAAGTACATCTGCTCCTTCATCTTGACACTGTATGATCCTTTATATGTAATGTATTTATATGTTCATTTGTTATGTCTATAAATACACAGGGTCTCAATAGATCAATGTAGTTAAAAGGATGGAAGATGAAGATATACTGATCGGTTACTAGAAATACCTCATTCATATGCAGGAAGAGAAGGAAAACATCATTAAAGTGAGCGAACAGTCAAGCAGCTCCTCCTTTCCCTGCAGACTCAGAAACTTGGAAGGTGTCTGGGGATAGCGTGAAGGGGGTTGTGACTGTGGACTGAAGAAACCACACCAACTGATTGCTCCGTCTAGAAACTTTTCTGGCACAAATTACATGACATGTTAACAAAGGAAACAGGAATCATTTCAAATAAACTGCTTAGCAATCTTCAGTCTTAGGGCGGTTGGTAGTATTTTAAACCTCTCTAACAAGATAAAGGAAGTCACCAAAAATATTTGCAAAATGGTCTAATTGTTGATAGCAAACCAAAACCAAACTGTTAATCAAACATACAAAACTTCAGGGACAGCATGTTTGGTGGATTTGTACCCTTCTAGCAAATTTCACCTTGGGTTTGTTTTGTAAATGTTCTATAAGAGGTATTGTCCACAGACTTCTAGGCTAAGCTGTTTTTACAAGAAGTATTTATTTCAAACTGCTTGGGTAGAGAGGGAAAGGGACCTAAAACCTTCCTTACCCTACTTTTTATAGTGCAGTTAATCCTGAATCTGAGAGCCCACTTCTGCCCTAAAATATTAAATCATTTTAATATTTTTATTTAACCCATATACTTCATAATAAAGAGGGGAAGGCCTTTTAACAATGTTGAGTAGGATACAAGGATCAAAACAAAAATGGAACGACACAACTCAAAGCACCCAAATTTTGCACATTTATCAAACTTGTAGTGAGAACAGTGTCTAGATTTGTGTATCACTAAGGGATGCCCAAGAAATAGAAGTGAACTTTAACTTTTAAACTTGAAAGATTAGGCACCATCTATGAAATTGCACATTTTTAAAAGGTAGAGCTGTGTGTGTGGCTTCTAAAACGGAACGGTGGAAAATGTGTTTTGAATGGTTGTGTTCCCAGTTAGGTGATAGTTCCTTGCTGACGCTGCTTTGCCTGTGTAAGTATATTGACTCAATCTATGACTGCGATGTACTCAGTAGCAGATCATCTCAAACCCTTGAGCGCTCAGTCTAGTGAAGATGTTGTCATGTACAATAAAGAACTAGTTGGATTAACTGTGTGATGTTAACTATTATTAATAAATTTTAACATTTTTCAAATATTTCATGTGTGATTCATGAGACTTTTCAAGAGTGCAGTCATCTTTCAAGCATATTAGTATTTCCTAACCTATCTGAGGGGCTTCCCTAGTGGCTCAGAGGGTAAAGCATCTGTCTGCAATGCAGGAGACCCGGGTTCGATCCCTGGGTTGGGAAGATCCCCTGGAGAAGGAAATGGCAGCCCACTCCAGTATTCTCGCCTGGAAAATCCCATGGACCGCAGAGCCTGGTAGCTACAGTAATTGCTGAGGGTTTTGGTTTTGACTACACGTGCTTGACAGGCATGTGGCCAACACTTGGCCTTGACGCCAGATATTTCTCACTGCTTGACAGGCATGTGGCCAACACTTGGCCTTGACGCCAGATATTTCTCACTCCGGAAACACAGTGCCAATGGAATGGGAAGCTAGATGATTTTTCCTAGGCTGTGTTTGAGCCCCTGGATTTCAAGCACCACTGAAACCATGGCTGGTGCAGCAGTCTGCTGTTTTAAAGCAGTTTGGCTGAGATGAGGCAGAACCCTCAGGGACTCTGGCTAGACTCTGTAGGTATATATGATTCACATTCAAGATATAAAGCCCTTACTTATATGAACTCTAAAAAGAACTTGCCTCTATCCTCTCCTTATCATCTTTTAAAACCCTTTCCTTAATAAACAAAATACAAACCTGGTAAATAAACTTCTTTCAATTTCTTAAATTTCTTACAAGTTCTTAGTGATACCCACTGATGATATTGACATGGCCCTGCTTGACAATAGCTGAAGAAGGAGCAGATAAAGGCTGACAGAATGATAGAGATAGGCAGAACACAAAATTCAAACTTGCTAGTGGTGAAGGAAAAGAAATTAAAATAGACGCTATATTTCTGACTTCAAATTGGTGAGCTTATAGGAGCATACTTATATACTATTGAAAGAAGTACAAAGTGCAGTCATTTAGGAGAGGAATAGGCAATGTCCATTAAAAAACAATGTTCTGTACACTTTTCTAGAAATTTGTGAGAGGAAATAGACATAGTTGGAGACCAAGATTTATCTTTAAGGGTATTTGTGATTGTATGACTTAAAATAACAAAATAGGGGTCTGCCTAACTTTTACCAGGATCTGGTCAGTAAGACAATCTACTACAGTTAATTCAAACAGATTTTAACACAGGGACTTGGTTACAGAGGTAATAGTAGAGCTGAGAAGTTCCACAGTGTAGAGGAGCAACCCAGAGATTAGCAACATTAACCAACTCCAGTTCTATCCTAATGGCTGGATCAGAAGCTAGAACCATAGAGCTGGGGTGGAAGGTGGTTAGAAACACCTGACTTCTTTCTAATTTTATGCAGTGTCTCCCATTGACCCTACTTGTGAGGCAAATAGATTCAGGAGATTAGATCTGATAGAGTGTCTGAAGATCTATGGATGCAGGTTCATAACATGGCACAGGAGGCAGTGATCAAAACGTTCCCAAGAAAAAGAAGTACAAAAAGGCAAAGTGGTTGTCTGAGGAGGCCTCACAATTAGGGGAGAGAAGAAGAGAAGTGAATGGCAAAGGAGAAAAGGAAAGATAGACCCATCTGAATGCAGAGTTCCAAAGAATAGCAAGGAGAGATAAGAAAGCCTTCTTAAGTGAGCAATGCAAAGAAATAGAGGAAAACAATAGAATGGGAAGACTAGAGAGCTCTTCAAGAAAGTTAGAGATACCAAGGGAACATTTCATGCAAAAATGGGTACAATAAACGGCAGAAACAGTATGGACCTAACAGAAGCAGAAAATATTAAGAGGTGGCAAGAATACACAGAAGAACTGTACAAAAAAGATCTTCATGACCCAGATAATCACAATGGTGTGATCCCTCACCTAGAGCCAGATATCCTGGAATGTGAAGTCAAGCGGGCCTTAGGGAGCATTACTATGAACAAAGCTAGTGGAGGTGATGGAATGCCAGTTGAGCTATTTCAAATCCTAAAAGATGATGCTGTTTAAGTGCTTCTCTAAATATGCCGGCAAATTTAGAAAACTCAGCAGTGGCCACAGGACTGGAAAAGTTCAGTTTTCATTCCAATCCCAAAGAAAGGCAATGCCAAAGAATGTTCAAACTACCACACAGTTGCACTCATTTCACATAACTAACATGCTCAAAATTCTCCAAGCTAGGCTTCAACAGTACATGAACTGAGAACTTCCAGATGGACAAGCTGGATTTAGAAAGGGCAGAGGAATCAGAGATCAAATTGCCAACATCCATTTGATCATTGAAAAAGCAAGAGAATTCCAGGAAAACATTTACTTCTGCTTCATTGACTATACTAAAACCTTTGACTGGATTACAACAAACTGGAAAATTCTTCAAGAGATGGGAATACCAGACCATCTTACCCGCCTCCTGAGAAACCTGTATGCAGGTCAAGAAGCAACAGTTAGAACCAGACATGGAACAATGGACCTGTTCAAAATTAGGAAAGAAGTACTTCAAAGCTGTGTATATTGTTACCCTGTTTGTTTAACTAATATGCAGAGTACATCATGTGAAACGCCGGGCTGGATACAGCGTAAGCTGGAATCAAGATTGCCAGGAGAAATATCAATAACCTTAGATATGCAGATGACACCATACTTATGGCAGAAAGCAAAGAGGAACTGAGCCTCTTGATTAAAATGAAAGAGGAGAGTGAAAAAGTTGGCTTAAAGCTCAACATTCAAAAACTAAGGTCATGGCATGTGGTTCCATCACTTCATGTCAAATAGATGGGGAAACAATGGAAACAGTAACAGACTTTATTTTCTTGGGCTCCAAAATCACTGCAGATGGTTACTACAGCCATCAAATTAAAAGATGCTTGCTCCTTGGAAGAAAAGCTATGGCCAACCTAGACAGCATAGTAAAAGGCAGAGATATCACTTTGCTGAAAAAGGTCCGTCTAGTCAAAGCTATGGTTTTTCTAGTAGTCATTATGGATGTGAGAGTTGGACCATAAAGAAAGCTGAGCGCTGAAGAATTGATGCTTTTGAACTGTGGTGTTGGAAAAGACTCCTGAGACTCCTTTGGACTGAAAGGAGATCAAACCAGTCAATCCTAAAGGAAATCAGTCCTGAATATTCATTGAAGGACTGATGCTGAAAATGAAGCTCCAGTACTTTGGCCACCTGATGCAAAGAACTGACTCATTAGAAAAGACCCTGATGCTGGGAAAGATTGAAGGCAGATAGAGAAGGGGGCAACAGAAGATGAGATGGTTCGATGGCATCACCGACTCGATGGACATGAGTTTGAGCAAGCTCCGGGAGTTGGTGATGGACAGGGAAGTCTGGTGTGCTGCAGTCCATGGGGTGACAAAGAGCTGGACATGACTGAGTGACTGAACTGAACTGAACTGAAGATGCTCAGAAGAAAGTTATCTCAGGTTTCTGCACTCAGAGACCCTGTAAGCCTCTGGGCCACCCATACTGACAGATTTCCCTCAGGCTGCTCCCTATACAACTCCCACCTCCTCCGTAGGGCTCCTCACCACTGGGGAAATCGGTTTCCTTCAAACAAAGGACAGTGCACCCAGGTTGTGTCTGGCTTGGAAGTAGCTTTTCCAGCCTCTGCCAGCTTGTCTTACCTCTCTCTTGCTTGTTTGTTGCTGCATTTTCTTCGGTTTGGGCACCAGGGGCAGAAGGTTAGATTACTTAAATGCCCACCGCCCCCATCCCCCAACCCCCATCATTCAAGACATTTTCTAGTCTTTGCAAGGACCTTTCTTGCTTTTTTATTTTCTTATTACCTTTTATCCTTTTGCCCATTTTTCTCTCACAAGTGGCAATCATGTTATTGTATTGATGTGCAACTTATTTGTGTGTCTCGTGTGCATGATTTTTAATTTACAAAATGCTGTTGGCTAAAAAAATCACTTTTTGCCTTAAAAAAGAAAAAACTCGTGGATGCTTCTATTGTGCGCATTTAAGTCATTACTTCCAGTTACTGCATAAAAATCCTATTGTGTGCTTTCCCACCCGTGCTTCCAGTAATAGACTTGTGGATTGACTCAGCCCAGCTACACAAACATCATTGCAACAAGCAGCTTTGCACATTAATTATCTTTGTAATTATTTCTCTGGGCATGTACCCACCCAGGAGCAGGAGAGCTGGATCATATGTTGTGCATTTGCTTAATTTGATCCTGTCTTGCCAAATTACTCTCCTAAAAGGCTACCCCCGGCCACTAATAACCCTAGTGGCAACTTATCTTGTGCTCTACATTTTATTAACGTGCTTAGTATAAAGTGAGATGATATGATTGTTTTAATTTACATTTCCCCACTATGACGTTCACCATCTCTTTTTATGTTTCCTTCAGTTAACTGCCTGGTCATTTTCTTTGCTGATTTTTCAACCAGGGTTCTTTCTTTTCTTTTGCTGGTTTGCTGGAGTCTCTTACTTAATCTAGATTATCAGTCCCTTGTTGGCTTCAGGTATTGAATGTAACTTCTCCCAATCTATTAATTTTGTCCACTGTATTCTTTGTTGACTAGGAATCCTTTCTTTTGGAAAAACCAAACCCATCAATTCTTTTTTGCTTTATGGTTTGTAACTTTGACCTTTCTCACCCTTATCCCATTAATATTGTCTTCTATTAAAGTTATTAATAGTTTTACTTTTTTTAAGGGTTATTGTAAAACCTGATATTACATCTTTCTATGTAATATCAGGTAAAGTACAGTGCTTTTTTTCCTTTGTGTCCTTAGTAAGCCTGCTCTTTCTCACTGATCCATAACTCTTCTTCTGAATATATTAAGTTCCTGAGGGTTTGTTTCTGAGGACTCCTTTCTGCCCCATTGATTTGTTTTGTTTGTCCTTGAACCACTAACAGACATTTGCTATTACCAGGACTTGCTAGAGTGCTTTATCTAGCAAGGCAAATCTTTCTTCTTTTCTTTTCCAAATTTGTGCTACTCATAGTCCTTTATTCCTCCATATAAATTTTAGAGTAAGTTTATCAAATCCCTGAAAAAAAAACCAGCTTAAATTTTGTTTAGAGGTGCAATGAAATTACTGATTTGAGGGATAGAATTGACCTTTTGAATGTTTATAAGAACATAGAATGTCTCTCTGTGCATTATAATCTTTTCTCCTTTTCTCAGAGTTTCAAAATTTTCTCTTATAAAGGCTTTATGAATTTTGTTGATACCTAAGCCTTTGACTGACATAATAAACTGTGGAAAATTCTGAAAGAGATGGGAATACCAGACCACCTGATCTGCCTCTTGAGAAATCTGTATGCAGGTCAGGAAGCAACAGTTAGAACTGGACATGGAACAACAGACTGGTTCCAAATAGGAAAAGGAGTACATCAAGGCTGTATATTGTCACCCTGCTTATTTAATTTGTATGCAGAATACATCATGAGAAATGCTGGGCTGGAGGAAGCACAAGTTGGAATCAAGATTGCTGGGAGAAATATCAATAACCTCAGATATTCAGATGACACCACCTTTATGGCAGAAAGTGAAGAGGAACTAAAGAACTTCTTGATAAAAGTGAAAGAAGAGAGTGAAAAAGTTGGCTTAAAGCTCAACATTCAGAAAACGAAGATCATCGCATCTGGTCCCATCACTTCATGTCAAATAGATGGGGAAACAGTGGCTGGCTTTGTTTTTTTGGGCTCCAAGGTCACTGCAGATGGTGACTGCAGCCATGAAATTAAAAGACGCTTGCTCCTTGAAAGGAAAGTTGTAATCAACCTAGACAACATATTGAAAAGCAGAGACATTACTTTGCCAACAAAGGCCTGTATAGTCAGGGCTATGGTTTTTCTAGTAGTCATGTATGGATGTAAGAGTTGGACTGTGAAGAAAGCTGAGCACTGGAGAATTGCTGCTTTTGAACTGTGGTGTTGGAGAAGACTCTTGAGAGTCCCTTGGACTGCAAGGAGATCCAACCAGTCCATCCTAAAGGAGATCAGCCCTGAGTGTTCATTGGAAGGACTGATGCTGAAGCTGAAACTCCAATACTCTGGCCACCTGATGTGAAGAGCTGACTCATTTGAAAAGACCTTGATGCTGGGAAAGATTGAGGGCGGGAGAATAAGTGAACGACAGAGGATGAGATGGTTGGATGGCATCACTGACTCAATGGACATGAGTTTGGGTGGACTCTGGGAGATGGTGATGGACAGGGAGGCCTGGCGTGCTGTGGACCATGGGGTCACGAAGAGTCGGGCACTACTGAGCGACTGAATTGAACTGAGACAGTTTACACTTGTGCATGATCCCTGATTTTCATTATATTTTCTGGTTGATTACTGCAGGGATTCTTAGCCTCAGCACTGTTAAGGTTTGGGGCTGGATAATCCTTTTCAAAAGAAGGTGTCTTGTGTGTTGCAGGATGTTAGTACTATCCCTGTCTTACACCATGGATGCCCGTAGCAGCCCTTCCCTTTGATATCTGAAAATGTCTTCAGACATTGTCAGAATTCCTGTTGGAGTGGGATTCTCACATAAAACACTAACACTTAATATTTTGTCCCAGTTTTTGTACAGGACATGTTTAATTGTGTATTGCTTATCTAAAATTCAAATTAAACTGGGTGTTGTTTTAAAATTGATTTGTCAAATTTATCAATCCTATCTGCAAGGCAAAATCACTCTTTGCTGGGAGGCACTGGTGTAGAAAAAAGTTAGAAATTTGTGTATATTGACCTTATTTCTAATAACCTTGCTTAATTTTATTATTAATTGTAATAGGTTGTTTATTTTGTTGTTTTTCTATGCAGATTATCATATTTTTAAATAAATAATTGCAGTTTTATTTTTCCCTTCCAATCACTAAAACTTTTTTCTTTTCTTACCATATTGACTAGGATCTCTAGCTCTGCTATATAGTAGCAGTAATAGTATATTTTGTCTCCTTCCCAATCTTAAAAGAAATGTGCCCAAATTTTCTCCATTAAGAAAATTTTTTGATGTCAGTTTTGGGGTACCAATTTAAGGAACTTCTTTTTTCTATTCCTAGTTTGCTAAGATTTTTTAATTATAAAATCTTCAATAGATGCACATTAAAGGCTTTGTCTGCATTTATTGAAAGAGATGATGGTTTTTTCCCTTTAGTCTTAACTATAATGAATAGCACTATGCATTCTCTGGAAAATCTTCCTCTATTTCTGGGATAAACCATATCGTTTAGTGTATTATTGGATGGAGATCACCTAGCATTTTACTTTTTGCATTCTCATTCATAAGTGAAATGGGGCCTTCATTTTTTTTCTTTTGTATTGTCCAGATTTGTTTTTAAGTAAAAATTACATTAACTTCACAAAAAAGGCTGGGCTGTTTTCTCCCTTTTTTCACTTACACATGTAAATGTATACAGAATACTGAATCCTCTGTGCTTCAGTAGAAGCACAAGGCCAATTTTATTTTGTCTATACCTCCATTCTCATCCCCTTTCATATTATTTTGAAGCAAAGCTCAGACTTTTTATCATGACAACTACAAATGCTCCAGTATTTTTTTCAGTCTACCCATAATGCCATCGTCTCCTCCCCAAATATTCACAATTTCTCAATGTCAAGAAATACCCAGTGTTTAAACTTCCAACTGTCTCATGAATATCATTACAATAAAAAAAAAAAAAAAACAGAATCCAAACAAAACCTACATATTGGACTTGGTTGCCTGTTTTCTAATCTCTCGTAACCTTCTGTTCCTTTCCAACTGCTTTCCCTCTCTTATGAAGAAATCACATTGCCTAGGGTTTCCCATGACTGCATCTCTAGATTGATCTGTCCTCTGTATTCCTGTAAATTGGTAGTTTAAACTCAATTCTTGATCAAATGTAGATTCGGTGTCTTAGCAAGACTGCTTCAAAGTGGTTATTGCATTATTCTTTTATTTTTGTATGTCTGTAATTTTCCCCGTTTTCATTGTATATATGTCTATTTTAATATATAATGTCTCTTTCTCACCTCTTTCCTTAACCAGTTTTGCCAGAATTTTGCTTCATTTATCTTTTCAAAGAATTAGCTTATGAATTTTGTTATTTTTTGTTTTTTTTCCCATTCATTGATTTTCACTGTCTATTTTTTTTTTCCTTCTTGTTTCCTGAGCTTGCTTTGTTGCTCCTGTTTCAGCTTCTTAAGTGAACGGTTTAGCTTATATTTGAAGTTACAAATTCTGCTCTATCTACTAAGCGCCACAAATTTTAATACATTGCCATTTCATTGGAATTCTAAGTAATTAGTAATATGGTATATGCTTTTTTTTACCTTATAAATTTTAGTACTCTCATTTAGTTTCCAGTATTGAAATTTATAAGATAAAATATATATATATATATATATATATATATATGTATATATATATTTAATTAGGGAATCATTACTTTACAATATTGTGATGGTTTTTGCCATACATCAACATGAATTGGCATTAGGTGTACATATGTCCCCTCCTTCTTGGAGCCCCCTCCAACCTCCCTCCCCTTCCCATCCCTCTAGGTTGTCACCAGGCACTGGCTTAGGGCTCCCTGCATCACACCTCTAACTCCCAACTCCCACTCTTTTGTGATTGATTTCCAATTTTTTGGCATTATGGTCTGAGAACATGATCTGGTTGATATTCGGTCTTTGGAATTTATCAAGTCTTACTTTGTGACCTAGTAGATGGGCAATGCTGTAACCCTTCAAGAAGTGACTAAAAACTCTGTATTCTCTGGTGCAGAGCATAGAATGAGACAAAGAGAGAGGTGTGAGAACACAGGGAGAGTGACTGTGGATGTGTTCTAGAGTGACATGTTACTTATGAGTTTCTTGGTGGTAGAATTATAGGTGGCCTTTGATTTTTTCTTGGACAACAGTTTCTGTTTGTCTGTTTCTTAATGTTCTTAAAGTCCGTGTCAACCACTTCACATGGCACCCACTGCCCCAGGTTGGCAAGAGCACTGGTGTGGACAAGGATTACACTTGCCACCATAGGTTGTGTGGATGGCTCATCCACCTTTCCTGGCCTGCCATCCTGCTCTGTAAAATGAGGAGACTTAAACTCCTCACCCAGCTTGAACATTTTTTGTCTGTTATTTGTAAGCACCATCTGCTGCTGCTGTGGTTACCTGAAAACCCTGGCACTGTGGCGGTCACTGCAGGAAACCTCACAGATCTGGCCCACAGGGTCCCACCCACAGGCAGTGGGGGCAGGAAGGTCTTCCTCTCTGTGTTATCAATAGATGATGTCACCTTTTGCTTTCTATCATTTAGTGATAAACATGTTTCTTTCTCCAATCATGGTCTCTGTTCTCCAGGCTGCAAAACCATTTCCGGGGAATGCAGACATGAATGGTGCCAACTGGAATATGGAAATAGGAATTGGTACCTTTGACTGTACTGGGACTTCAGGTCCCCTGAAGGACAAACCTATACTCTTTGTTTTATTATAAAAATGTTTTCCTTTTAAATAAGCAGTGGGAAATGCCAGAATCATCTGCAGCTACTTGCTGACCCTTGGGACTGAAGAGGGTGCATTTGTAAGATTCCATTTTTGGTTTACTCAGTTATGCCAGGAATATCCTCATGTTGGGGTGCAAGAATTGCCCCAGAGGACCAGCTCTGCCTTCATGGTCAAGCAGGATGAAGCAATGCTTTCCTTGGCAAATTTCTAGGCCTTATATGTGGCCATCAGGCCATTTCTCCATGCTTCACAAAGTAAAAACATCAGGAAACTGGCATTTATACATGTGTATTATTTAATTTATATACATTGTGTATGAAAGTTTTGGTCACTCAGTTGTGTCTGACTCTTTGCAACCCCATGGACTGTAGCCTTCTTCTGTCTATGGAATTCTCCAGGCAAGAGTACTGGAGTGGGTTGCCATTCCCTTCTCTAGGGATCTTCCCTACCTGGGGATTGAACCTGGATCTCCTGCATTGCAGCAGATTCTTTACTGTCTGAGCCACCAGGGATGCTTGAAGCAAGTATGAATTTGTTTCATGACATTTGGATGCAAGAAATGTCACAGTACTGAAATTAGCTCTGAACACTCCCTCACCAAGAGAATGAGATGTCCAGTATCAAGTATTATTGGGATAGTTTTCCTCTCACCAGGATGAAGTGGGAGTCCCTGGGAGTGGCACAGTCCAGTGGCATCTGGGAAAGGCCTCCAGTCTTTAAGCACGCTGTGGTTCCCCTACTTCTGAGCCAGCCCAGGTGGCTCACTGGGGAGCCCCTGCTGCCTGGAGACTCCGGTGTTCCCTGTCCAGGAACCCATCCCACTTCTCCCCTGACACTGCTCAGACGCTGCTGAAGAGATGACAGCCCGGGAGGCCATACTGGCACTCCATCCCTGGGCTGTCAGGAACTCTGCTTCGGAGACATCCTGTGTGATTGGTTGCATATAAGAACTGCCATTGCTGCAGAAACCACCCCACTGTTTGATTTCTGTGATTCCTGTCCCCAAATTCACCTTTGACTCTCTGATTCACCTTCAAGACTGGTCACCACTCATAGCAGTGACCAAAACCATCCCCAAATAAACAAAATGCAAGAAGGCACAATGATTGTCTGAGGGGGCTTACAATAGTTGAGAAAAGAAGGGAAGCAGAAGGCAAAGGAGAAAAGGAAAGATATACTCATCTGCATGCAGAGTTCTAAAGAATAGCAAGGAGAGATAAGAAAGCCTTCTTATGTGAGCAATGCAAAGAAATAGAGGAAAACAAGAGAATGGGAAAGACTAGAGATCTCTTCAAGAAAATAAGAGATACCAAGGGAACTTTTCATACAAAGATGGGCACAATAAACAGCAGAAACAGTAAGGACCTAACAGAAGCAGAAGACATTAAGAAGAGGTGGAAAAAGTACACAGAAGAACTATACAAAAAAAGGTCTTAATGATCCAGATAACCCAATGGTTTAGTAGCACCTAGAGCCAGACATCCTGGAGTGTGAAGTCAAGTGGGACTTAGGAAGCATTACTATGAATAAAACTAGTGGGGGTGATGGAATTCTAGGTAAGCTATTTCAAATCCTAAAAGATGATGCTATTTAAGTGCTTCTCTCAATATGCCAGTAAGTTTAGAAAACTCAGCAATGGCCACAGGACTGGAAAAGGTTAGTTTTCATTCTAATCCCAAAGGAGGGCAATGCCAAAGAATGCTCAAACTACTGCACAATTGTGCTCATTCACATGCTAGCAAGGTAATATTCAAAATCCTTCAAGCTAGGGTTCAACAGTATGTGAACTGAGAACTTTCAGATGTACAAGCTGGATTTAGAAAAGGCAGAGGAATCAGAGATAAAATTGCCAACATCCAGTGGGTCACAGAAGAGAATTCCAGAAAAACATCTACTTCTGGTTCATTGACTACACTAAAGCCTTTGATTGTGTGGATCACAACAAAATGTGGAAAATTCTTCAAGAGATGGGAATACCAGACCACCTTACCTGCCTCCTGAGAAACCTGTATGCAGGTCAAGAAGCAACAGTTAGAATCAGACATAGAACAATGGACTGGATGAAAATCGGGAAAGGAGTACATCAAGGCTGTACATTATCACCTTGCTTGTCTAACTTTTATGCAGAGCACATTGTGTGAAATGCCAGGCTGGATGAAGCACAAGCTGGAATCAAGATTGCTGGGAGAAATATAAAAAACCTCAGATATGCAGATGATACCACCCTAATGGCAGAAAGTGAAGAGGAACCAAAAAGCCTCTTGATGAAGGTGAAAGAGGAGAGTGAAAAATCTAGCTTAAAACTCAACATTAAAAAACTAAGATCATGGCATGTGGTCCCATCACTTCATGGCAAATAGATGGGGAAACCAGGGAAACAGTGACACTTTATTTTCTTGGGCTCCAAAATCACTGCGGACAGTGACTGCAGCCACAAAATTAAAAGATGCTTGCTCCTTAGAAGAAAAACTTTGACAAACCCAGATGGCATATTAAAAAGCGGAGACATCACTCTTCCAACAAAGGTCCATCTAGTCAAAGCTATGGTTTTTTCAGTAGTCATGTACGGATGTGAGAGTTGGACCATAAAGAAGGCTGAGTGCTGAAGAACTGATGCTTTTGAATTGTGATATTGGAGAAGACTCTTGAGAGTCCCTTGGACAGTACGGAGATCAAACCAATCAATCCTAAAGGAAATCAGTCCTAAATATTCACGGGAAGGACTGATGCTAAGGCTGAAGCTCCAATACTTTGGTGACCTGATGTGAATAGCTGATTCATTGGAAAGACCCTGATGCTGGGAACGTTTGAGGGCAGGAGGAGAATGGGGCAAAAGCGGATGAGATGGTTGGATGGCATCATCAACTCCATGGACATAAGTTTGAACAAACTCTGAGAGATAGTGAAGAACAGGGAACCTGGCACGCTGCAGTCCATGGAGTCACAAAGATTTGCACATGACTGACCCACTGAACAACAACAAAGGGTTTTGTGGTAGTTGTGATAATATTTAATAGCTCATGAAATCATCTTTGTAGCCCTTGCCTCTTTTTTTCTGGAGTAAATAAACACACACAACAGGCATTACTCCTTGCCTTGAGTAAGGGGCTGTGAGGCTTTTCAGATATATCATTCTTGGTTATATAAAATCAGAATACAATGCTTTTTAAAAATATTTGGCGAATTTCAATTATCTGGAGGATAGTTTGTTACTGATAAGGGGAGCCTTTGGGTGATTAATACAAAAGCAGCTGAATATCACTAGAAGTTTGGGACTTTCCTATCATACGCCATTTCATTTCTTCTTGTCAAAAACAGTGCCTCCACTTCACCCCCACAAATTATAGCGGAAGCGATTTGCCCAAGCTGAGCTTTGGTGTAGAGGGATGCTGTGTCTGAGGATCATCACCAGTTTCTCAGCATTATTTTTTTTTTGGAATGATTTTTAAAACTATATAAATGGATACAAGAAAGAATGAAGGATAGGTAACGGCCCAATAGCAAATAGAAGGGTGATGAAAGTCAAAAACCCAGGCACATGGGCACGAAAGCAAAAGGACTCTAAGCCACTTTGGAGGGCAGAGGGGGAGCAAGCAGCTCCACGTTTATGTAGCTCACTAGGTTCCGAATTTATCCCTCTACTAAATTGGGGCAGAAAAGTACTACTGAATAATGAAAATTATAAAGAATTAGAAAATGAGATTATTCTTGATTTGTACTATTTAAGGAAAGAAGAACATAAAAAACAAGAGCATAAATTTTGACATTGAGACCATTTTTTAAAGGATTATTAAAATCAGGACATTTTACCATTTAAGCTTGTCAGTAAGTGTAGCCATTTCCCCTATACATCATGTAAATATCCCAAATACCATCTAATACATGAAAAGTACATATTTATAAATTATATGAGAAAACTACTTTATGAAGAGGATGATAAAAATTTTTGTCCAAGTATATTTTATCTCCATGAATATAAAGATTAATATATTGGTGACTGAACAACAACAGAGACAAATGGAAATGGAAACACAATGGTCCAAAACTTGAGACGCAGCAGAAGCAGTTCTAAGAGGCAAGTTTATAGCAATACAATCTTCCCTCAAGAAACTGGAAACATCTCAAATAACAACCTAACCTTTTAAACTAGCCATTAAAAAGAATGAAATCATGCCATTTGGAACAAAAGGCAGAGGAACCAGAGATCAAATTGCCAACATCCGCTGGATCATGGAAAAAGCAAGAGAGTTCCAGAAAAACATCTATTTCTGCTTTATTGACTATGCCAAAGCCTTTGACTGTGTGGATCACAATAAACTGTGGAAAATTCTGAGAGAGATGGGAATACCAGACCACCTGACCTGCCTCTTGAGAAACGTGTATACAGGTCAGGAAGCAACAGTTAGAACTGGACATGGAACAACAGACTGGTTCCAAATAGGAAAAGGAGTACATCAAGGCTGTATATTGTCACCCTGCTTATTTAACTTATATGCAGAGTACATCATGAGAAACGCTGGACTGGAAGAAACACAAGTTGGAATCAAGATTGCCGGGAGAAATATCAATAACCTTAGATATGCAGATGACACCACCCTTATGGCAGAAAGTGAAGAGGAACTCAAAAGCCTCTTGATGAAAGTGAAAGAGGAGAGTGAAAAAGTTGGCTTAAAGCTCAACATTCAGAAAACGAAGATCATGGCATCTGGTCCCGTCACTTCATGGGAAATAGATGGGGAAACAGTGGAAACAGTGTCAGACTTTATTTTTTGGGGCTCTAAAATCACTGCAGATGGTGATTGTAGCCATGAAATTAAAAGACGCTTACTCTTTGGAAGGAAAGTTATGACCAACCTAGATAGCATATTCAAAAGCAGAGACATTACTTTGCCAACAAAGGTCCGTCTAGTCAAGGTTATGGCTTTTCCTGTGGTCATGTATGGATGTGAGAGTTGGACTGTGAAGAAGGCTGAGCACCGAAGAATTGATGCTTTTGAACTGTGGTGTTGGAGAAGACTCCTGTGAGTCCCTTGGACTGCAAGGAGATCCAACCAGTCCATTCTGAAGGAGATCAGCCCTGGGATTTCTTTGGAGGCAATGATGCTGAAGCTGAAACTCCAGTACTTTGGCCACCTCATACAAAGACTTGACTCATTGGAAAAGACTCTGATGCTGGGAGGGATTGGGGGCAGGAGGAGAAAGGGACGACAGAGGGTGAGATGGCTGGATGGCATCACTGACTCGATGGACGTGAGTCTGAGTGAACTCCAGGAGTTGGTGATGGACAGGGAGGCCTGGCGTGCTGCAATTCATGGGGTCGCAAAGAGTCAGACACGACTGAGCGACTGAACTGAACTGACAGAGTGTCATACTGAGTGAAGTAAGTCAGATAGAGAAGAAGTATCATATGACATCCCTTATATATGGAATCTAAAAATAAATGATTTCAGTGAGCCCAGACTTTTGCATCTTTCCATACATAGAAAAGTGCTACATTCCTTAACTTGAGAGGTCTGATTTTAAGTAACAGTAATCTTTTGATGTTCCAACTACCTGGTCTTTTTGCAAAAACTCCTATATAGCCAAACAAGGTCAGTCCCTCCATTTAGACCATATTTGGGTACATGGGACTCAAAATTTCTTGCTTAAATGCTCCAGCCTCTTCCAGAGCTGCATGAGCCTCATCCCCCATCTGTCTTGCCTATGGTGAGCTCACCTACATCTTAGGCGTAGCCAAAGGCAGAGGGCTTTTGGGTGAGATTTAGACTTGCAGGCTGAGGTGTGCTTCAGTGCCTGCTGGGTGGGATTGGGAGTGGCAAGAGAAGGTGGGAGTGTGGGCCAGCTGTCTCCATGTTTATACTTTCAAAGTTAGTGGCAGGTGTGGGTCCAGGGTCCCTTTGGGAAAGGAAAAATACTATTCCTTCCTTCCTACGAGTCACCCCTTTCCACTCTTTCTCTTCCTCTAGGGTGGATTGAAAGACTTCTTGCAGAAAAACACATCAACCAACATATGAACAAAAAACAAGACCTCAGATTATACCTACATTGCACATGAGTGCAACCCACGCACCCAGACATTGAGCATTCAGTGGACCACCCACCAACATGCCTTTGAAGGGTCACCGTTAAGAGGTTTGGAGGAGGGTTAGCCTCTGAAGGGGATAAACAGGGACTGGTACCTGCCTAAGGCTGGTAGGGAGAGAGGACGTCTCAGAGGGGAAGATCATTGGAAGTCAGCCTTGTTGGCATCTTGGTGCTGGCATTTGGAAGGCTCTCCCTCTAGGAGAAGGGTCTACCACCTACTATTCCCTGTACAACCTCATCTTCAAAAGTAAACTGACTTGGAAACCAAATGTGGTAAATAAATGCTGTGGAGCTATTCTGGCTGAAACAGGGTTGGAGAGCAGAGCGACTGTCCTGCTTGGTGACCCTACCACCTGCTCCTGAGGAATAAGTTGGAAACTTCCAGATCTAGAGAAATATGCTCGATGAGAGAAGCACAGGTCAGGCTGCACCAGGCTGTTCTAGGCCCTGAGGGCAGGAGCTCAGGGACAAAGTGGGGGCGAAGCAGACCAGTGCTGGGCCCAGGACAGCCTCCCACTTTCCTCAGGGACAGAACACATAGGCAGCTTCTCCATGTTACCATCATCTGCCTTTAAATAAGACAATGTAAGAAGGTCTCTGTGATGTGCAAAGAACTAAGTAAACACGGGTGACGTCCACCAGTGAAAGAGAAGATGCGGATACTTGTGGCCTGGGTATTCTATCTTGTCATCTACCCTGATCCTTGTGTTCAGACTCCTGTGCTGGTTACGAAACCAACGTCTCTCAGCTTACACCCACCCATGTATACTCCATTCTGTGGCCCTGGGGCTACGACTGTGCAAACTGCAATTCTCTGTGGCCAACTGACTCCAGGTTAGGCTCTGTCAGCAAGGGTGGAGGAAGGAGCAGGAACTCTCTCCTTCCTCACTGAGCATAACTCCAGCAATGACGCTCTTTCGAATAAGCAGTGTCTTCCTGTTTTTTCCTACACTCCCAGCACCAGCCTCAGAGATACAAGGCAATTGCCTCTCATTGGAGGTCTGGGTTCCAGCTCTGCTGGGCCCCTCTACCAAGCTTCTGATTGATTAGGATCCCAGTCTCTTCCTTTTGCCCTCTAGTCCCAGCTGCCTGCTGCAGTTACTGCCTCTGTGTTTATCTTGACATTTCTCGTTTGCCTTTTCAGCCTCTAGTACTTGCCTGGCTTAAATTCTGTCAGAATGACCGGTGTGGTTTCTGTTTTCCTATTGAGATCTGATTGGTAGACACCCCTGAGAAGCATCACTTGGGGAACAGATGAGGGTGTAGCCTTGCCTGGCTGGGCTGCTTTGAGAAGCCCAACTGCAAAAACTCTGCCAGGAGCCCCAACTAGCCAACCTCTCTGGTAAAGAAACTCTCTTGTCACCGGAAAACCCCCTAATCTAATGCAACATTTATAAACAAACTCACTCCAGGAGGGAAGGTTTAATTTAAGAAAGCCAGTAGGAACCCTAAGTCTTTTCATTTCAATCAAAACTGCCAGTCAGTTAGCTTCGAAGCTAGTCCGGTGGTCCCAAAGCTGCCATCTGCCCAGCAGCTGTCCTGTCACCAAGGAAACCACAAGTCCGGGTGGGAAGCAATGAACAGGGCCCCCAGGAACCAGCCTGAAACTCGATCATCTGGCAAGTTTGTCATGATCAACTAGGCCAAAGTGCAGCATCTCTTTCAAGAATGATTCCCTGAAATTCTGCCTCAATCCACCTGACTTCTGTTTCCCAAAGTGGGAATATGCCCACCTCTGAGAAAGATGTGCATGAGATAACAAAGGGAGTCACTTGCTTCCTCAATAACAGATGAGGCAGACAGTCTGCTGCATTGACAACAGGGCTAGTGTCTTTGGGACTCCCTCTCTACTTTCCCAGGCCCCAGTGACTTCCACCCCTGAGTGGTGGCCATCAAGTCTCCCCACCCTCCTCATGCAGCAGCACCAGAAGAGCAGCTCTGTAAAGCCCCTTTCCTCTGTCTGAATGGATGTTTGATGTCACCACCCTGCAAATAATTAAATAAGCTTTTATCTTATTAATGACTGGTAACTTCAAATATGACAAGAGGATTCACTCATTTAATTGCTCATTCCAGAAATATTCCCTGAGCACCTCCTGTGTACCAAGCACTAGGCGGGGCATTAATAATAATGATTGATCATGTATTAGTGCTGGGTGGAACCAGTAGACACTTAAATAGGACAGTCAGGGAAGGCAGTTCTGAGAAGGGGACATCTCAGCTGTATTCCAGACATCTACTGCTATGCAACAAACCACCCCAAAACTTAGTGGCTTAAAACAATGGTAGCAGTTGTTTTGCTTACAAATCTGTCATTTAGTGGGGGTTGGTAAAGCATGTCTCTGCTCTACCTAGCATCAACTGGAGCAGCTTGGAGGATGGGGACTGGACTTATCTGAAGTCTTCCTTATTTACATGTCTAGTGATTGATGTTGGCTGTTGCCAGGGACCGGAACGGGGGCAGTCAGCAAAAATACCTTCCTGTAGCCTCTCCATGAGGCTGCTTGAATGATGCCTGGATTCCAAGGATAAGCCTCCCAAGAGGGAGAATGAAGTTGGAAGCTTTATCACCTTTTTCAAGCTAGTTGTAGCAAGTTATACAGAGTTACTTCTGCAGCATTTTATTCATTGGAAGCAAGAGGAGGGAAAATGAGATTCCACTTTTTAAGAGATTAAAGGCTAAGAATTTGTAGATGTGTTTAAAACCATCACCTAAAGAAGAAATCAGTAGGAGAGCATTCCTGGAAGAGGTCTTAGTATGTGAAGGCCCTGAGGGTGGGAAAACCTTGGTGTGTTCAAGGAAATGAAAGAATAGCAATGCTGGAGCATGGTGAGCAAGAGGGCATATATGAGATGAGGTCAGAGGTGACCAAGCCATATGAAGCAGTTATACGAGTTTGAAATTTATTCTGGGTACAGGGGAGCCATTGAATGATTTAAGATTCAACTTCACACCTTGGAATAACCCTTCAGTTGCTAAACAGAGCATAGATTGAGCCAATGTTAGAATAGGGAAAACCAGTTAGGACACTATAGGAACGGTCCAGAGGAGAGATGATGATGACTTGGGTAAGAATGTTGTCACTGGAGATGAAAAGAAGTAGAGGCATTTGAAAAAAGGTGAGCAAAATAGAAGGAATTTATTAATAGAGTGGACGTGAGGCTGAAGGAAAAGAAGGTAGGTAAGAAAAAGGATTCTTGGGTTTAAGGCTCTGGCATCTGTATGGATAGCAGAACCATTTGCTTGGAATGCTAGGAGCGGGGGACTCACTGATATGTGTGAAAGGTAAAATCTAGAGTCTATTTTTAAGCATTTCAAGTTTGAGACATTTGAGAGATATACTAGTGGCAAGGAACAATGATAGCACCTGAAACATAGTGGAGAGTGTGGGGCTGGAAATACAAATTTGGGAATCTTTAGCCTATAGATGGTATTTAAAGCCATGGGCCTGGATGAGCTCATTTAGGGACCTAGAGTGAGAAAAATAGTATGAAGGTTTAGCCCTGGGAAAAGTAACCTACAAAGGAGACTGAGAAAGAGTGATTAGAAAGAGGAGGTGGGAAACTAGGGTATTGGACGTCATAGAAACCAAGAGAGGAGGTTTAGAAAGAGGGAATTCAGAAATAAAGAATTGATCTAAACGAGCTTAAAGCTCCCTCATATCTGGATGTCTATGATTTTATGAACATCTCAAATCCCTTCTAGATTGGAGATTCTGTGACTCAACTGCATCTTTGAAAAAACAAACTTCCTGATGAATCGTTGGGTATCTCCAAAGACTATAAAAATTAATTCTTGGCAATGAGGAATTTTGTATCTTGTCCTTAAAGTGAACACAGGTAACATCAAGTCTAGAATGAAAATAAGGATCCTTGGAGAGAAGCTTAGGCAACAGTACAAGTGGAAAAAATATAAGTGGGGTTATCTGATCTCTTTCCAGTAGGGCTTATTTAGACACAGTAGACCCAGAGGTTGGGCACAGATGACAGCCCCGGTCTTTAGACAGGGACATGTGTGAGCCCAATCCTTGTTTTCTGCCCCTAGGGGCACTCTCCCAACCTTTACTCCACGTGTAGGGTTAACCTATTGCCTTGAGGAACCCCAAGATTTGTGCCCACAGGGTCCTCTGAGGGCTGGGCCCTGGTCTGGGAGGGCAGCCTGACAACTGGATTGCTCCTACTGGCTGATGTGATTTTGTGTGAGATTGGGTCACCAGAATGGCACTAACACACTGATTTGGGGTGACTCTCACATCAGACACTGGGCCCTGGGCTACTGATGATGCAGTGCCAACATTTTGACGTGAGCTGCATATGTGTGCACACCTCAGCTCTTAGCCATCTGTGTTCCAAGCATAGTGTCACCTCTGATTTATACTCAAAGGTATGGACACTGGCAGGCATCCTTTACCCTGCATACCCCCTTGCCACTGGGAGCTTTCATCCCACGCCCTCCTCAGGCTTCACGTCACACATGAGTCCTCCAGGGTGACTGTGCATAACTCCTCTGAGGGCTTTTAAGACTATTGTTTTGCAATGACAGCAGGCTCTTCCAACTAATGTCCTCTCTTGCCTCCAGATGATATGGTGATAGTATACTTTCCCAGGTCAGTCTTCAATTATGCCTAAGGAATGGACATTTCTTGTGTTACTGGGACTATTTTTCTTGCTCCATTCATGTCTCCTTACCTCTCTTCCCTTTCGATGGTTGTGTGTTTGGAAGCAGGACTGCAGACAACACTAAAATGATCATAGTCTAAAAATGCAGTGATTATAGCCTAAAGAATTCAAGAGAAAACGTGATTTGAAGATGTGTTGTTATATGTTAATACTATAAAATTCCAAACAGAAAATTTAATATAATCAGAAATTGGATTATCATTCATACTTTCATGTACACAAGGCTTGGAGAGGCTTGCATTTTTTGGTCATCATCAATGAAGCACAGAGACACTCTCTGAGAGAGTATGCATGGGTGCCACAATCTGTGTTGCAGCGTCATGAGTAATGATGCAACCAGCATTAAATAAATGGTATTAGAGGACTGCAGAGGCACAAACAGCGGACAAAAACCCCAAACCCAAAGCCATATTGTTTCAATACAAACAGGTTTCAGCGAGCTCTGACATTTTGAGCAATTGTTTTTCCTATTGTGTTGCTGCCTTTTTCTCATTGCGAGAGTTATAATATTAGCCTAGACAGCATAAATAGATATCTCCTTGCACCTCAACAGGAATAATTGGTGCCTGGACTCTATGAAAAGTCTTCATGTGCATTCTTAATACAAAAACAAATCCTCTATTGATGATCCTAAATCTTCACTTATTTAGAATACTAGAACTTCACAAGGGTCCATAACCTTTGAAAGACATTTTAAGATCAAATTGTTTAGATAGACAAAAGCCCTGAAAAAATATCTTTCCAAGTTCCTGTACTTGGAAAGATACAAGTACTGTACTGTACAAGATACTCCTGTATCTTTCCAAGGCCCTGGTCATTGATGATCTTGAAAATGCAATCTCAGTGGATGGTGGTATTAAATACTTCACTGGAGTAAGTGCAAGAGGGAGCAAAAAAAGAGAAATTGGAGATAATGAATATAGGTAAGTTTGCAAAAGGCGCTTTTTTTTTTTCCCCCAAATAAGAGCAAAGAAATGAGGCAGAAGTTGGAGGGGGTGTGTGGGTCGAGAGCAAATTTTTTAGTAAAGATGTATGGTAATAGGAGGGCTTTCTAGGTTGTGCTAGTGGTAAAGAACCTGCCTGCCTGCCTGCCAAAGCAGGAGACATGAGACACGGGTTTGATCCCTGGGTTGGGAAGATCCCCTGGAGTAGGAAATGGCAACCCACTCCAGTATTCTTGTCTGGAGAACCCCATGGACAGAGGAGTCTGTTGGGCTACAGTTTCTAGGGTCGCAAAGAGTTGAACATGACTGAAGCGACTTAGCACACACTTACTAACCGGAATGGTTCAGCAGAAGAAGGAAAAGTAGATGCTGTAGGAGAGGGAAAGAAAGAGAGAGTGAGAGGAAGAGAGAGAAGAGATGCCACAGGGACTTCCTTGAGAAAGCAAGAAGGGTTGGAAATCTGATGGACAAAGGTGGAGGGAATGGCCTTGGAGAGAAGCACTGACATTTCAGTCTAGTAGCAGCTGGGAAGGCAGAGTACCCAGCTGTAGGTACTGTTTGACTTCCCTGGTGGCTCAGATGGGAAACCGTCTGTCTACAATGCGGGAGATCCAGGTTCAATCCCTGGGGTGGGAAGATCCCTTGGAGAAGGAAAAGGCAATCCATTCCAGTACTATTGCCTGGAAAATCCCATGGACAGAGGAGCCTGGTAGGCTACAGTCCATGGGGTCACAAAGAGTCGGACACGACTGAGCGACTTCACGTTTGTTCACTGTTTGGTGAGTAGGTGTGGTGATGAGAGTGGGCAGAAGCTCCAACCTCAGTGCTTCTATTTTCTCTGTGAAATAGCAACCGAGGTCATCAGCAGAGAGAGTCAAGGGATTGAGAAGGGGTGATATGTTTGAGGAGTAAAGAGAAGGTGTCAAATACTCATCTGGTGAGTAGGCAAGTGAGCAGAATGTGGTGGGATTGCTGGCTGCTCTGATTTTCACTTAAGACTGACCATAAGACTTGTATGACCAGTCAGTTTTTGTTGTTGATGTTGTTGTTCTCTCAATCTGCACACAGCTGCATCAGTGTCAGTGCAGAATAGACATAAGATTCTATTTAACTCGGGTTGGTGTGTCATATACAGATGTGGGAACTGGATCATAAATAAGACGGAGCACCCAAGAATTGATGCTTTTAAACTGTGGTGTTGGAGAAGACTCTTGAGAGTCCCTTGGACTGCAAGGAGATCCAACCAGTCCATTCTGAAGGAAATCAGTCCTGAATATTCATTGGAGGGACTGATGCTGAAAATGAAGCTCCAATACTTTGGCCACCTGATGCAAAGAAGTGACTCATAGGAACAGACCCTGCTGCTGGGAAAGACTGAAGGCAGGAGGAGAAGGGGAGGACAGAGGATCAGATGGTTGGATGGCATCACTGACTCGATGGACATGAGTTTGAGCAAGCTCTGGGAGCTGGTGATGGACAGGGAGGCCTGGCATGCTGCAGTACATGGGGTCACCAAGAGTCGGACATGACTGTGTGACTGAACTGGTGTGCCATTATCAACCGATTGCTTCTTAGTACCAGATCCACCTTCATTGCTTGCCAGCGATGTCGGAAGGTTTCTCTTCAGCCACATGATTATGATTTTATGCTATATCAGTAGCGTGCATTGGAGGACAAAAGGGAATATTTCTTGGTCCCAGTGTGCTTTTTTGAGAACAGGTTTTTGTAGTGCACAGTGGCCAGCAGTGGGCAGCACCTCTCCTTAGGCATGTTTCCGAAGCACCCCAGAAGGTGAATTGCCCATGAATCCAGTCACGGGGCACTTAAGTGACTTTGTGGCTCAGGGAGTCATGGCTGCGTCCTCCGCAACAAGACCTTGATCGCAGCTCTGGTGGGATGGGGTGCTCTTTCATGTTCATTTCATCCTTGGGTTTTCTACCTCGGCTTGGAAGCATACATGTAATGCCTCTGTTCTTTACAGTTCTCTTTGCACCTTAATAGTCAATCCCCTATTGTAGTTACGAATTTTTAAACTTTACTGTTCAAATTCTGTGTGGTTTCTTTCTCCTAATTGGACTCATACAGATGACGTTTTATCACAGAAAGTGGGAAGAATTGTTAAAATACCGTCCATCACTTTTCCCTCCCACATTTTTATTGCTTCTATTTTAGTCTCCTCCAGTAGCATATAAACTTGTTCAAGTTTCTCCTATATATTTTTATTACTGCTGTATTTACTTTTACAATCAAGTTTCTCAGAGGAGGCAAGATGGCGCGTGAGTGTCATCAGACACAGTAAGAGAGAGCCCCAGACCTCAGAAGATGTGACTTGTGCAGTAAGACTCGACAGGTGTCTAGAACTCGCTGCAGCGCTCGGCCGCGTGAGGGGCGGAGTCACGCGTCCGTAGAGGGTGTGGCTTCCAGCGCGCGCGGGAAAGGGGCCGGCGCCGCCCGCGCGCACACAGTTGGCGGCCGCGCGCAGGACGCTCCGAGCCGGGATGGCGGCGGCGGCGCCTGGAAGCGGGGCTGCCCGGGAGGAGGAGGGCACCGGTGGGGACGCGGCCACTCCGCAGCCCCCAGCCCCGACGAGTGCGCCCGGAGCTCGTCTCTCGAGGCTGCCTCTGGCGCGAGTCAAGGCCTTGGTGAAGGCGGACCCCGACGTGACTCTCGCGGGACAGGAAGCCATCTTCATTCTGGCACGCGCCGCGGTGCGGCTTGGGCACAATGGGGCGGGGATGGGGGTGGGGGGGCCCGCGGTGCGTGGCGGCGGGTGGGGCTCGGGGCTCTTCCGAAGGGCGGGGCTTAGCAATCCTTTGGTCCTGGTTTGGGGAGCACCAGGAGCGTAGGGCGGGGTGTTCTGAGGCCTGGGAGGTGAGAAAGGTGCTAGGGCGGATTCTGAGATGGTGAGTATAGGAAGGGAAGACAGAAAAAGGATCACATACAGATACGGTAGTTGTACTGGTTTGCTACCACACCTACCTCTTCAAGAGGGCCTAACTTGCATCTCTAGTCTAACAGAACTTGTAGGAGTCTCGAGTGAGTGGGGTGGATGCATCTTGAGCAATTGCGGGAGGGGGAAGGGGAGTAGACCTTCATCAAGTCCAGGAAAACTTTCGGCTTCCCTGAGAACCTCCCTTTCACCCCCGCCCCCACCCCCACCAAAGAAGCACGCACACGAATCGTACTGGAACTCATGGATACAGTTCTCTGTTTTCTTTGTTTTGTTTTCAAATTTTCGTTTATTATAACTTTTTCAGTTTTTTTTTTCCTGCTTATTTTCTTTACAGGAACTGTTTGTGGAAACCATTGCAAAAGATGCCTACTGTTGTGCTCAACAAGGGAAGAGGAAAACTCTTCAGCGGAGAGATTTGGGTAGAGTGTCACTGTTGTATCTTGGATCTGGAGGCAGACAAGGGAGGGCTGGGCTGGGCCCGTCGAGGCTTTCCCTTATGCCAGTCGAGATGGCATCATTATAGGATGAGAGGTGCCCCGAGTCTTTTCCCATGATGTTTTCCGTTGGGCTGCCACAGTGCCAGAAAACCCTCCTTTTTTAATTGGCTGGAGAGGTGCTGGGACAGAGAACCAAAGGAGTCTGCTGCTGCTGCTTCTATGTCGCGTCAGTCGTGTCCGACTCTGTGCGACCCCATAGACTGTAGCCCACCAGGTTCCTCCGTCCCTGGGATTCTCCAGGCAAGAACACTAGAGTGGGTTGCCATTTCCTTCTCCAGTGCATGAAAGTCTTAGCGACCCCATGGACTGCAGCCTACCAGGCTCCTCCGTCCATGGGATTTTCCAGGCAAGAGTACTGGAGTGGGTCACCAGTGCCTTCTCTGAAGGAGTCTAGGTATTGCCAAAGCTGACTAGATCCCTTTATACCTTCTGCCATGTTGTACCAGGCATGACTTTTTTTTTTCACGTAGATGTTCGATTTTTTACTCTGCCTTGTAGCTAGTAACACTAGAAACGTGTGTAAACTCATATACCATAATCTCACTTGCCCTGCTACATAGCCAAACTCTTCTCTGATAACTTTCAGAGCAAAGATGTTTCCCTCCATGAACAGTATTTACCCAGGCTTTTCTTATTTTCTTACTCTCTTTTTAAAAAAATTTTAGTTCCCTGACTGGGGATCAAACCCTTGCCCCTTGCATTGGGGCCCAGAGTCTTAATTAACCACTGGATGGCCAGGGAAGTCCCTTTTCTTACTCTTGTAGAGAGATAGCTGATGTGTAGGATTTGATGGTGAAGTAGATTCGGATTTCAAGGTAGCAAGGGGCAAATTTTATAAATTCCCTCCTTGCATAAAGCCTCATGCCGGTCTCTGTGTGGGTTGTGCTTTTGTAAGAGATTGATGCCCAAATGACCGAAGTCAGTCAGATGTCCCTTTACTTTGTGTTTCAGATAATGCAATAGAAGCTGTGGATGAATTTGCTTTTCTGGAAGGTGAGTTCTCCGTCAGTAGGTAATCATTTCCATCTGTCTTTCCTGTGCTAACGATCTGAGTTCAAAACCTTATAAAACGAATGGCCTGGTTCTTCTTTCTTCATGTAGAAATACTTTTTCTCCCTGTTTCCTATTTAAGATAGGAAAAACAAATTCTAATTCAAATTCCCTTGAATAATTAGAATTTCCTCCTGAAAACTGCTTAACCATAGAAAATGGGAGGGACTGTGAAGAACCCAGTGGAGTTAGGTAGATTCAGAAGTTTGATTCTTACTTTGATTGCCCTCCTTAGATATAAATCTTACCCCTCATCATAATGCTGGAGATCAGAAATGATTGCCAAGATTTAAAGGGTTATTTCTTGTTCTTGTTTATTCTTCAGCAATCTGTGTAATTATTTTGTTGCTGTGAGATACTGTTCTGGCCTGTGTTATTTTTTCCTTAGGAATTTCAGGTTAACTCCTGTTTTCTAAATCTCATAGAAATAGAAAATATTTGAAATTCCTCATTTTAGCTAACTTTTCTTAGAGCTCTCACTCCTACTTAATTCCTGAATTTGATCCACTCACTATTTCCTGCATGTGTTCTGATTGAAGAGCTTTGTGAAAGCTGTGTACCTTCAGTTCATTCACACCTTTACCGTTCGAGGATGTTCTGTCTACCTCCCTGAAGCCTTATCACTTTCAGAAATCTTTTTTGAATTATTTCAGTGTTTTTATTTATTTAATTTTTTTTTACACCCCTTCGTTCTGCAACTGTACTCAGCCTAGTCTCTGGCCCTTTTGGTTGTTGTCATTACTAAGTCACTAAGTCATGTCTACCTCTTTGCGACCCCAGGTACTATAGCATGTCAGGCTCCTCTGTCCTCCACTTCTGGAGTTTGCTCAAATTCATGTCCATTGAATTGGTGATGCTATCTAACCATCTCATCCTCTGTCTCCCCCTTCTCCTGTTGGCTTCAGTCTTTCCAGCCTCAGGATCTTTTCCAGTGAGTTGGCTTTTCATTTCAGATGGCCAGAGTATTGGAGCTTCAGCATTAGTGCTTCCGATGAGTATTCAGGGTTGATTTTCTTTAAGATTAACTGATTTGATCTCCTTGCTGTCCAAGGGACTCTCAAGAGTCTTCTTCAGCACCACAATTTGAAGGCATCAATTCATTGGTACTCAGCCTTCTTTATGGGCCAACTCTCTCATCTATACATGACTACTGCAAAAACTGTAGCTTTCAATGTATGGATATATTATTTTAAGTGTCTTTTAAGATACATTCCTATGGCTAGCTTTAAGCCTAGATTATTGAGTATTCTCTTAATTTGTAGATCTTTTTTAAGCCTCTTTTCTGGATACTCATCTCAAAAATAACTTGTTGGCTGTCTACCTAAGGTGGGCACCTGCTTGTGATTGACATCCTGTCAGTTCCTCAGTCAAAAATGTTTGGAGCCTAACTAGCTGTTTGTTTTTATTTTTAAATATGGAATGCGTCATGAATTTGTGTGTCGTCCTTGCTCAGGGGCCACGCTAATCTTCCCTGTATTGTTAAATTTTAGTAAATGTGCTGCTGAAGTGAGCACTTCTGTTTAATTACCATCTTTTCAAAGAGATGAGCAATTTATTTAAGTTTTTGCCTTAAAGACATAAGAGTACCAACCTGTGGTGCCAGGATGATAAATTGGAGGGTACTAGGAGTAGGAATGTAGAAAACTTAGGAAGTTTTCCACTTTAGCCTTTACCGTGGATGATGCTTGGCTTGGATTTTTAATAAATGGCCATTTAATACGTAGTGGATATGTTCATTTTCATCTTTGGATTCAGTAATCTCAGTAATTGAATCCCTTTGGCTGGTCATTTTAGCCCCCTAGGATTTAGTCAGTATTATGTTATTTTGTACTTGGAAAAGTGAATGTTCTTATGTCCTTAGATGTGTATGTTCTAAGTGGAATTCTTTTTTTAATTGAGTCAGTATATATACATGATTAAAAGTCAGATAGTTACCTTATGACTTACAATGCAATGTAGCTGCTGCCCCTCATCTTGTCATTATTTCTGTTTTTAGCTTTTCAGATGGTTTCTTATATTTTTGAATAGTATGCTTTGTTGTTGGTTTATCAACTCTAGATGTTGTCTTTTGACTTCCAGCAATGATAAATGAAGTTTTGGTAAACCTATACTACCCCCTCAATCCTTTCGCTCTTTTTTGTTTTTGGCAGTTTTATCATTATTTTTAGTTCCTCTGTTACCTTTACAATTTATGTAACATACTAAAATATGTATTTTTTGTTGACAACTCACTTTGTAAGGTAGGAATGTTAGTGCACTTATACCTTCCTTTCCCATTATTAGCTCACTTCTAGTTATAACTTTGTGTCAAGGCTGAAAACATACTTCCTTATCATAATTAAATCTTCTGTGCTTAATAGGTTGAGTTTAGAAGTTGAAAAATAGCATTATGAACAGTCTTCCTTTAACCTCTCTGTCCTTTAATCTCTTATATAGGTCCCCTCCTTTCAGGCCACTGTTTTTCATCTCTTTTGTAATCTTCTGGGTATTTTATGCAAATATGTTTGTGTGTGTCTGTGTGTATGTATTCTTTTCTAAGAACCTTCCCTTATGAAAGAATATAGCATAGAATATGTATCTTTTTCTTGTGTGGATTCTGTCAAACATCCTGTATACCTGATTCGCATTTCTACCAGGAGTGTATGACAGTTCTCGTTGCTCCCCATTCTCACCAATACTTGGTATTATCAGAGTTTTATTTTTGCAAGTTTGGTATGAACAACATTGGTGAGACTTTTTATCATGAAAGAGTGTTGGATTTTGTTAAATGCGTTTCCTGCATCTATTAAAATGATCATGTGGTTTTTAATCTTTTCTTTTGTTAATGTGAATATTGAACTGTCCTTGTATCCTGGAATAAAGTCCACTTGATCATGGCATATGATTCTTTTTAATATATTATTGGATTTGGTTTTCTAATATTTTTTGAGAATATTTGTGTTGATATTCATCAGTGGTATTGGGCTGTAATTTTTTTTTTTTTTTTAGTTTGTCTCATTTTGGTATCAGGGTAATAATGGTGGTCTTACTGTAGAATGAATTCGGGAGTATTTCCTTCTTCAGGTTTTTGGAATAGTTTGAGAAAGATGGGTATTAAGCTCTTGCTGTATGTTTGGTAGAATTTCTCTGAAGCTGTCTGGTCCTGGATTTTGTTTGCTGCATATTTTTTGATTACTGGTTCAGTTTTACTACTGGTGGTCCAGCTATTCAGATTTTTTTTTTCTTCCTCATTCAGTCTTGGAATGTTGTCTGTAATGTATCCTTGTTAAAATTTTCATGGTTCATCTATTCTTTTCCCTAGTTCAGTTAGCATTCTTATTACTAATGCTTTGAACTCTTTATCTGGTAAATTATTTATTTTTGTTTCATTAGTTGTTCCTTCAGGGTTTTTTTCCTTGTTCTTTCATTTTTAAAGAAATTCCTCTTTTCATTTTGCTTAAGATTTCTCTGTCTCTGTGAAATTAGGTGAAACAGTTACCCATCCTGGTCTTGAAGTGGAGTGCTTATTTGGGAGCATCTCTATAGTCTGTGTGTGCTCAGTGACTTGGATGGGTTGTATTTTAAGTGAACACAAGTCACATGTTACCTCAGTGTCCTGGCAGCTATCACCTTAGTAGAAGGTGGGGCTGGACATGGAGGGGCCAGAGCCAAAGGAAGGTGTGACCTGGGTCTTCTTCACTCATCAGTTGCCAACACTGCCCTGTCATGAGTGATGTCAGGTCCCAAATTGCTGGAGCAGAATCCCTTAGAGGAAGGTCCAGCTTGGTTCTGTTCACGTTGAGTGCGTGTTTTCTTCCTCCAGGCATCAGCACTGTTGCTCCAAAGGAGTGCAGTGCTGGAACCAGAAGTGCTAAACTGGGCACCTAGCGGAGGCTGGGGCCTGTGGTTGGGTGGTCCTGGCATCAGTCGGAGCTATAGGCTGCTTGTGAGCTCCTGCTGCTGTGAACGCTACAAATGGGTGCCCTTTCCTTGTTGGGATGCTGTGCTGGGCTTGAGCCTGCCCTGGCCTCTACAGTTGTGCACGTTCCTCAGCAATGGCAGCCTTTGCCCTAGTGGAGAGCTGTCCTGTGGGGCGAGAGGACCAGAATGGGGGCTTGACATGAACTAGGGTGTGTGCACTGGTCCCAGCACCAGTCAGAACTCCAGATCACTCCTGATTTGCCACTCTGTGACCAGCAATTGGCTCCCTTGTTCTCCTCAGATGCCCTGCCAGATCCAAGCTGGCTTTGTCGCTCATGGCCGAGTGTTTTGCTCAGCTGTGGCAGCGTTTGCTCTAGCGTGGAACTGCACTCTGGAGCAAGTGGGGCTGGAGGAGGCACTTGGCGTGGGCTGGGGCCCGCACTGGGTAGTCACGGTTCCAGTCTGCTGCTTCTGCCTTATTTTGGGAGTAAGCAAGTGTATGTGTACTTCATCGTGAGTGGAGTCTTGGTTTTTTTACAACCACATTGTCAGTCCCCATAGATTTCAAACCAGCTAAGAAGGACTCATCCTCCCTGTGTTAGGCCCCAGAACTGGGGTGCCCTTGTTGTGATTCAAACTGCTCAGTACCCAGGGAGACACTCCAAATCGTGTGATCTGCCTTATCTTCTGTATCTACTTCTGGGGTACAGGTCCTGACCTGACCTCTTCCCTTCCCTTCCTAACTCTTTGGGGATCTTACAGCTTTGATTGTATAGGAATTTTTCTGCCAATCTCCAGTTAGTTTTCAGGGAGAATTTCTCTACATGTGGATGTATTTTTGGTGTGTATGATATGAATTGTTTAAAAAATACTCAGGCTTATAGTCTTTGTCTTTGAGTGGAGCATTTAATTTACTGTAATTAATGATATATATGGGTTAAATGTACCATCTTATTTTGTGCTTTCTATTTGTCCTTATTTTATGTTTTTTCTGTTTTTTGCCTTTTAAGTATAATTTATTCAGCATTCTCTCTATTATTTTGGGAGTTATAATCTCTTTTTTGTTATCCTATCAGTTACTACATACATCCTTAATTTATCAGAGCCCCCACTTACAAATAGCTGTGAAAAGAAGAGAAGCAAAAAGCAAAGGAGAAAAGGAAAGATATAAACATCTGAATGCAGAGTTCCAAAGAATAGCAAGAAGAGATAAGAAAGCCTTCTTCAGCGATCAATGCAAAGAAATAGAGGAAAACAACAGAATGGGAAAGACTAGAGATCTCTTCAAGAAAATCAGAGATACCAAAGGAACATTTCATGCAAAGATGGGCTCGACTAAGGACAGAAATGGTATGGACCTAACAGAAGCAGAAGATATTAAGAAGAGATGGCAAGAATACACAGAAGAACTGTACAAAAAAGATCTTCACGACCCAGATAATCACGATGGTGTGATCAATAACCTAGAGCCAGACATCCTGGAATGTGGAGTTAAGTGGGCCTTAGAAAGCATCACTACGAACAAAGCTAGTGGAGGTGATGGAATTCCAGTTGAGCTATTCCAAATCCTGAAAGATGATGCTGTGAAAATGCAGCACTCGATATGCCAGCAAATTTGGAAAACTCAGCAGTGGCCACAGGACTGGAAAAGGTCAGTTTTCATTCCAGTCCCAAAGAAAGGCAATGCCAAAGAATGCTCAAACTACCGCACAATTGCACTCATCTCACACGCTAGTAAAGTAATGCTCAAAATTCTCCGAGCCAGGCTTCAGCAATATGTGAACCGTGAACTTCCTGATGTTCAAGCTGGTTTTAGAAAAGGCAGAGGAACCAGAGATCAAATTGCCAACATCCGCTGGATCATGGAAAAAGCAAGAGAGTTCCAGAAAAACATCTACTTCTGCTTTATTGACTATGCCAAAGCCTTTGACTGTGTGGATCACAATAAACTGTGGAAAATTCTGAAAGAGCTGGGAATACCAGACCACCTGATCTGCCTCTTGAGAAATTTGTATGCGGGTCAGGAAGCAACAGTTAGAACTGGACATGGAACAACAGACTGGTTCCAAATAGGAAAAGGAGTACGGCAAGGCTGTATATTGTCACCCTGCTTATTTAACTTATATGCAGAGTACATCATGAGAAATGCTGGACTGGAAGAAACACAAGCTGGAATCAAGATTGCCGGGAGAAATATCAATAACCTCAGATATGCAGATGATACCACCCTTATGGCAGAAAGTGAAGAGGAACGAAAAAGCCTCTTGATGAAAGTGAAAGAGGAGAGTGAAAAAGTTGGCTTAAAGCTCAACATTCAGAAAACGAAGATCATGGCATCTGGTCCCATCACTTCATGGGAAATAGATGGGGAAACAGTGGAAACAGTGTCAGACTTTATTTTTTTGGGCTCCAAAATCACTGCAGATGGTGACTGCAGCCATGAAATTAAAAGATGCTTACTCCTTGGAAGGAAAGCTATGACCAACCTAGATAGCATATTGAAAAGCAGAGACATTACTTTGCCAACAAAGGTTCATCTGGTCAAGGCTATGGTTTTTCCAGTGGTCATGTATGGATGTGAGAGTTGGACTGTGAAGAAGGCTGAGTGCCGAAGAATTGATGCTTTTCAACTATGGTGTTGGAGAAGACTCTTGAGAGTCCCTTGGACTGCAAGGAGATCCAACCAGTCCATTCTAAAGGAGATCAGCCCTGGGATTTCTTTGGAAGGAATGATGCTAAAGCTGGAACTCCAGTACTTTGGCCACCTCATGCGAAGAGTTGACTCATTGGAAAAGACTCTGATGCTGGGAGGGATTGGGGGCAGGAGGAGAAGGGGACGACAGGATGAGATGGCTGGATGGCATCACTGACTCGATGGACGTGAGTCTGAGTGAACTCCGGGAGTTGGTGATGGACAGGGAGGCCTGGTGTGCTGTAATTCATGGGGTTGCAAAGAGTCGGACACGACTGAGCGACTGATCTGATCTGAATGTTAATACTTTTCCCTTTATCCTCAAAAAAATAGGATCTTAGAATCCATTAGCTCAGTGTACAAGTCCCACATCCCGCACTCATGCTGTTATTGTCACCTGTTTTGTCTTTGTCACTTCACATAAGGCACTATTATTGCTATGTTATACCAGCAGTGATACATGAATTTATCCATGTATTTATACTGTCTTTGCTCATTATATTTCTTCTCCATTTGTGATCATTTTCTCTCTGAAGTAAACCATAAAGGGTCTGGTGATAGCAAACCCTGCTTTTGCTTTTTTGTTTTTGCATTTTGGGGGGTCTAAAAATACCTTTTTAAAAGTTTTTTTTTCATACCTGCTCTGGCTATTGAAAGATATTTTGCTGAATATAGAATTCTAGGTGAAACTTTGTTTTAGCATGCTGACGTGCTCATTCTTGTCTTTTGGGGCTTCTGTTGCTTCTTTTGAAGCTAATTTGCCCTCTTTTTCTGGTTTTGAAGATGTTCTCTGTCTTTGATTTTTCTGTAGTTTCACTCCAATGTATCCAGGAATAATTTCCTAAGTTTGCTTAGGCTTTTTAAATCTATGGATTGAGGTCTTTCATCTCTCCTGGAGAAGTCTCTTCTCTTTCCTTTCTCTTGTTCTTTCTGTTTTCTCTCTGGGATTTGCATTAAGCATATGCTAAAAGTTAACCATAATTTTGCCTCTCCATGATGTATTCTGTGTAATTTTCCTGACTTTACAGTTTATAATTCTCTCTTCAGTGGTCTTGTCTTCTTTAAATTTTTTCTCTCGAGTTAGTAGTTTCAGTTCTTGTTTTTGTAGTTTTTAGTTTTTATGAATTCTGTTCCATTACTTTTCAAATCTCTTTTGTCATTTTTTGTTTGTATTTGCTGCAGGTGTTTGAAGCTTGTCTTTCATTTCCTTACCCACAGTGTGTACACTTGTTTATATCCAAGCTAATATTCAAAGCCCTTTAAGGCTGGTTTGCTTGCTTTTCTGGTTTTGTTTCTGTTGCTGCTGTATCATGGTCTTTTTTCCCTATATGCCTTGGTATATTTGGTCATGATATTTGAAAAAGTTATTTGTTGGATAATCACTTGAGGCCTTTATAATGAAACCTTTCTCCAAAGATTGTTATTTGTTTCTGCAAGGCACCTAGAGGCAGGTATCGGTGCAGGACCTTTTTCTTGAATCCAGGACTTGAGGATTTCTTGATGACTGTGTTGGTATAATCTGTGATGTCAGGTCTGTGATGGGACTGATTTAATTCTAGTTCAGCCTTATTCTGAGGGTGTAGCCTTTTGGGAATCCAGCTTTTAAAGAGCGGGCAATTATCAAACCTTTCCACTTGGGCACATTCTCATATTTGACTCTTCATTGCCTCAGTCAAATCACAGCACAGTTTCTCGGCTCTCTTTCGGATTGGCGGATTCCCCTGAGGTAAGAGCAGTTTTGGAGGCCAGGTTTTCTTTGTGTTCTTGCCTTCTCTAGGTTTTGGATTTGCCTTTAATGAGGCCTGTTTAATGCCTGAAGGATTTTCTTTTTAAAAATATTTTAAGTCCTCTGCATCAGTTTGATCTCAGCAGGAACTTGCCATTATCAAAAGCAGAGGCTATTAAACAATTGGAGGTATTTCTTCTTTGGTTTGTTGTTTCCTTACATGTTCTTTCCCCAAGTTATTCTTTTTACTTTCCTTTTACTAGACAGGCATTCTTCAAACGCCTTGTAATTTTTCTTCTGTTGTCGAGTGCGGGGATGAGAAGGCTCTTTGGAACTTGTGTATGTGTCTGTATGGAGGGTGGTTTTTGCCTTGCAGTTTTATATTAGTGTGGGTAGAGGTGGGGCCAGATGTTACGTCGGGGGCCTCCAGAGGCCAGAATTGCAGAAAGCTTGACTGTGGGAAGCTAGAATTTTTCAGAAGCTACGCTAGTTCCCCAGATAATGCATTTAGTTCTTTAGAAGAGAGCCTGCTGACTTTGTTTATCATCCTTCTCAAAAGATTATAAACTCGACTTAGAGACCTTACTTATTTTGTATCACTCCCCCCTTGTGTAGTCTCCACAGATGCTCATTAAGTAACACAACTTCTTAGCCCTTTTCCCACCACTAATTTGAATTGTCTAGACTCAACTGCCCACCCTCATAATGACATGTTTTTTCCCCAAGGATCTTTTGGATGGGTATTTCTCAAGATTAATATTTTGGTCTTAGAAGAACTGCTAGTACCAAGGCATCTGTCACTTGGCCCGTGTTGCTACATTCATCCAGTTCTTAAGTACCTTGGTTTAAACATTGCTCTTTGTGTTTTTAGGTACTTTGGATTGATTGCTGAGCTGGACAGTTTTGTGAGCCTGTACCTGCATCCTTCAGCTAGACCCTCTGCAGGCCTCAGCTTTGACGAAGAGTCTTTGAAATGTTGAACTTACACATTTTTTCTGTTCTACATTCACCTAAGCCTGAACAAGCCTGTTAGCTTTAATCTACAAGGTCTTCCACTACTTGGGTCTTCCATTTCTGGCCTGGATGCAGCTGCTTGTGGTAGAAATATAGAAAATGGTTTGTGTAGGTTGGTTAATATATGATAAGGACCAAATAAAGGTTTCTGATCAACTTTAGCCTTGTGTGTTTTATAATCTTGTCTGTATTCTTGCCTCATGACTGGAGAGCCACCATGCCTAGCCGCAGATCTTTCTGATCTTCCCTGGTAGCCATTGTAAACCTCAGTCTTTCATTTATTTGTTCGTTGTTTTTTTTTTTTTTTTTTTTTTAGCACATCAGAAAAACGTGACTCCAGAATTTATGGGATGTCACTTAAGTTCTTCAGAGGTCAAATAAATGTAATCCTAGAAGAAGCACAAGCTGGAATCAAGATTGCTGAGAGAAATATCAATAACCTCAGGTATGCAAATGACACCACCCTTATGGCAGAAAGTGAAGAGGAACTAAAGAGCCTCTTGATGAACGTGAAAGAAGAGAGTAAAAGAGTTGGCTTAAACTCAACATTCAGAAAACTAAGATCATGGTGTTTGGTCCCATCACTTCATGGCAAAGAGATGGGGAAACAGTGTTGGACTATTTTTGGGGGCTCCAAAATCACTGCAGATGGTGACTGCAGCCATGAAATTAAAAGATGCTTACTCCTTGGAAAGTTATGACCAACCTAGATAGCATATTGAAAAGCAGAGACATTCCTTTGCCAACAAAGGTCCATCTAGTCAAGGCTATGGTTTTTCCAGTGGTCATGTATGGATGTGAGAGTTGGACTATAAAGAAAGCTGAGCACCGAAGAATTGATGCTTTTGAACTGTGGTGTTGGAGAAGACTCTTGAGAGTCCCTTGGACTGCAAGGAGATCCAATCAGTCCATTCTGAAGGAGATCAGCCCTGGGATTTCTTTGGAAGGAATGATGCTAAAGCTGAAACTCCAGTACTTGGGCCACCTCATGTGAAGAGTTGACTCATTGGAAAAGACTCTGATGCTTGGATGGGTTGGGGGGCAGGAGGAAAAGGGGACGACAGAGGATGAGATGGCTGGATGGCATCACTGACTCGATGGACGTGAGTCTGAGTGAACTCCTGGAGTTGGTGATGGACAGGGAGGCCTGGTGTGCTGAAATTCATGGGGTCACAAAGAATCGGACATGACTGAGCAACTGAACTGAACTGAGATATAAAATCAGTTAAAAT